>NC_083470.1:12662500-13262500 GCF_030014155.1 Tachysurus vachellii
TACACTGCTCTGCTATAGTCTACACTGCTCTGCTATAGTCTACACTGCTCTGCTATAGTCTACACTACTCTGCTATAGTCTACACTGCTCTGCTATAGTCTACACTGCTCTGCTATAGTCTACACTGCTCTGCTATAGTCTACACTGCTCTGCTATAGTCTACACTGCTCTGCTATAGTCTGCTCTACTCTGCTATAGTCTACACTGCTCTGCTATAGTCTACACTGCTCTGCTATAGTCTGCTCTACTCTGCTATAGTCTACGCTGCTCTGCTATATTCTACTCTGCTATAGTCTACACTGCTCTGCTATAGTCTACACTACTCTGCTATAGTCTACACTGCTCTGCTATAGTCCACACTGCTCTGCTATAGTCTACACTGCTCTGCTATAGTCTACACTGCTCTGCTATAGTCTGCTCTACTCTGCTATAGTCTACACTGCTCTGCTATAGTCTGCTCTACTCTGCTATAGTCTACGCTGCTCTGCTATATTCTACATTACTCTGCTATACTCTACTCTGCTATAGTCTACACTGCTCTGCTATAGTCTACACTACTCTGCTATAGTCTACACTACTCTGCTATAGTCTACACTACTCTGCTATAGTCTGCACTGCTCTGCTATAGTCTACTCTGCTCTGCTATAGTCTACACTGCTCTGCTATATTCTACACTGCTCTGCTATAGTCTACACTACTCTGCTATAGTCTACACTACTCTGCTATAGTCTACACTGCTCTGCTATAGTCTACACTGCTCTGCTATAGTCTACACTACTCTGCTATAGTCTACACTACTCTGCTATAGTCTACACTGCTCTGCTATAGTCTACACTGCTCTGCTATAGTCTACACTACTCTGCTATAGTCTACACTACTCTGCTATAGTCTACACTACTCTGCTATAGTCTACACTGCTCTGCTATAGTCTACACTGCTCTGCTATAGTCTACACTACTCTGCTATAGTCTACACTACTCTGCTATAGTCTACACTGCTCTGCTATAGTCTACACTGCTCTGCTATAGTCTACACTGCTCTGCTATAGTCTACACTGCTCTGCTATAGTCTACACTACTCTGCTATAGTCTACACTACTCTGCTATAGTCTACACTACTCTGCTATAGTCTACACTACTCTGCTATAGTCTACACTACTCTGCTATAGTCTACTCTGCTCTGCTATAGTCTACTCTGCTCTGCTATAGTCTACTCTGCTCTGCTATAGTCTACTCTGCTCTGCTATACTCTACTCTGCTCTGCTATACTCTACTCTACTGTACTCTGCTCTATCATATGGTTTAACAATCATGTGGAGCATTTTCTATTATCCACTCTAAACTTGTTAGATTATAGAAATGTACTAATTGCGTTAAAGTATAGAAATGCATTCCATCTTGAAGCTGTGGTAAGGGAACTATTCTTGGCCTCCTGCAGGATTACTTAGCAATTGTTGTAAAACAAACAGGAGATGATTAAAGCTATGGATGCATCTCAGTCAGCTCACTAGGTGGTGAATGAGTATATCATGTACACGAGTTGGGGCACTGACACGCTACACATTACGTACTCATGTTGTGGCACTTACCAACACCAGGAATGACCGATATCTTTCTGACATGACTTTTTATGTGCTTTAATATATTACGTTATGAATAATACTTTGTTTGTTCTGTTACATATCCTTGCAACATTTGTAGCTAGTTGATATTATAAATCATTAACGTTAAGTCACTAATCTGGGTCAGTATTTGAGAGTTACAACACCAATAACAGGCTGCTTATATTTGTACATAGTTGGCCGAGAGTTTGGCCACCATTGTTTTTCTTTTAACCTGAGATGCTGCAAAGAATATGACATCATTTCCATGAAGGGAACATGGTGAACATCGATGCTTCCTGGTTTTTGCGGTGCATTGCGGAATTATTGAAGGATCAAATATAGCAGCGCACAGGCAGTTTTTTGCGATAAAGACAGCCCTTAAAATGTCCAAGCTACGGAGCTGATCGACACATGCTCTATCTCTCTCCATTCATTTCAGATGGTCTGGTGATGTTCTGTTGGCAGATTATTTAGCAAATTCCAAGCATGACTTTTTTTTTTCTTTGAAAGAAACACAACGGGGTAATATGTGCAACAAATTTATCTAGTTAAGAAATAAACATTTTCTAAGATATTTATTACAGTGCACAGTTCCAAGTAGACGTCATTTAGAAAGCAGAAGAATCCTTATCCAAAAATACTTTATCTTACATAGAGCAAAATTGAAATTATACACTGCCAGTACTTCAACCGAGCTAAATAGAGCACCATTTTCCACCAGCATTACCAATTCACAGAATAAAATGTAAAAAAAAAAAAGGATAAATATTAAAAAAAAAATCCATGTAATCAAGAAAAAAATTAACCTTTAACTCATACTGCACACTAGGCTCTTAGACTATGCACTAACATCAACTAACGTCTAGTGTATTCATTTTAGAACGGTAGTGTCATCTCAATTTTTATTTGCAATCCGGAAAAATAAGTCGTTTCCCCGTCGAAGGCAACTGCAGTCAAACGCAGGCACCAGGATCCTACTAGCTTTATTAGAATGTGGTGAGTTTTAAAATTTAAAAAAAAAAAATTGACATTTGTAAGATTCTTGTCCACCAGATTGTTGTCTGTTATCTTCAAACCTTTCCTCATCTAGCGTCAGCACCTGGTAACCCCACCCCTCTGCGTAAGCAAAGCAGAGCAGACCGTTGCAAGCAGGACGTGTCCAACATTCCACACTTTTACTGATAATTTTTCAGTTGAATAATCACATCATCTAGGTACATGTTGTGTGAATTTTCAGCTTGAACACACTATTGACACTATTTCTACTACAAACTGCAGTAGATTAGTGAACACATTTGCAATTTGGGATGCAGCTTATATTTGAGATTTGACATTATGTTGTATATCTTGCTTTTTATGCAAGGGTATTGACCGGAAAGTTGGAATCTCTGGACTGTATGAAACAAAAGTTTCTGCTGAATGATGAAGTGTACACAGAAAAGTGAAACACTCCCAAAAGAAAGCCGAAGGCAGTGATGCGTAATGTAGTATTGCTGCTTCTCTCCCCCTGTAGCCCACTGACAGGAGAAACGACCACTTTCCTGTCTACACTTAATGCACCCATAGCAGACATTTACCCTTCCTGTAGGTGCGTGTGGGTTTACCGCTGCAAGAAAAAATATTAGAAGCGTTGTGCTGAGAGACGTTACATATACGTCATGTTTGGGAGTCAGTGTGCTGCTCTGTAATCACTGTCTAATCAACAGGGTGCTTGAGGCAGCACACAAAAATGAAGAGGGTTCGAGTGCCATCGTTGTAAGAAGATACAATGGCAGAGTCTTAGAGGGAAGCAGAAAGCATGTTTAAAAACAATATCTAAAAATAACACCGCAATCTTTTATCTGTTTGACTATTTGAATATTTTTGTACAGTCATTTTCTTACACCTAATACTTACTACGTTTCAATACAATAATGTTTATTTTCTATAAACACTTTCAAAATTCTCTATACTGTAGTTTTAATATATGGATTTTTTATCGTCGTATACATTCAAGGAATTTTAGTAAGAGTTCCTAACAATTTTGAACCTTAACAGAGATAACTGCAAGAATGAGATCTGATGGACTGATGTCTGAGGAGTGAAACGCACGTTTCCATCCGTAACTTGATAACGAATTGTCTGATTTAAGCTGAGCATCTTTTTTGTAGAATTTTGCTTATACATTTTTATTTCATTTTATTTTATTTTTTTTATGTTTCTGTAATCTTTTTGAATTAAGTATTTAAAGGTGTAGTTTTTACAGAATTTATTAAGATGGTTGATTGCACTTTTACTTGAGTAAAGAACTTAAGAAACATAATGGTTTTATATGATAATATAAAAGTAATTATCCACATGTAGGATTTTAGAGTATATTATTATAGCATGTTATAGTCTCCTGGTGGTCATGCAGCAGGATCCTACACTCTTATTGCTGAGGCCTGGGTTCGATTCCCAAGCAGGGAGATAACCCAGACACTGAAGAGTTAACTCTCAGTGCCCGTCCCATGCCCAGACAAAATGGGCGGGTTACGTCCGGAAGGGCATCTGGAGTAAAACGGCACCAAAATCTAATATGTGACCATGTGATCCGTTGTGGCAACCCCAAACAGGGAGCAGCTGAAAGACCACCACCAACAACAACATTATTATAGAGAATAAGTTATGTATGTAAATAGTAAGTCCAAAAATAAAGAAGTGCATAAGTAAGTATAGTGTAAGTACATCAATATGTTCATACCTGCAGAGGTAAAGAATGTAAAACGTAGGTGAAACTCAAGTACAGATCATATTAAGAATGAGCTACGTTTAATAACTGTATATTGAACATTACCGTACATAACAGCAGCAAAAGAACTTGAGTAGCTTAGCACAGGCTCAGTGGTTTCAGAACAATCTGTGAAAAATGACTCGGACGTCAAGTTGTACAGATGTGACTTTCAAAACCTACAGATGAGGAACTTGTCATTATTTAGGGAGTACGACATGATCATATGAGTATGGCTGTAGCACAAAAGAGGAAGTCTTGCTTTAGTTCTTTTAACTTTATATTTGAATCATAATTATATAATGCAGGCATACTTTCTGTGAAGTTCTAGTCGGTTAGCAAGACACATTATAAAAAGTGTCTACCATTGTAGGCACTCCAATAAATGAAATCACACCTTTACATCAAAGTACATATAAAATGTATTTTATTTTCACGCAGGGAGAAATAAGCCTCGGTGTTTGCTCATTAAGTACTATAAGCGTTCAGTGGTCAGTTATTGTTTCAGTTCCTAGTCACTTCATGTTAATTTCTGATTTGATTTGTTATGTATGCGTTGGCTGTGTAACATTTAATTCAGCTTTTTTTTTTTTTTTTTTTTATCAATATTTGCCTCAAAACAATTTAAAGTACAAGTGCGCTTGCACCACATTTCCTTCACAGGGTTGGGTGAAGCTCAGGGGACATGAGACATGAGGCAGTGGATATGCTGGACATGGAGTCCGTGCACTCTCACACACAACCCATTCTCACACACTTAATCAACACACAGGGATACACTACAGCGTGAGGTTTTAGGCTTGGGGTGGAAAACGGAGTACTCTGAGGAAACTTGCTGAAGCATGGGGAGAACCTGCAAACCACACGCAGAGAGAATTGAGCTTTTAACCCCAGAGGTTCAAGGCAAATGTGCTAACCACTTAGCTACTTTAACCCCTCCTGACTACCTCAGGATTACTGATACAAACAAGCCATGCTGGCTAGACATGTTCCACATGGCTGACTGTTAGATGTTTTAATCAGATGAACGTTGGTTACTTGCTGATGGCTTAATTTGGCTTCAGAATAGAAAGGCATTTATGTTAGAAATTAAAACATGATTGTGCATTGTTAGTCTTTTCCGTTTGTTTGACTGCTATCTTTTCATAATCATCTATTAGTTATCCATTATCCTTATGTTTCCACAACCACTAGTTTATATAAATATTCAGACTAACAACCTGACTGGCTTTAACTAGAATCTGTATTTGGGACCTAACTGTGAATTAGGAAGAGAAGGATTAGTCCTAGGAAGAGGATTAGTTCTGCAATCCTGTTAGAGGAAGTTGCACTCAGTTGCTTGTGTTTATTACTTCTTTAAAACATTTTCTTTTGAATGACTGGATCGATTTAGCGGTACACGTTTTTCATTCAGCACTATAGTTTGGCAAGGGATTCCTTAAATAACGGGATATACATTAAGTTTGAACGCATATTTTACATTTACAAGGTTAGATTTCCTTATTGTTTTGTTCTTTATATACTATGTAATGTTTTATGTAACAGTGTGACGTGTGTGTGATTACAGGGTGTGTGATGTGTGTACGAATAATCCTTCACATACACTGACCTTTACACTGCACTGGCTACTGGTGATGACTGAAGCGAAATGTTCACTGTAGGCTGTCAGCCAGCCAGGAGAGAAACACAACAATCGGTGTTTGCATTGGTTTCATCTTGTAAGACTTTGCCCTCTGTTAAATTTAGATGGCTTTTCAGGAATGTATGAGTAATCATAAACGGGTTGAATGGTGTTGAATCGTCAAACATAACATAGCTTACATGCTGGTGCGAATTCACCACAATATGTAAGATCTATATTGATGCCGTTGAAACTCCCAAAGAAATGTCCTAACACTTTATAGACGTGTAGTCATTTTTTCTGGTTGCATAAAGCAAGCTGCCACGATGGGGCAGAATGGTGGAGTGTTTAGAGTCCGATGTGCTTGAGCATTTCACACAGCATGCTAAAGAGAACAGCAAGAGCATTGTGCAGAATGTGATTAGAGGCTCCTCAATTCTCACCCCAACACGACGTGGCTGTGATTTATGGAAATGGGGAACCCTTTATCGGAGTGAGCCATTTTGCCTGCTCAGTGTACACAGTGCTACTCTCTGTGGGAAAGCCAAGAGCAAAACAGGCAGCATTGTTAAGCACATTTGCACAGATGCTTTGGGAATATGAATTAGGATTAGGTGTGGGGAAAGACCCATTTTAGTCTGCTGTACTGGTGATGAATTTAGATCTCATTTACATTTTATTGTATGTCACTGACAACATTGTCCTGTGTGGCTTGTGCTAGTTTTATGGTTGTTTAATTCTTTTATTGAATCGGACACGGTTTATAATCAGATTATTAGAATGTGGGTCATAATCTGTCTGGTATGTGATTGCAAAGTGCACACACACACACACTCTTAAAGCCCTGCTCATTTGACCTTACCAAATGTCCTGGACCTTTTTTCACACACTACCCAACAATTTTTTGCATGACCTTATCAAATGATTGTTGATGCCACCGATGACATGCAGTGAATTCAATTGTTTCTGTAGAGCAATGTTTCCAAATTTGCGTTTAGAATACAAAATACAATTCAGGGACACAGCCCTAATGCTGCAAGATTGAGTTTTGTTGTGCTGAAAGTGACGTAACATTACACAAAATCTACAAACTCTGCAATTTTCCAGAAAAGTTACAGAAGTTCTATAGTAATTCAGTCTTTCATTCATTCATCCTCCATAACTGCTTTTTCTCACTGAGGGTTGCAGTGGATCTGGACCTGAGTGAATCCTGAGAACCAGAGGCAGTAATAAACTTTAGATACGGCCTTAACATGGCATCACACCATGTGCACACACATTCATACTTCGTGGCAATCTGGAATAGAAAATCCATCTTCAGCCATGTTTGTGGGAGGTCAGAGGAAGCCAGGACACTTGGAGGAAACCCAAGCAGTCATAGCGAGAAGATGCACACAAAACTCAGGATCAAACCAGAGACCATGGAGCTATGAGGCAGCAATACTGCAGTGCCACCCTACTGCCCTACTTATTATTAATAATAATAATATTATTATTATTATTATTATTAATAATAATAATAATAATAATAATAATAATATTAATAATTAATAATAATATTAATTAATAATAATAATAATAATAATAATAATAATAGTATTATTATTATTATTATTATTATTATTATTATTATTATTATTATTATTATTATTATTATTATGACAGCACAGCTGCTGCTACTACTTTAGCCAATTCTTCATTCACTTCAAATCAAAGTAGCATGGCAAAAATAGTTTATCTAACTAGACATATACACAGACATGTAGAAGGAGACAGCTGATTCTACATCAGTGTTCACTTCGAATCTTTGCATCTTTAGTTGTTTCTTGAAGGTTGTGCGAGCATCCAGATCATAAATCCCACAGTTTAAGCCGCTATTATTGTTCAGATCACACACCGGTCGATGCTATGTTGTTTTTTGTCTTGTAGTGTTTTGTATTGTCTGTGTCCACTGTCTTGCACTGTTAGCTCTAGGTTGCAAATGTTGCACTTTATGTGGCTAGGACAACTTAATTTCAGTCCTTAGCTCTGTGTTGTTCTATGTTTCTCTGTGTTGTTTTATGTAGCACCATGATCCTGGAGGAACGTTGTTTCATTTCACTGTGTACTGAGTTAGCTATATACGGTTGAAATGACAATAAAGCTACTTTACTAGACTTGACTTGACTATTATGGAACCACAGCTTTATGGAGTCCAGCTTTATTCTGGATTCAGTTTTGTTTGTTTAGTACTTCTAACATCATAAATGTTTGAATGTAAATTTTTATCTGTAATGAGTCAACAGTAGCATGGAAAAACTCCAAGAGCCAACATGAGGAAGAAACCTTTACAGGAGCTGTTCTAAAAAGGGAACCTGTTCTCTTTAGGGTGCCACCCGATGGTGGGATTACGCACATTTACAGCGTATTATGAATGGATCACCTGGGATAAATACAGAGTGGTCTTTATGATTACAGCAGAAGTTAACCGTTAGATGATTACCATGAAATAGCAACTTAAATCACTCAGTATATACAGTGTCCCTGAATATCTTAACAAAACTGTGTCGCCTCTTTCTTCTCTGCATCTCTCTTTCTTCTGCCTTTTTCCCTCTGTGCTGCATGTCCCAGGCACTCGTCTGCTGAGATCCGCAGGCACTTCAGTGGGCTCAGCTATGGCACTGCTCAGAGCGGCCAGCACCAGCGCCACAGCTCTAACGTCTCTGGATCTGTCTGTTTCAACGTTGTGAGTGATTTTCTTCTTTTATATGTTTCCATCATTGTGCATGTTGTGTGTTTGGATTTATGGTACAAAGTTACTGCGTGTGTGTCTCTGAAGAATATGTAACTAGAACATGAGACTCTGTACTGTATATAATTATACATTTTGGGTGTGTGCATGTCCTCGTGTTAGGATGGAAGGAGGACAAATGGATAAAACAGATAAAAGCCTGTATGGGTGAATGCCAGTGTAAGAGTGTGTGTGTGTCTGTGTAAGGAAGGGGGACCGATGTGAATAAACATGTGTGAATGGGAGTATGTCTGTGTGCGTGTGGAAGGCAAGAGGTAGAAGTGGATAAAAACGTGTGCGTGTTTGTGTGTTTGCATGTTTGTGTGTGTGTGTGTGTGTGTGTATGTGTGCAAATGCTTGTGCGTGTGTAGTTAATCTCTAACCTGCTTCTGATCCTTCTTTGCTGAAAATGGGTCAGGTCTACCAGATTGTTCTATCCTCCAATTACAGTGCGGCTTAAAGACACACACACACACACACGCACACTCACAAATAAATAAATCATTCATATGATTCATTGGTTTTACGATGCTGGAAGCGTTTTAATAACTTGATCCCAGTCCATCACCCAGGCATGCAGGAAGCGTCACTGAAGGTCCTATAACAGTGGCGTAATGACGAAAATATAGTGTTATTAATAATTAACAAGGCCAGCTCTGCTCCACTTATAATTATTACACCTGTATAATAAGTCCATGTGAATGCTACTAGTCATTGTCTACAATTTTGGCAGATGTTTTTTTTTTGTGAATGATAGTAGTGCTTAGGTTTTGTAGGCTAGGTTTATATTTGTATGATTTTTGTAGATTAACAGTATTAGACTTCCCTCAGCTGCTCAGTGCAATTATTTGAGCGAATTGGGATGAATTATGTTGCACAATGACCTATTTTCATATAAACGGATGTAGTCAGTAAACGCAGCATCTGTTCTCAAAAATCAGTACACAGTATTGATTGCATTACTATTACTATTACTATTACTAGGGCAGTCGTGCCTAGACTCTCTAACCATTAGGCAGTCGTGGCCTAATGGTTAGAGAGTCTGACTCGTAACCTGAAGGTTGTGGGTTTGAGTCTCGGGCCGGCTACGACTGAGGTGCCCTTGAGCAAGGCACCGAATCCCCCCAACTGCTCCCCGGGCGCCGCAGCATAAAATGGCTGCCCTCTGCTCCGGGTGTGTGTTCACGGTGTGTGTGTTCACTGCTGTGTGTGTGCACTTTGGATGGGTTAAATGCAGAGAACGAATTATGAGTATGGGTCACCATACTTAGCCATATGTCACGTCACTTTCACTTCACTTTTTTACATTATTACATTAATTAGCTGATTCATTTGTGAAATTATTGTGGTATTCCTCATTTAGTATTTGGTAATTTTCTTGTTCTTCCTCTTGACCTCTTACCTGGCAGCTCCATCTCCAGCTACCAATATAACCAATCTATATAAACAATCTCTTTATATACATAATCTATATAATATAATCTATATAAACAATCTCTTTCCTCTGTACATGTCCAACCATCTCAATCTTGCCTCTCTGTCCTTGTCCCCGAAACAGCCAACCTGAGCTGTCCCTCTGATGTGCTCGTTCCTAATCCTGTCCGTCCTCATCACTCCTAAAGAGAACCTCAACATCCTCATCTCTGCTACCTCCATCTCTGCCTCATGTCCTTTTCCTTACTGCTACAGTCTCTAACCCATACAGCAGAGATGCTCTCACTACTGTCTTGTACACCTTTCCACACAACACTCCTGACACTTTTCTCCACAGACAACAACCCACCTGAAACTCGCCTCTTCACCTCTTTCCCACACTCCACATCATGCTGGATGGTTGACCCCAAATGACCCCAACTCCTGCATCTTCTTGACCTCAGCCCCCTGTAACCTCCCTGTCCTACTTCCCTCGCTCTCGTTCAAACACATGCACAACTCTTATGCTAACATTATTAATGCGATAATTAATGAAGTCAACGGAAAAGACAATTATCATAAATGTGTGTATGGTTATAAATTGTTAGCCAGTTGTCACAATCCTAATGACACCTACTGGAGACCTCTGTCTCTGTTTTATGTGCTTCTGCATTTTCAGCAGAACTGGTAAAGGAAGTGGTGATGACATAACATCCTCTTATCAGACGTCTAACAGAATGGTGTCACTTAGCAGCTTATAGAGGAAGAGTTGTGCAGAAAAAAGCACCCAGGTTTTTATTTCCGGCATCGCCATTTTGTTGCTTGCCCTGTTGCTGGCTGTGAAGACGCCGGGTGAGACTTTCTGTTTTTAAGTTACAAGAGGTGCACCAGTTCTGTCAGCAGTAAAGTGTTGTGACTTAGCATGGGTAGAAACTAAACTCTCTCAAATCAGTCATTCGGGGTTTGGGAACACATCAATGTAAATGGTTTAAGAACAGGAAGTTGTGCTGACAGGTTTGTTGTGTCTGCTGGCTTTGAGGAGTTCGGGCCCATTGCTGCATGTCGATGCTGAGTTTAATAACATGAATTAAAGGGCTTTTTGCTTAGGCAGAAGTACACAGGTTGTCCAGTCTTGCTTATATAAATTAGTTTATGTTTTATTGTTATCCTAAAGACTGCTAATGCACAGTAACCAAAGGAAGGCAGAATTAGGGCTGGGTGATGTGACTATCATGATTCTCAAAGGCGTTTCTTTCGATACATGATGTCCAGCACCATATAGGTTTGCTCAAACTGTCAGTAATATAATATTTCAAAAAAAGGTGAAAACTAAAAAATAGGTGAATAAAAATAGCTAGATGATACAAAAATATTATGAATATTTAATAGTATTTTTTTGAAGGAAGAAAAGTTAAGAAGTTAAGATGAGAAGTATCCACCGTGAAGGAAGAACTGTTACAGGTGTCTAATGTTTTAATATTACACTTTTGTAGATTGAGTATAACATTATAAAACGTGTAAAATATTTATATATTATATAATTATGTGTTTCCTAGAAAGGTGTATTGTAATTTAATCCAATCTATTTGAGAGCATGTAAGAGAAGGAGAAAGACTGACTTAATAATTTAATATTTACAGTACGTTTTCAGAAAAGAGTATATTAATAGATTTTATACTTTTTACAAAATGGACTAGAAAATGGACGATAGATTAAAGCACAAGCCAGAATAAAATGTCTTAGTAAAGCTGTTTGTGCCTCTGAAAGCTTCAGTGCAACTTTGTATAGTCTCTGCACATCTCTGGAACTGTACTGGAGAGATGAACATCATTTTTCCTTCAGTTGGCTGTGTTGTTAGACAGCTCTCTCTCTCTCTCTCACTGCTGCTCGATTGCTGAAACTGAGAAGGCCACAGCATAAGATTTACATAATTTCCATAGTCATGAAACGATTCAGCGATCGCTTGTGCACGGTGTCCTGCTGGAAGAGAGCACACCCTTTAGGATAGAAACGTTTTATTATGGTTTAAACTGATCAGTCAGATTAACTTTGTATTAATTAGCAGCACTTCCTTTTAAGTGCATAAACGTGGCAGCAAAATGTTAGCATGGCATTGCAAAGCTGTCTGGAACTGTGGGCATGAGGGTTTTTTTTTTTTTTTAATGGCCTCAGGCATGACCAGCGTCACATTCGCTAGTTTAATATTTGACGTTAATTCCATATGGAATGTACCATTCCAACTTCTCAGATCATGCTTCTGAATAGGTTACGCTTTCATATCCTGTTGTTTAGATACGTTATCTAAAAATAATGAGCAAATTAGAAAACTAATGACTTAGATACTTAGCTTTGGGAACAACAACGGTCTCTAAATCTTTTTTGTAACTCACTATGGGTTGCTGCATGGATAAATTAGTGCTCGAGGCGCTGACACACTGCTAACATGTCTGAGCACAGTCGTGACAGAACATGTCCAGCTGTTATTGTTCTGTGTAATAGTTGGATATTACTGAAAGCGGTGCATAGTTTCAGCTGTGTGGCATTGAAAAATGATTCATTGTGCTTCATCCTTCCGGCCCTTTTTTTTAGCAAGGTTATTAGGTTTCTGGTCAGCAGTTTGTTTACTATGCTTATTGTAAT
Source organism: Tachysurus vachellii (assembly GCF_030014155.1). Classification (NCBI taxonomy): domain Eukaryota; kingdom Metazoa; phylum Chordata; class Actinopteri; order Siluriformes; family Bagridae; genus Tachysurus; species Tachysurus vachellii. The sequence goes on from NC_083470.1 coordinate 12,675,297, forward strand.
TCTTTGTATTATTAAATAAGATTATAAAGTTTTGCTTTGGGATGGACAGAAAATATTAGAGAACAGGTTACAGCTTGTTGACATGGATTATCATTTAAACACCAGTGTCCTTCCTAAAGAGGCAATGACACCGACTCTGGCTTCAGGCTGTGGCTGCTGCTGCCGCTGTCCCTCTGTGTCAGCACTGCGCCATCTCCATTCTCTATTACAGCTAATAGGTAACATTATTGTCTGGAAAAAGATTCCATACCAGAGAGAAAGTCAGTCGCATCGGGCACAACATGAAATGCAGTAAACATTGCTTTCCATTTGAGCTACAAGGACAACATGACAGGCTGAATATCAAACCCTTCAGTGCAATGAACTTCTGTCGCTTAATTTCTATAGTGAAAAACAATCAGCTAATTGCTTTTCTGCATCAGAAATGAATTCAGATTCCTTAGTTTTTCATCAGTGAGTTGCAGTAGAAATGCAGTCTGACTAATCAAAGCATTAATGAAATATGGCTGTAATTGAGAACAGGGTTTAAGCCCTGAATGTGTTGTCTATCTAAAGTATTGCATGTTATATTTTTTTAATACGCTTATTATTTCCTGCTGCAATGATTGTTTGAGGAGTGAACACTGTCTTTGTGGATTATGAATCTGTTTTTCTGTAGGTCTGGCGATGCACGGCATCTGTTTGAAAGCTAAGACTGGACCTTGATAGTTTTTCTGTATGCTCAGTATTTTGTAAGTGCTGACCTTGCCTTTAGTTAAGCGATTGTGGTTGGAGAAGCGATTGCAGAACCGGAGAAGGGAAATAAACTCTGAGAAGTTGGGCTCAAGTTCTTTGTGGCTTCTGCTTTGTGCTCAAAGTCTATATCAATTTTAGGAAAAAGGAAATCTCTGAGAAATGAACAGTGGGAAATAGGCAATAAGTTTAATGTGTTGGCATTTCATCAAGTTTTAACAATGACCTAACTCATATAAGTTGCAATTTTATGCTTTATGCATAAGTTATGCTAACAATTTTATGCTAACTCACATAAGTTGCAATTTTATGCTTTATGAATCCAAACCGTTAAATAGCAATTACTGTTCCACACTGAAAACATTAAATATTTGAGATCTGTGCTGCATATTTACAGTGTTTGTGTTTGTTCAGCCTCAGTCTTATGAAGCAGTGGACCCGCTGGATGTGGAGGAATTCCTGATGACACAGCTGCGCAGCGGAGATGCCGAGCTCATGCAGGAGCTGGGCGAATTTCCTGACGATGATTTGGAGGTGGATTTAGTGGACAGGGAATGTCGAACTGCCTACCACTCTGTCCCTGAGGAGGGGTAAGTTACTAAATGTTGAATTCATATATATGTTGAATTCATTTCATATAACTATGAAAATAGACTTTGTTTGCTAATGTTTTTGAATGAATAGTGCCACTTTGCTGCTTTTCTCTTTTTTTTATTCCCAACACAAAGCACTCGTTTAGTAGTTCAGTAATAAAAATGAGCAGATTTCCCTTTCCATCAAGCGACATATTCAGATTCAGCTTTAGGGTTCTTGGTGATTCTTAGGATTCTAAACAAAGGTTACAGACTCTAGGTTACACATTTGCAACTCATAGAATGAAACACACCAAATGTTTAGCAGTTTTGTTGTGTTAATACTGAAAAACATTAACCTCCTCTTCCTGCACAACATCTCTATCCTACAGAAATACATTTTTTTTGGATTAATGTACAGTATGTAGGTTACCTGCCACTGTATAGGATACAGCTGAGGGACTCAACAATTTAAAACAGCTGAAGTCTGAATTTGCTCAGACGTTGTTGCTGTGAACACTGAGACAGACTTGATGAGAGAGTTTGTTAACCAAAGCAAGCTTCAGGGTGCGTCTCGAACAGCTCCCTAGCGCCTTAGATTGTGAATTATTATATCCAGTACACAAGGTCACTACTCATTGGCACATGTTTGCTGTCCTCATCAGTCACTATAAAAACCCAAATATAAAATATTAAGTTTTATAAGCAACATATTTGTTGTCTTATTTTCTTTTAAACCATTAAACACTTAAGTCATTACACAGCATTGTTGTAATTAGGTCAAGTAAAGATGAACTCACTGTGGCTGTTACACCATGTTAGTGGTCCTTACGGGATAAAAGCACATCCTCGTGCTGAGTCTGACTCAAGAAAAGTGGACATTTTAAGAGATAATTAAAGCGTCAAGCATTAATAAATTAATTTGGCATTTTGTTTAATCTTTCATGCTTCTGCCTGACTCGAGGAGAAGCAGAAAATACACTGAAAAATCCAGAAGTATGAGGCCTGTGTTTGTTGAGAGACTGTTCTCTGAGGGACTACAAGCACTTCACACAAGCCTCTGACAGCTTGTTCAGCAGCCTGTATGAATATGTTCTAGTTATTATTATGAATACCAGCAGACCAGGAAATAATCCAACAGTCAATAAGTTGTACTATCGTCTCTCATAGTGGCTTTAAGTAGTGCTGCTTGAGAAGGTGGATTTTTGCCTGGTCAAGTATAGATGCTGTTTGTTATTCAAGAGCTTGTCTGCACAGATGCACATTCATGTTTGCAAGCTGATAACTGAGACATTTGACCCCAGGCCTGCAGTAAGGGTCAGTAGTTCAATCAGGAGAGAAAAAATCCTGTCAGAATAAAAGTGAAGACCAGATGGTGAACAAGTTGACGTTTAGACTTGTGTAAATGCAGATACTTATTAGAGTATGTGTTCCAAAAATTCTATTAATATTTGTACTTTTTTATCAAGCTTTCAACACATTACAGAAAAGTAATAGACATACAAAATGGAGTACATAAGCAAAAATACAGATAAGCTGACAAGCTCTGTGCACCGTATCACATATCAAAACAATCAGTTGATCAATAGAATAGAAAGCTAATAGAGTCAGTTGAAACTAATAGAAACTGACGGGAGAATACCCGAGTCCTCTATGCACCTCTAGGAACACAATGTCATACCAACTCGCAGAATGTCACAGGAAGAGAGGTTTAAACAGTCAAGGTGATGTGTTACGATTGAAATCACCAGGCATAGAGTGAATAAAGCAGGTCAGGAGTTCCAGAGGAATGACCTATTTGATAAGAGTGCCAGCCTTTGATGGAGGGAGGCCTATTGCTGATGTATGACATCAGTAAATTTTTTCCAGACAGCAAAATCCAATGAGCTAAAATGTGGTCTTTTATATTTATTAGAGTTAAGCTTGCAAGGGAAAGCCAAAAGAAGAGGTAAAGGATCCAGCTCCACAGAAAACCAGTGATGTGTTTTAATTGAGCCACAACTCTAGACTAGTAAGCTTGGATCATGTGACATGTCTGTATGCAATGAGTATAATCTCCTATATCAGACTTGCACTTGGATTGTATTTGTGTCTTACATGAGGTGTAATATGTATTCTGTATTTGCACATTAACAGTGGATGATAATTATTCTTATAGTAGGACATTGTAATGTGACTCCAACCAAACAAAAGGAAAAACAGACTTTATTTATTCGTGGCTCAAAAAATGTTGTTCAGAATTATGATTCTTACATTTGTCTGTAATACGTGTCTGTAGCCCTAAACATCAGAACAGATCTTTAAGGAATCTGTACTAGAGCATGAATAATGTGTGGGACACGTGTAAGAGTTGATGTATTTGTGTGCAGGTTGGAACTGGATCCCCATGTGAGGGACTGTGTGCAAAGTTATACTCAGCCTTGGCTAGTGGTCAGCAGAAGGTGAGAATTAAATGATGTTTAATTACATTTATGTTGGTGTACAAATGCTATGTTCTTGTTACCCAAGTCTTATGATGCAATGAAGCCAATCAATGTTTGAGAAGAAAGAAAAAAAAACATGGCATAGTATTTACTCTGTGTGGCTTTTGTACAGATGCCAAGGGGATGGATGGAGTGCGTATTCGGAGAGGACAGGCTTTCACAAACAACTTCTGAAGCAAACATTCGAGTCTGATGTGCAACCAGAAAAACAGGAGCAACCGGTAAATACAATGATTTCTGCATTGTTTGGTTTATATGATCACACCTTTGCATTTAATACTCATAGACCAAAGAAGGACTGAAGGGAATTCTCATTTTAAGCAGGGAATGAGAGAGTCATGAGAGACCGATTTGGAGGAAGAGAGAGGCAGACCCGGGGAACTTTCCCACAACTCTTTGGCTCTGTACCACCTTTTAATTTGAGGCCAGTGTTACAAAGAAGCATGAGTGTTCATTCAGGTTGAGCCAGTTCCTCTCGGTCTAGCCCTGTCTTGCCAAAATGTTAATTAGCTAAATCTAAGATGCTTGTTTGAAAGCATGTGTCAGACTTACAGGATTCTCTCTAAGGTTATTTAACAGTCTGGTGTAGTAGCACAGTAGCCCAGCTCCCATGGTTTTCCAACGATGGATTGGAAGAGTTTTAGTGTCTTGCACAGGGTTCTGACCTGAAATTTAACAATGACTGCATCTCAGTCTTCCTCACCCAACACCAGTGCTTAACGTTTCCCAGCAAAAAATTCCCAGCCATTTACCAAAACTTAGTAGAAGGCTTTCCCAGAAGATTGCTGTTATAACAGCAAAGACAGGACTAACTCAGTGTTCATGCCTATGGTGGCATGATGGATAGCTGTCCACATACATTTGGCAGTATATAGTGACTCTCCTGCACCTTGTGCTTAACGACGATAACCCAGGGTTAATCACAGTGGTTGCTCATTTCTTCTCATCTGTATTAATGCATTAATTATAAGGGTTAGTATATTATGTTACCATTTACATTCAAGGGGAAAAAAAGGCATGGTACCGGGCAGCACACTGGAGCTTTTCCTAGCTGATGAATTTATGATTTGTTTATTCATGTGTAATTAAAGTGTTGAAGTTAATTTGCCGATTCCTTTTTGTTTTTCTGCTCCAAATTTTTGTTTTATTTTGTTAAACTGTAAAATAGGAATTACGGTTACAATCTTGCAAAATGAATGATGTAAGGTTTTCTTTGCTGCTTCTTCGATCCTCAGGTGAAGTCTCCGTCTTTGGCATTGTCATGTGATGACGACAGCACACGCAGCACTATCACCTCCTCGGATTTTGACCTTCGGGCACTTCAGCCAGACCCTCGTCTCAGCACCCTCCTGCAGTTCAGTAACTCTGAGGACCTTGATTGCTTTAACCTCGAAGCCAGACAGAACAACCGCCAACCAGAACTTTTTGCACTCTATCCACCTACTGATGAGGTGAGATGGGAGGATGCCTTTTTAAGCCAATATTACTCAGTAAAAGTTTTGCCCTGCTTTAACCACAGACATTAATGCGGTGGATGTGCAACAATCTCAAATGTTTTTCACACTCAGAATTTCTCATCCCGTTTGTAGCTAGGTATTATTTTAAGGGTAAATAAATTTCATGGACCCCATCAGCACAGATTTAAAAGTTGATGAACCTAAGCCAACATTTCAGATATAAGTTGTTAAAAGAATTGCTTTTATTTTCTGAATTTACCATACACGCAATATATTAGGACTGATTTGAGCTTAATTCGAGCCTAACCCCAACCTCTAACCCCTAAACCTTAGTCTTGTTTAGGATTTTATTTTGACATTTTTATTAAACCTTTTTCCAATTCAAGTAAGCAGACTAATAATCTAAACTAAGATGGGTCCACCACAATGGATTACAGTCACTAATTAATTTCATAAAATTAATGAAATAAGGTTGGAGCAGGGAACAGTGTAAACTGTCCAAAGTTTAAGAATTTGTATTTGAATGCTAAAACAGCTGATTATATATCCCTCTACAGGAAGATGCAGTGGAAATTCGGCCCATTCCTGACTGTCCAAAGGAACACATGGGCCTCAGGATCCTTGTTCGATGCCAGACCATCAAGTAATCCTTCTCTTTGCTGTAGTTGGAGTTTCCCAGTACTCGACCATTATGGTTTAAATAACGGGATCTTTAACCTTAAATAAAGGACATAAAATAAAGGCTTTACTGCTTTTTTGGATCAAGCCTCTTTGGCACACCTATTGCTTGACATCCAGGTTTGGTGGATGCAGCTGTAATGAAACAGTTTTGCTGATATCAGTACTCTCTTCAGATTTTCAAAGCCATGTGTTACTGTGCTTGCAGTGCACAGTGTCTTGTTTTAGTGAGATTATATTATTGAGCTATGAGGCTGTTCAGCTCTCAGAGGGATCATGATTTATTTATTAGCCTGTGCTTTTGTTCTCGCAGGTTTGAAATTGAGATCGAGCCCATGTTTGCCACCATGGCCCTGTATGACCTGAAAGAAAAGAAGAAGGTTAGTATTTGCTTAGCTCCATGGGTGTAGAACGAGTCTTTCTCCTTCTAAAGGCTATTGGAGAATAGTGACTGTGTATTAGGGTTCCATGTTCTCAGCACTCTTTGCCTCCGTTCCCCGCACGGCCGAGCGCATTACATCTATTCTCTATTACACATATACCTAATAAGAACTTCCACACTGAGAGAGCAGCAAACGGTGAGAATCTGAATGCATTAGCTATTAAACAGCCTTGTTTTATCTTTTTGTTGAACACATTGTAAGCAAACAATAGCTGTCTGTGTTTATTTCTACCAGTGTGCTCCACATTTGAAAAATATCGAAAATATCACTCCTGTTTTTTATTACACTTGGTTTGAACAGTTTTGCCTTTTGCAATAACTCAGGAGCAATGTGTGCTTTCTTTTTTAAGCAGCCTGCACGGAATTTCATTCTGCATTTCTTTCTGTATAAAATGAATAGGCAGCAGATGTCATATTAGATATCAGTTTCAGCCTTGTGGGATGTGGTAGCTTAGTGCTTTAGGCGTTGCTTTACGGATCGGATGGTTTTGAGTTTGAATCCCAAGTCCACAAAGCTGTCACTGCTGGGCCCCTGAGCAAGAGCCTTAACGTCAGCTGTATAAAATGAGATTAAATATAAGTCGATCTGCCAAAATCCTGGAAATGAAATATAAATGTAAATTTCACAAAGTACTGCTTTAATCATCCTTTACAAGTGTAAAGCTTAGTTTAACAGGAGACATCATAAATTGTTCTTCAAAAGTGCTACATCTACACATTTTGTATCTGGATGCTTGATCCTGCACAGAAAGAACAGCTCGGGGTGGAGAGATTTTGGGATAGCAGGAAGCATCTCTGGCAGATTTGATAGTCAGTTCAATTCAGTATTATTTATATAACATTTTGTTTAATGGACATTGTCACAAGGCAGCTTTACAAAATTACACATATGGATATGGATTTAGATCCTTTAGAACCAGTGGTGACTTTGGCAAGGAAAAACTCTGAGATGACATGAGGAAGAAACCTTGAGAGGAACCAGACTCAAAAGGACCCTATCCTCTTCTTGGTGACACCGGATAGAGCCATTATGAGTCATTACTCATCCGCAGCTGTATACTATCGAATCAGGCAGCGCTGAGTGTGTAGAAAGGTTCTTCAATATGAACATTAGGGGCATTTCATTTAGTTGTTTGAGTTAAAGTTTATTTAGAGTTTAAAATGCATGAGACAAACAGAAATTGTTAGGGGTAATCCTTACAACAGAATCAAGGAATAGAAACTAAGGTTAAAACCAGGAAGAATGATTAAAGATAGAAATCGGAACTTGGGAAACTGAGTTTGGACTTTTATTTGGCGATTTTGACACAACCGAGTGTAAATATACAAACCAATCAGAACAGGTCAGCATAATCAGGAGACAAAGCAATGACAAGACTGGCCAAAGACATAACTAGAGCATAAAAAACAAAACAAACATAAGCACGTTTTCATGGAAATGTTGACGCAATTTCAGCCACTAAACCATGACCCTCACAAAATGACTTCTAATAATGTGTTATCATTTACTCTATTGACTTTTTGTATTTGATCCCCAGAGATTCATTTGTATAGTTCTTTTAACAGTGGACATTTTCATAAAGCAGCTTTATGGAAAAATATTACAATTTAGGATGTTTTTTTTTTTTATTAATAGATTTATAAACCTATTATTAATGGGCAAGCTAGAAATGACTGTAGCAAGGAAACACTCCCTGAGATGATATGAGGAAGGAACCTTTAGAGGAACCAGACTCAACAGGGAACCCATCCTCATCTGGATGACACCAGATAGTGTCTTCAATAATTCAGAAATGTGCAATTAACCGGGATATTTATTCTAGTTTTAACATGAAGTAATCTTGTGTATCTTTAGGCAGTGTTTTCTTGCATTGTAAAAATCTGTGGATTATTTTGTAGAGGAGATTAATGGTTAATGTGATCATACTGTTAGATTTCAGAGAACTTCCACTTTGATCTAAACACGGATCAAATGAAAGGCTTTCTGCGACCCCACATCCCTCATACTGACACCTCCACATTGGCAAGGGCTGCCATTTTCTCCATCTCCTACCCTTCTCCAGACATCTACCTAGTCATTAAGGTAATGCAGCTGCATCTCCACTCACCCACATCTCCAAATGGTGGTGTGTTTTTTTTTTTTTGTTTTTTTTTTTCTTTTTTTTTTTTGTTTTGTTGTTGTTTATTTCTACACAGAGACTCTGATCATGAATATTAAAGCTGTATGGGTATAATGATAATGATTTAGGAAAATGTTTATTAACGAAGATTTCTCTCTCTCTCTCTCTCTCTCTCTCTCTCTCTCTCTCTCTCTCTCTCTCTCTCTCTCTCTCAGCTGGAAAAAGTTCTGCAGCAGGGTGAGATTGGAGACTGTGCAGAACCTTACATAGGGATGAGTGATAATGCTAAGGTGACGACTTGAGCAAAGAGCAACTGCTTTAACACTTAAATGCACCATCTCTTAAAACGTTCCCTTCTCTCCTTTAGAACAAAGACAAGCTGGAGAAACTTCGAAGTCAGGCAGAGAACTTCTGTCAAAGGTTGGGTCAGTACAGGATGCCCTTTGCCTTTGGTACAGCCAACATCATGAATGTGATCAGCACAGCCACACTGGAACGAGACACGACAGACTCGGATAGTATTAACGGTAAGAGCGTGTATGCCATGGCCGGTTGAACAGAGCGAAAACAGTAATGACTTATGACTGATAAGGGTTCATATAACTAACTCCTCAAAATGTGGAAACAGATCAGTTCTGATTTATGGAACTAATTATCTTCTGATATTACATGCAGATTTTAACTTCCTAAAAACAGATTATGCCCAAGATTTATTTCTTGGGCATAATCTCGTGTGGGTACTGTACTATCAACTTCTGCTGAATTCATAAAACCTGTTCTGTGGTAATCTCACTAGAATTTTTCTCATTTAGAACATGCACATCCTTTCCACACACGGCTGTTTGTTTACATAAGTACAGCTTCAAAAGAGCAATGATTTCTAATCCCACTATCCGGTTTCACCCAGAAACAGTTCATCTCAAGGTTCCTTCCTCATGCTGTTGTAGGGAGCCACTGCTGCCTCTGGTTACTTATTATCTAAATCTAAATCTGGATCTATATATAAAGTTGCTTTACAGTAATGTCTGCTTAAATGGATTGAAATCTGACGTGTAGTTGTTATACACTGGATTGGTGACTCATTTTATTTGCTTGTGCCAGGCAAGAACAATGTGGACAAGAAGGCTTACCTGCCCAGACGCAACTCGGAGAAGTTCACCACCCTGGAGGACCAGTCCAACCTGTCCAGCTTCAAACCTGCTGTCATAACCATTCAGACCCTTTTCAAACAGGTCAGCTGAATGCTTACAGAGAGAGAAGCATTTATTTTGTCACGTATACATTACAGCACAGTGAAATTCTTTTACACATCCCAACTTTGAAGGACGGTCAGCCAGGATACAGACACCTAAAGCGGACAGAGTTAAAGGCCTTGCTCAGGGGATAAACAGGGGCAGATTCTCAGTGCTGGGCTTTGAACGCTGATCCTCCAATCAGCACCCTAGATCCTTAACCGCTTGAGGCGCCACTACCTCCAATTACACTTCCTGGCTGATGTTGACACTGAGTGGTCACTGTTTTGTAATCGTGCAGCACATTTTATGTCCGAGATATTAAGCCTTCCTACTAAATCTCTGTCTGGAAAAATATTTTGAGGGCTGATCGTCCTGTTTGTCTTGACCCCAAAGCAGCTCAGGGCCACATTTTTCACATTTAAAAGATAAAGTTCAGTAACCTTGCTACACACTTTAAAGTGATGCATTCCAGAATTTTTAAGGGCATGGAAATGTGTGTGACAAACAGTGTTTTGTCTGTTTTCAGATGATTTAAGAGCACACAATGAGAGTGCCAAAATTGTTCACATTGTTTTTCAGGCCTCACATATAAATAGAGATTTCGGCATTGTTTAGAAGTTACGCATGCGAGGTGGAGTTTGTCCAAAACAGAGCTTTGTCTCAGTTATGCCGTGAACTTAAGCCTCTTTTTTCATGTGTAATATTGGCTTGAGCAAGGAGGGGGGGCACAATATAAAACATAAAATTCTTCAAAGAAATAGGATGTACTAGGACTGTTCATACAGTGATATACTGGCAGTATACTCAAGTCAAGTCAAGAAGCTTTTATTGTCATTTCAACCATATATAGCTGTTGCAGTACAAAGTGAAATGAGACAACCTTCCTCCAGGATCATGGTGCTACATAAAACAAAGACAGAGCTATAAGGACTTAGTAAGTTAGTCCTAGATACATAAAGTGCATCTGTGCAAACAGTGCAAACAAAAAATACAAGACATTACACAAAAGACACAAGACAATAAACAAAATAAAGTGCTGAACAGTATAAATACTGTATGTTCAGTGTAATGAACACAGTGTTATAGCAGAAGTTGCATGAGATATTGTAAAGTATTTTGCAAAACAGCAATCAACTGAAATGTGACACAGCATGTGCAAAGAGCAAAAAACAGTCTGCAAAACAGCATGTAAACAGTTTGATGGATGTACAATGGTAGAGTGTGTAATTGGCGTAGGCCTGTGCAGTCCATACAGTTTTTATGCATGTGTGTGTTTTGCTCCGTACAGTTCCGTTTAGTTCAGTGTGTATATATACTATACTACATATTCCATAATTATTTCATTATACCCATTTTCTTAGTTACAGTATATATCATTTGTATTACATTTTTTCAACCTTTTTAACAAGCCCCTTTCGTTTGTTATTGCATTATATTTGACAGTAAAGGAAATAATGCTGTTTCCTTATTCACCTTGAATTTTCTATCCTTGATTATTTTCAGGCTTAAAGGCAGGTGGGTTTGTTTAAAATATCTTGTATGAGATGCTTTTACAAAAGAAAACTTTCTTTAAGTTTTTCAAAAGAAAAAGAAATCTCCTGGTGTTTTTCTAAATCCGAGCTGGATTTGTCGACTGTAAAATCGACTTAACTGTATTTAATGTGTAATCGGAATTGGACCTTACATGAATAACATTCCTGTGTAAATATTGACATACTGTAACTTTTGGAATAAGTTGCCATCTTACTCCACTAACTCAGAATTCTGCCCTTGTGTACTAATGAATGATTGAGAAGAGCTCTTTGTGTCTGTTTGCAGGAAGGGGAGCGTCTCAGCGATGAAGACTTGTTTAAGTTCCTGGCTGACATCAAGAGGACATCCACTATTCAGCGACGGATCAAGATCATACCAGGTGATGCCCGTCTTCAGATGCTCTAGTATGCCATTTGCAAGGCACTCAAACTGTGTCAAACTGAGATGAATCATTTGAGAATAGTTTTCATGCATTTGAGTGTTTTTATTGGTTTTGTGCTTGTTTGATCTGGCAGGCTTTCTAAAGCTAGAGGTGACTCCAGTGCCAGATACAGTGATGCAGTGTCTGTCTCCTGAGCTCATCCCTATTAAACCTGTGTCCGAGAAACCCGTGCGCCCTGTCAAAGAATTGCTCGAGTTTCCGTCCAACGACGTCTGCGTCCCTCACTGCATATACAGGTCGATCTATACCTTTGGCTGTGACTTTTCGAGTCTGTACTGCATCTCTGACATCTATTACATATAACATTCATGCAACTGGTATGTTGAAACCAGTTACTGTTTAGTTTTGGCTTTCAACCTCCTATTATACACCAAGTGAATTTGTCAGTGCACATCTCTTTGGATTGCCACCAAATGGTCGGAAGAATAATTCATGTTCTCAATGACAAAAACTCTCAAACTTTTTACAGCCAGGTATAACGATAGAATAACTATCATGGACTTCTCCAACTGTTCAAATATTATGCTCATTATTTAAATGTGTACAACGATATTCTGGCTATTTATTAGAGCTTTTTATTCCTGAACTTTCCACTGATATAAAAGGTGCAAGTTATTCATTAAGTTGTACATTATTTATGAGCAGACTTGTTTTTCAGTTGCTAAGGTTTGCCTTTAACCCAGTCAGTTTAAGTGATGAGTAAAACAGGACAATGACAATTGTTTAAAAACAATGATAATGGTGGAGGTTTGGTGTGGAAATAAAAATAAAAAATTACAGACCCCTGGTTATGCTTTGCAAACCATCAGGGGTTTTACTGCTAGCTGGCAATTCATACCAAATCATTCAAACCTTCAGGACCAGACTGTAACAATTTCCCACCCAAAACACACACACACAAAAGAAGCTAGACCCATTAACAGAATACTGTATTAACCTAATCTTTATTTTGTTCTTCTAATTTGTATGTTGTTTACTTTTACAGAATTTATTATTACATATAAATATAGTATTACTTGTTTCTACACCAGAGCTGTGGAACATTTAAGAACATGATAATTTCAAAGACTATTGTACCTGCATCTATGGTTAAAATAACAATAAAGCAGCTTGACCTGACTCACCAATCTAGAGAAACGATTAAAAGCCTTTGTTTGTATAAATATTGGGTGATTACCGCCATCTAGTGTTAACTCGCGACACTGCTGTACTGGTGACATTACATCAGAACAGCCGAGAATCCTATCAGTTGATCCGCCAAACCAATATTAAAGCTTTAATGTGAGAGAATTGCTTAAGCTTATTCATCTACTAATATTTTTTTATCCATATGTCATTTCAGAAACCTGCTGTTTGTGTATCCTCAGAGACTCAACTTTGGTAATCGAACTTTGGCATCTGCCAGGAACATTACCATAAAGATCCAGTTCATGAATGGAGAGGAGCCACTGAATGTGAGTACACCAATAAATATGTCTTTATTTATTTTTGTATATATTACAAACTTTTGAGGACAGGACAGTAAATGTATTTCTATATTTCTGTTTACCAATAAAACAAACGAATGTAAACAATTAAATGCATATATGTCCAGCAAGAAGATTGCAGTTCAGAATATAAGGCAAAATTAAAAAGGAAGGTATTGAGAAGGAACAAAAAAGAGCTATCAGAGAATATATGTCATGTTCATTAGTGGAAAATTCAAACTATTGCAGCATTATTGCCTTGGCAGAAGTAGCTGATGAAACACTAATGAAACCATGCAAGCTGAAAGACTTGCCATAAAGTACATTTCATTGTCTTTATTTTTCCTGCAAAAGCGTTCACAAGATTTTGCATCCATCTGAAATTGACCTGCATGTTAATTAACCATTTGCAAATACTTTTTAATAAAATACCCCTCTATCTATTTCTCTGTCAAGGTTATATTTGGGAAATCAAGTGGTCCAGAGTGTCTATCAGAGATCTACACCCCGGTTACATACCATAACAAGTGAGTTTTTTAGCTATTGTCTAATACAATCTCTAATATAATGTCTTACAAAGTGTGCACAGTCATGAGACTCATGTGGATATGCAGATCTCCAGATTTTTATGAAGAGGTGAAGATCCGGCTACCGGCTCGTCTGACTGAGAGACACCACCTGCTTTTCTCCTTCTTCCACATCAGCTGCCAGCAGAAACAGAACCAGAACCTGGAGACTCTCATTGGATACTCGGTGCGTTTTTCAGCCATTTTTTTTTACTCTAGAATATCTGCTTTACTGATGACACTCATTGAAAAGTTGTTAATTAAATAGTCTAAGCTGGTGATTTGGCCTGCATTGTTGTTATTAATACTGTTGAGTAATGTAATCATGTTTGAAAAATATATTGCATAATTGTATTAGCTTTTCATAGGAGAACGCACCTTTTGTAGAAGACTGAAGTCCTCATTTGTTTAACTAAGCAATAACTTGAACATCACAGCTGAGAACTGCTGCTAAGTGAGAGCTGTGTTGTGTTTTGCCCGCAGTGGTTACCCATTCTCAATAACGAGAAGCTGCAGATGGGAGCTTTTTGTCTGCCCATTGTTCTTGAACGTCTTCCTGTGAACTACTTGTTACATTCACCTGAGGTACCGTAAGCTGAATCACTGCTGGCATGATTTTTATACCAAAGAACCTGTTTCAGTATTGCTGTACATTTGAAATCAAGTTTGCGATCCCGATTATACAGCTAAGTAGAACAGAATAGTTTGTGTTTATTCATGCTTATGTCACTATATGTGTAATGTCACTGTGGCTGAATTTTAAAAACAAAACAATAAGAAAGGTCTGTTTTTTTCGTGCTTATATCGTACTTTGACACCGTGGTTTTAGGAAAACAGACAGGCAGGCAGACAGGAAGGCAGGCAGGAAGGCAGGCAAATTCAATCATCCAGTAGCAACATAGAAATAAATAAGATTTCACAAAAGACTAATAAAGTAACACACACACACCACACCCCCTATCACCCAGACATGTGCAAATAAGGTCTTTTTTAGGTGTGTTTTTTTTTATTTATTTTTTTTTTTTTAAATTTATAAAATACAAAAATGTAAAATGTCCAGTAGAAAACAGATTTTTAGTTATGTGCCATTATCAAAGATGATATAAGTCTAATTAATTCAGTTTGTAATCAGTTAACAATAGTCTATATGTAACATGATGCACTTGAGCTGCAATAGGAATTGAATCTTTAAATACAGCCTTCTCCCTTTTCTCCTTTGGAGTAACCAAACTTTACATTATATTTATTTACTTACTTGTAGTTGAGATACATTTCATTTCAGGAGAACCTGTATAAAATAGTGTATATATAGCATGTATAGTAGAAAATGTCTAAACAGTCACTGTTTAGAGTTCTCCCAGGCTGCCTTAGAGATTCTGTATAAATACATATGAGCTCTGATGCTTTCTTTGCAGAAATTGCCAATCCAGGTTCCACCAGTAAAGTGGATTGATGGTCATAAAGGAATTTTTAGCCTGGAAATTCAGGCTGTGTCTTCAGTTCATACACAGGTGGGTAACAACTACATGCAGATCATAATTGTTACTCTTTGTAATTGTAATTTATAGATTTTAAGGAATGAAATTTGTTTAGCACTTTAGTTTTTGTTTTAAAAATGATTCATATGTCTAGCATGTCACATTAATCCTTACTCACTATTATTATAATATATATACAATATATTATTATATGGCAACATAGATTTTAAAGGTTTGTTAATATTTATCTGGGGAAGTTAAATGTAGCCTGATTGAAATTTTCAGGACGCTAACACATCTTCAGGGTTGCCAGGTTGTTCTTGTCTAAAATTATCAGTGCAGATGAACAATTTGTTGCCTTTCTGACAGTGTACAGTATGACATTGTTTGTATGACAGTTACATGAAACATTTCTTATTCAGACATTTGAATCCAGCTTCATTTAGCATTTTTCTTCATGCTTCAGCAACTCTGTTAATACCTGTTATTATGTTCTATGCCAGGAGAGTCACCTGGAGCGCTTCTTCACTCTGTGCCATGCTCTGGAGGGGAAGGCTATATTCCCTATCCGTGTAGGGGATGACAAAGTGCCAGAAAACAAGCTGGAGCATGAGCTAAAGCTCAGCATCATCTCTCTGTCCTCCTCCAAGCTGGAGCCACTTGTACTCTTCCTCCACCTGGTCCTGGACAAGCTGTTCCGCCTCATCACGCAGCCCATGGTCATCGCTGGCCAGACTGGTAAGCAATACAATACTACATGTTTACAGTATATCATTATGATCAGTGTTGTGAATGTCCTTCTGTACATAGTCTTAAGTGATTATTCCAAATATCTTAAATAGCCTGTGGATAAATACATACATTACATTGATTGTCTGGGTCTCATTACTCACCGTACTATGAGCTTACATTTGTTTATTAATGATCAAAATGATATTCATTTCATCTGTGTCTTTTGTGTGTTTTTATAGCCAATCTGGCACAGATAGCGTTTGAGTCAGTGGTGTCCGTAGTGAACATCCTTCATAACAGCCAGGAACTGGCCAAGGACCACCAAGGCAGGAACTGTCTCCTAGCAACCTACCTCTACTATGTGTTCCGGTTGCCAGATACTCTGCATGAAGTCGTTAACACAGGTGGGACAGTCATCATCATCTAGGCTTAGTAGTGATCCAATACACTAGCACAAAGGTCATTCTTATTATTTATTTAATTATTTATTTATCATATTGCAAATTTAGTACCATGTTGTGAGTTCTAGATAAGTTTGTGCTAATTTTTTTTAATAAACATAAAAAAGAATCATGGGGGTAGGTCTACTGTTAATTCATGAATGAATGATCTAGAGGAAAATTTTACAAGTAGCCTCACTACAGACCAATTACCTTGCATGCCTATTCAATTAAGATGTTTATATGATGTAAAGTGAAACCCTACACTTTCTTTGCTTTTCCTGCCTTTTCTGCATATTTAACCCTTTTCCAGCAGACGTGATATGATCCATCTTTTCACACTTAGGACAACTGAGGGGCTTGTACACAACTATTACAAAACATACAAACGTTCACTGATGTTCGAGAAGGCAGCATGATACATTAAGAGTCGATATTAGACACTAAATTAGATATTAATTGATATAAGATTATTGCATTCTTGTCTTTTAAATTGGGGCATCAAACCTAAGTATATAATATTTTATATTATAGAAATTTGAATCTGAGTGCTCAGAAATATTGTCCTGTTATTTACACACACACACACACACACACACTACATGAAGCTAGTAGTGCATGATGCATGAGTAAGGTCCCTTACATAACTAATAATTAATCTGAAGATACTCTTTCTAATTTAGATTTTTCAGCGTTCAGGAGCTGACCTGGGTTTTTATAATGTTTATAGCATTTGAGTCTGTTTCAGGACTGTGGATTGCCTGGTTTGTTTTGTCGCAGGTGTACTGGTACAGGAGAGCAGGTACAGCACTATGGGCCGAGCCACAGCCACAAGCATAGGCAACATGCTGCTCCATTCTCGTGTCCGCTCCAGCAGCAACCCAGATATTCCTAATCCACAAAGCCCAGAGGATGCTGAAGTGAACAGCATACTGGTGGAAAAGGTATTAACATAACAGTGGAGCCTTGACTTTTAAAAATATTCGTCTTGTATATTGAATTCATCTTTAGTAGATGCATTTAGCTGTCTAAATGTACAATATCCTTTTTTTTTGGGGGGGTGTCTTACTTTGCACTTTACTTTTTAACAAAGCATTTTATTATGTCATTTATTATACTGCATCCATATCGCATACAAAGCTAATCTGATGATTTATTCCAGGGTTTGAATCACCCGGGCAGCAGGATGTCCACTTTTATTGATGTTACCAACCGCTATCAAAATTCCCCTAGTAGCACACGGCCCTCAAGCAGAAAGGTAAATGTTTTAATCCAGTACATACTTAGCAATGTTAAGTACATACTTAATATTTCATCCGGCTACGTAGATGTCTGCATGTAACAAGCATCTGTGTACGGATCTCTTTCAGCAATTCCATGAAGAGCTGGCTCTTCAAATGGTGGTGAGCACCGGCGTGTGCAGAGAGAACGTTTATAAATATGCCTGGTTCTTCTTTGAGCTGCTGGTAAGTGTGTAATATGACTGGCTGGATTGAAGGGTTTATTGATTGATGTGCACTTATGTGTTTTTTTTTTTTGTTTTTGTTTTTTTGATCACCTGCCTTTTCTTGTTTTATTACAGTTTAATCACTATTATTGCCTGGAGCTAAACAAAACGATACAGAATAGAAATGAAATAAGGGAGGATGATTTACCTTTATGGAAATGTATTGACTGCTTGTTGTCCGGTCCTAATGCGACTCTAATGAGTGCTTTATAAAGCCAGGTGTAATTAAAGAGTAAACTCTTACCACTCTAATTCCTTCTCGCATCATATTTATATTCTTGTCTTTCTGATTAGATTATAGATGTTCCAATAAAATGAAACCATTTGCAACATTTCTTGATTCATTTATCATTTTATAAAATGTGAATAAATATAACATTTTATTTAAAACAACGGTCATTTGAATAAAAATGTAAAAATTATAGAGTAAATTATAATTTTATGGTGCATAAAAAAATCCTGTACTTTATTATTTTTTTTAAATATTATTATTATTTATTATTGATATTTTTTCCTGGATTGTTTTTATATTTCACTTAAGCTGTCATTCCCTCGGATCCAGAATAATAATCTTTTAATAAACTGTGTGTGGAATCTAGGTGAAAAGCATGGCCCAGCATGTCTCTCACATGGACAAGCATGGCGTGTCTCGCAAAAATCGCTTTTCTGACCGCTTCAAGGACGACATCACCACCATCGTCAACGTGGTGACTGCTGAAATTGGAACTATACTGGTGAAACAGCAGAAGGTCAGAGTTTTAAGCTGTATCTTTCAATTTGTACTTACCTGATGACATTTAACTTTCACCTCTTCTACAGTCTTTGATTTCCAGATATTTAAAAGACTTATCCAGACCCCAAGAGGGCAAGCAATCACAGTAAAAAGTTAAAATGCCAGTGAACATGAGAATGCTTAACAGTATGAATTTACAGGAACAGGAGCAGGCTGAAAAGGTGAACATTAGTCTGGCATTTTTCCTTTATGACCTGATGTCTCTCATGGACAGAGGATTTGTCTTTAACCTGCTTAGGAACTATTGTAACCAAGTGAGTGCCTCTTATTCATAGCCATTGTTGGAAGCATTGCACATCTCGTTATGTAACTCTGACCCTCACTGTATGCTTTTATATTACAGATGTCAGCAAAGAGTGTGTCCATGTCCACTTTGATTACCATGAGGCTGGAGTTTTTGCGAGTGCTCTGCAGTCATGAGCACTACCTGAACCTGAGCCTGTACTTCAGTAGCCCTGCGTCTGCTCCCACATCCCCTTCTCCGTCTGTCACATCACAGGTCAGTAAGACCCAACGAGACACAAGCACACGATCTCAGACGCTTCATTTTTGATAGCTAAAATATTATATCAATTTGTTGTTATATGGAGGTAAGAACCATTTTAAAAAGATAATATTACCTTCATCGTTTGCCTAGCCAGAATGTGGTGAAGAAAATAAGTAAAATCCAAAAAAATCCTTACAATACCTTGTTGCTTTTATTCTTGTGGGGCCAATCATCTCTAACGAGAATACACAGGTAGATTTGGACAGTTTTTTGGCAGTGAATTGTATTAAAAACATCACCATGTCAACAAGCTGGAGTAAAACCCACCCAGACTTTTAATATTCATAGCATTAACATTGTCCTGATTGAGTTAATGCTTCAGAATGGATGTTGAACCGTTTTAGTATTTGTAAAAAGAAGTTTATTTTTACTGAATGCACATGCAAGACACAGATAGAGAAGTGGGTTGTATTTGGTCTACCTTTTAAGTACCCTGTGATCTTATTCTTGTTGGTTGGACAGCGTTAACATGTGCACCTTTTCCACGCCTTATTAACGCACGTCTTTATGAAGTGGAGGATTGGAATCGAAATTTATAACCTACTTTGTTGTTTGCTACTCACCTTTAAGCTAAACCTGCTCATTAGTGCATTTAGATGCCACCCAGGAATATTAGAATAACAAATAATAGAAATCTAAAGTCTAATTAATGAATTAGTTAGTAATATTTAGGGCCTCTGCTCATCCCATCATAAATACACCTTATGAGTTGCTTTTAAATACAGAGGACAAAGCATTTCTGGTGCTTATTGCTTCATTATTAATGAAGAAACTAGCAGCATCGGTTTCATGTTGCTAACCAGTTTTTCTGTATTGTTTTTTTAGGTTATATGATTTTTACAGATGAAAGATTAAAAATAAGCATCTTTTAATTTAAAATAATTCGGCGGCGTGCATGTGTGTGTGTGTTTTCATGCCTATTGCAGACCTCAAGTTCATGTAGTTTCCCAGACCATAAGATTGCAGCCATGTTTGATCTGACTCAGGAATTTAAACAGCAGCACTACATGACTGGGCTGCTGCTGACTGAACTCAGCGCGGCTCTCGATATGGAATCAGAAGGGTCAGTCCAACACACTTAACACAGACAAGGAATGGTGTTAGCATTGCTAGTTTCAAGAGTATTATCGAATACTGTTTTTTCTTTTTTTTTTTTCTCTTTATATTGTTTGTAGTGGCAAGTTTTATATTCCTTAAGCACTAAAAAGTGTTTTATTATATACAATTAATGCTAGAAGTAATAGAGTTCTCACTGGTAAGCAGTACTGTCTGTTCTATGTTTTGCTCTTCTTTCACACATAAGCCCCAGATACTGTTCTTTATTATTTGGTCGTGCCACAGAGTTGTAATTGGGTGTGTATGTGTGTACATGTGTGTGATTATTCAAACATTTATGTATGTAGAAGCAAGGTGCAGCGCAAGGCCATAAATGCAATTTGCAGCCTATTGTGTGCTCATGATCTGGACCCCCGATGCGCAAGGCTAGAAGTCAGGAGTAAGATTGCTGCTCTCTACCTCCCCCTGGTGGGCATCATCATTGACTCCCTCAACTACCTCGACTTCACAGGTGCTCCTGAGGTTTTACTTACAAGATCTTTAGATCAGAATATGTTCACATCACCTGTGTATGTACTTCTTTGAATGTGCGGATATTTAATATATATACTGTTTTTGCAGTTTCTGAGTCACGTAGCAACAAGTCCAAGTCCAGCGGGCCAGACGACGACTTTGATAACGTCGCTCCTATCAACCAGTCTGTTGCAATGGCAATTGCAGGAAACCCGTTCAACACATTGGCAAGAAATGCACTGGTGTCCATGGCCTCTGTGGTGAGAAGGACATGATTTTTTTTCATGGTTTAAATGACTCAACTTTTTAATTCCATCATGCAGCATATTCAAGTAAATATAATAAAAAAAAAAAAAGAAAAAAAAAATTATATATATATATATATATATATATATATATATATATATATATATATATATATATATATATATATATATATATATATGTATATTAGTTATATATATATATATATATATATATATATATATATATATATATATATATATATATGCATAATAATATATACTATGATAGATAGTTACTATATATAGTACTATCTACTATGATAATAGATACTATAGTACTTTAAGACAGTAAGCAAGGAGTATGCTTCTTGCCATTTAAATAAAAAATACATTAAGTAAATAAATACTATTTATATTCATTATTAGGGAAATATTTGTTGATGGATAAAAACATTTTTGGGAATTTCACTCAGATAACTGGAACCTAGATTTCTGTAACCAGACTCTAACTTTTGCATTAACATCATCATTGAATTTTTTTCACAGCCCTCTCTGTTCAGCTTTTCATCCCATTTCATCCTTTTTCCACAGTCAGGTAGAAGCTGTAGCACGCTGTCTGTAGAGACCAGCCGTAACCTGCTGGTGTGTTTCCTGTGGATCATGAAGAATGCAGACCAGAGCCTGATCCAGCGCTGGGTGTTGGACATCTCCTCCTCTCAGCTCAGTCGCCTCCTCGAGCTCCTCACCATCTGCACCTCCTGTTTTGACTACAGGGTGAGGCCTTTATTTAGCTTTGTACAAGAATGCTCCAGTGTTTTATCAAGCTAATCTCTGTGAACTGCCACTAGAGTATGAGTGTAGACATGAGGATTTTGACAAATTGTTTGCAACACCTGTTCACTCAAAACCTGTTCGTACTCGAAGTCTATTGGGAGGTATCCGGATAGTTAATATTTAACACTTATTTAACAACTTAGTTTGTAGAATGTCTTAAAGTATCAGCCAACAATTTCTGTAAATGAGGCTGTAAAAGTTTTAAATGTTATTGTGAAGAAAGCATAGATGTGGTGTGTGTCTCATTTTATTTATTTTTTTGCACTTTATTTTTCCAACAACCCAAAAAACACAAAACTTAGAAGGTTGTTTAAATGCACCACAAGTGTGTTCATATACCTCTCATAAAATACGTCAGTATTGTGTGCTACTCTTTTCTGAATCCCGCCACCTGCTGCTGTACACTTGAGGATGGCTTTTGGCAGGATCTCTTTTCATTAGATATATTAATTAAAATAAAACCGTTCTACTGATCTAAATGCTATCACAACACACATTCACTGAGCAAAAAGTCATTTACAGTTACTTTAGGTAGAACGAGAGTTACATTATTTGACAGGTTTTATGCCAGTAAGGTAGGTAATAGGTTTCTCTGGTCTTTTTTTCAGTTTGGGGAGATGTTAAAATTCTTTTTCTTGGAAATTACCTACATGTTACACTTGGAGTAGTTTGGGTTTAAAAACTTTGTAGATGTGGTGATTATTTTTTAAGGTATGCTTATAAATATGATGATATTGGTATGTGTCTGAGAACTTGCATTCCTATTTCTGGGTGTGTGTGTGTGTGTGTGTGTGTGTGTGTGTGTGTGTAGGGGAAGAGTTCAGATAAAGTGAGTGTGCAGGCCCTACAGAAGTCTCAGCAGGCTAAAGCTCGTCTGGAAGAAGCACTACTGGGAGGCCTGGGAGCGAGAGGAGAGATGATGAAGAGGGTGGGAGGTGAGCGTTCCTCTTCCACTGCCTCAAAGGGCAGACAGAGAAATCGCTTTTGCACTCTGCTTCCAGGCAGTGCAATGAATAATGTAGAGGCCCACTGGTGCAGAATAAGCCATAAAGATGATTGCTTAGCAAGACATTCACATATGGAAGTCATGTATTGTCTACCAGAAGTCAGTCCTATTTCCTTTTGATGGAGTGATGATTTCCTTATATTGAGTTGTCATTTCTTCCTCTCTCTCTGAAGCTAATGACCGGACTCTGGGCCAGAAAGAGAACCTGCGATGGAGGAAAGACCTCACACAGTGGCGCCAGACCAATGACAGACAGGACAAGTGTGTGCAGATCATTTCTCCACATTTATGAAACAATTCAGCAGTCCATTTATCATCTAGCCCAGGCATATTGAATTAAACCTTTCAATGTCCAGCTGCGTAAAATTCCTTGGGTTAGGGTTAAGATCACAAAGGTCTGGATAAGCAACTAACATGACAGAATGGTGACTAATGCCAATAGTGTTAAATTTCTGGCTGTAAATAAGTCACATCGGGTTGAAGTGATTGTGATGTTTCACAGTGCCGTGTCACCTTACCACTTTTCACAACATTGTGGTGGGATTTAAAAAAAGATGTATATGAAAGTCTGGGAAAACTCTTCCCTTTAGAAACATTATTTCAATAACTTGCCAGACCACTAGCTGAAACTATTACCAAATGCTGTTCAATGATTCGTTGTTGTGTGTGTTTTCTCAGATCTAAAGCTGAGTTGGACCAGGAGGCAATAATCAGTGGGAATCTGGCAACTGAATCCAACCTCATAGTCTTAGACCTGCTGGAGATCATTGTGCAGGTAACAGAAGAGAGAGCAGCACATCATCACATTGCCAGTTTGCTTCTGCTTTCTTAGTGTTACTTTGAAGTAATGTGATGTAGTCATGTTGTGTCATGGGAAATAAAATGAATGCTATCACTTGGGGAAAAAAAACAACAGACAAACTGATAGAATTTGTTAAATACTGTAGAAATAGAAAATGTCATAAGTGAATTGTGTGTTTGTGTGTTTGTGTGTATGCATTCCTTCCCCAGACTGTACCACTAGCAGACTACAAGGATAGTGCAGTTGGTGGAGTCCTGAGGGTTCTGCTGCACTCGCTAACATGCAACCAGAGCACCACATATCTGTCGCACTGCTTCAGCACCATCCGAGCTCTCATTGTGAAGGTACTGACCAACTGCAGTTATTTTGCACAATGATTTAATTTAGTATTTTCATTAATTACTTTACTAATTTAAGCAATTGAAAAATAACTTCACACCAGTACTACACTTGCACAAACATATATGGGTTTAGCACAGATCATTTCTCTGAAACAAACAACTTTTTCATCTAGGTTTACTCAATATTCCAAATTGGAACAATACAATAAAAAGTATATCTGGTTACATTTTTCTGAAGGTTTTGTATTATCATTGTTGTTTAGAACATTGGAATAACATTGTTGAAACACAATGTAATTCTTTTCCCAAAGCCATCACATATCTTCAAGGATGAATGAAAACATTTCTGAAAGTGTTCTAAAAAATAATAAGAAATTGATTTTATATATATATATATATATATATATATATATATATATATATATATATATATATATATATATCTATCTCAATGCACAGATCTTTATTGACAGTATTGCCATTGCAACTGATCATAATTATTATGTGTTATTATTAACACATGCTCCAGTGGCTTGAGATTAATTAATTTAATTAGTATTTCATTGATTTATTTACAAGCCACAAGAGTATTTGTTGTCATTTTTAAATGATTAACAATGGAATTGTATTAATTATTGTCAGTGATGTTAGCTGATATGTTGATTTGTAGTTTGGGGACATGTTGTTCGAGGAGGAGGCGGAGCAGTGTGCAGATCTGTGCCAGAAAGTGCTTCAGTACTGCAGCAGCTGTGTGGAGAGCAACAGGAACCAGGCCTGTGCTACACTCTACCTCATCATGAGATACAGCTTTAGTTCTGCCAGTGTAAGACTCTCTGTTGCTCTCTTTCTCTCTTTCTCTCTCTCTCTCTCTCTCTCTCTCTCTCTCTCTCTCTCTCTCTCTCTCTCTCTCTCTCTCTCTCTCACACACACGCTCACACACACACACACACACACACACACACACACACACACACATACATGTGTATATATATACACACATACATACATACATACATACATACATACATACATATACATGTACATATATATGTATACATACATACATACATACATATATATACACACACACCTGCTGTGTATTCTGTTTTGTTGTGAGAGATAACATAAGAGATGACATAAGAGCGTAAGAGCACACCACATATACATGTACACACACACACACTCACACAAAGGTATAGCTGCAAATAAAAGAGCTTACTGAGGTTGGTCCTCACAAGGGTGGTGTGTCAAATGTGTGTGTATACAATAATCTCTACAATAACCAAACCCACAAAACACAAACAGAGCGTTCTGCAGTTTCAGTCTGAGAGAAAGGAGAACAACACAGCAGACACGCATGCATGATGAGATACAGCTTTACACAAAGCTCCTAGAATTTCTAAAACAGAGAGAGAGCCATTAATATTTTACATATTCTATTATAGGTATGTCTGTTTTGCCAAATACTACAGTCAGTCAAAGAAATCAGTCCACTTGTTGTTCTGGTAGAAATCTATCCTAATTCAGACATACTAAAAAGATAAATTAACAATGATTTATGAATCAGTATGTTGCTGCTGTTTGAAAGTATTCATAATACTTAATTAAATCTAGATGCAGTGGCTCCTAATAGATGTATCAGAGAAGCCGTTGCCCAAACATGCTTGAATTTGTGTAAGATTTCTTTTGCACAGTATTGTCACACCTCACCTATTCCACTAATGGTGGTGTGTTTGGTCATGGGTCTGTGTGTCTGCTTTTTTCCTGTGTGCACTGGTTGGATGGACTATTTCCTCTGTTCACATCGTTTACCTCCCCTCACCAAACACACACATATGCAGCCCACCCCGAACAGATGGCCATGTTGTTTGCTTTCCTATTCATCTTTAATGGGGAAACGATGAATGTCTCCCCATCTCTGTTTGCCTGAGTGTTTGGTTTGCCCTGACAGTTACCTCCATTGTCATTATTATAACCTCTGAATGAGTCATGTCGATTCTAAGCCACAATGACTCACTTGTTTTCCCTCCTTAACCCCAGTTTTATGTTTGCTTGGCACGCTTCACTCCAAGAAGATAGCAGGCCAGTTCCATAAAACCATAGGTTTTTAAGGCAAACCTGAAATTAATCAACTGTCTCATATCAACATCATGACAATTCTTTTTGTGAAAACTGGCCTCGAAACAGATAAGTGTCTTGAGATGTCTCGCACATATGCTCAAAACAGCATAATGGTGCCACTGAAATGATCTATTGGCAATTATGTCAGAGTTAATGGGATCATTTTGCAGTTTCCTGATGCTGAGCAAGATGGATGGTGCATTTGCTGCCCTTGGCTGGGTCCACCCCAGAATCAATGAGCTGAGACTATGATAGCAATGTTCAATGTAACTGACACTGCACCATGCCTCATTCTCATCCTCTTACCTGCAGTGGGGTAAAATTAGCTTATATAACCTCAGAGGCTACTTCTGGATAAAGACCCTTGGAAAGACAGATGCTGATATAGAGAGTATTTTTACAAATATGCTTAATCAGGGTACAGGATGAGTTAGACTGAGAAAAGTTAATGAGCATGCAGTAAGAATTTCATAAGGAATAATACATGATGATATTTTGATCATATTTTGAACTCCAAATCCTATTTGCCAATTTGTCAGTTTTCTTATTAGGTTTGTAAAATAACCCTGAAAGAAGATGGTTCCTATAATCACTAAGGTGTTGGAATCCCAGGGCAACCAAACTGCAAATCCTGTAATTACTCAGCTGTATAAACGAGAAAAATATAAGTTGCTCTGGATAAGGTCGTCTGCCAAATGCCGTAAATGTACTGTAACATAAATATTATAGCAACTGTAGATTTACCCACCCCACCAGCATTGCAATGTTTCTATTATTTGAAGTAATAAAACATAAAAATGCATCATTTCATGTTACTGAGAAACCAGAAAGCAACTGGAATTCTGTCCTGAGAAATCTCCCATAGTGGAAAACCTTTTAGCTGTTATACTGTAAACGTCTTCCATCAGTATTACATAAACTTTTAATTATTAGGAATATTTTTTTTAGGATGTTGCTATAGAAACAAACAAGTGCAGTGGTTTTGAATTACAGTCAGCACTACTTTGAGAGAAGCTGCTATAGAAAATGAATCAACACCTTCTGACCAAAAATAGTAATCAACAGTGCTTTGATATAAACAGTTATACAGCATTTTCTTTTTTTTTTTGATCAATTTTTTTATGATTTACTTATTGCAAAATATCAAACTATATACATCAGATGCCATGATTAAGAAATAGTATTGTACAACAGTATGTAATAGGATATTAAGATCAAAGCGTTTCAATTTGTCCAGTAAGATTTCAGCCATTTCTTCCCAGCTTCCGATAGTCCGATCCTTTGCACCATTGAGTTTGGCAGTGGTACATTCTAACAGAACAATGTCTCTGAACAAAGATAGCCATATGAAGTTTGTAGAGATGGATGTTTCAAACCACAGTTTCAGGATAGTCTTTTTAGCAGCCGTACTGGCCGCCAAGAGTATCCTTTTTTGACTAGTATTCAGTTTAAGAGTCGAGTCATCTAGTAACAGAAGAAGTAGTGGATCCTTGGGTATGTCCATATAAAAAATGTCAGAGAGAGTGGAGGATACATAAGTCCATAAGGAAAGTATTCTAGGACATTCCCAGAACATACAGTATGCATATATGAACCTATTATAGAGTTATTGCAAATATGACAATAGGGATCAGATCTAAACCTCATCTTGTACAGAACACTAGGAGTAAGATAAAGTTATACAGCATTTTCTGTTCTTTATGTTCTGCAAACTGGTTGCAATATTCTCTGTCATACAGTTACACTTTATGTACTGGTTGTAATGCATGTTTTTTGCTCTCTGAACAGAATTTCTCCAGAGTAAAGATGCAGGTGACCATGTCATTGGCGTCTCTAGTAGGAAAGTCTTCGGATGTGCACGAGGAGTACTTGCGCCGCTCTTTTCGCACCATTCTTGCATACGCAGAAGAAGACTCAGTGATGCAATCCACACAACTTCCTTCACAGGTAAAATGCTACAGTTAAGCCAGTAAAGCAGCCTGTGGTATGTAGCATGCAGTGTTATTTATATGTCTCAAATCAAATAAAACCCTCGCAGTCTAGACTAAGTCAATCAATAGTGCAGCGGGAATGTTGCTGGTCAAATTATGGTCTGGTCTTCTTGATAAAAATGATAGGAATAACTTGGAGTCTTTTCTTAATATGGACTTCTTGGCTACTAAAAGGAATGTGTTGAGTCATGCAGCAAGAATCAGGGCCCATTTTGAATCACAATAAAGCTGGTGTTTAAACAATTGAATTTTCCAGTACTTCATCTTTTTCTTAGGTGGATGAACTTCTGAGAAATCTAAACAGCATCCTTTCAGATACAGTCAAAATGAAGGAGTTTCAAGAAGATCCTGAAATGCTAATGGACCTTATGTATAGGTAACATATCTTCACTCAGAAACATGAAAACATAAACTCACTTACTAGGTTACATCACTCATTCACTCACTCACTCACTCACTCACTCACTCACTCACTCACTCACTCACTCCATAAATTACTCAGGCAGTCCACCACTCACTTACTTACTCATACACTCAGTCCTTCGCTCGCTCACGTACTCCGTCACTCACTCACTCTGTCACTCTCACTCACTCACTCACTCACTCACTCACTCACTCTGTCATTCACTCACTCCGTCACTCGGTCACTCACTCTGTCACTCACTTACTCACTCTGTCACTCTGACACTCACTCACTCTGACACTCACTCACTCTGACACTCACTCACTCTGACACTCACTCACTCCGTCACTCTGTCATTCACTCACTCACTCTGTCACTCACTCTGTCACTCACTCACGCTGTCACTCACTCACGCTGTCACTCACTCACGCTGTCACTCACTCACGCTGTCACTCACGCTGACACTCACTCACTCACGCTGTCACTCATTCACTCACTCACTCTGTCATTCACTCACTCTGTCATTCACTCACTCTGTCATTCACTCACTCTGTCATTCACTCACTCTGTCATTCACTCACTCCGTCACTCACCCGGTCACTCACTCACCCGGTCACTCACTCACCCGGTCACTCACTCACCTGGTCACTCACTCACTCGGTCACTCACTCACTCGGTCACTCACTCACTCCCTCCGTCACTCCCTCCGTCACTCCCTCCGTCACTCCCTCGGTCACTCACTCGGTCACTCACTCGGTCACTCACTCGGTCACTCACTCGGTCACTCACTCGGTCACTCGGTCACTCACTCACTCACTCGGTCACTCGGTCACTCACTCACTCACTCACTCACTCACTCACTCGGTCACTCACTCACTCACTCACTCACTCACTCACTCGGTCACTCACTCACTCACTCACTCACTCACTCACTCACTCACTCACTCGGGCACTCACTCACTCACTCACTCACTCGGTCACTCACTCACTCACTCACTCGGTCACTCACTCACTCACTCACTCGGTCACTCACTCACTCACTCACTCACTCACTCGGTCACTCACTCGGTCACTCACTGTCACTCACTCACTCACTTTGTCACTCACTCACTCCGTCACTCACTTAATCGCTCATTTCATCGCTCACATAGTTCATCACTTACTGACCCAGACACTTACTCGCTCATTTATTCACTTAGTTGAGTGTGTTTTGCCTTTCTTTGCCTTTTGCCTCCTTGTACTGTGGTTTTTTTTTACTCTGCATCCCATTTGCCTGTGGCTTCTTTTGTTTGTCTACTGTTTTTGAACTTACCATGGAAACTATGTGGTCGTGTCTTTGCCTTGAGCTTCGGCCCAGCATGTGCGCAGACTGCATGCAAATTCTCAAAGCACACACATGTCCTTGATTTTCAGGCTGTCAGAATTGGGATTTTGCAACCTAATTGATTTATCATAGAGACTCAACATCCATGTTTGCATCTGTGGCAGGATTGCGAAGGGCTACCAGACATCACCTGATTTGCGCCTGACCTGGCTCCAGAATATGGCTGAGAAGCATAACAGCAGGAAGTGCTTCACCGAATCAGCTATGTGCCTGGTGCACGCCGCTGCTCTGGTGGCTGAGTACCTCAGCATGTTGGAGGACCACAAGTACCTGCCTGTGGGCAGCGTCACCTTCCAAGTAAGTGATGAGTCTACTTGGAATGCAGATCTTCATCCTTCCCAGATGTTACAGCTAAAAGATAGTGCTTCAGAATAAATTATTATATAACTGGAACACAGTGGCAAGCACACACAGAGATTCATTCATTGACTTAATGTACCAGTCAGAAATTACTGAAAAAAAATAGCATACTTTATCTTTCTGTTTACTTGTAAATGGGGAATAGTGCAGCCTTACGAAACATCTGCCCCGAGTTATGGCAAAGACTTGAGTCAGCTAGTAAACGATCTGCAAGATGATGAAGGAGATGGTGTTGACGGCAGTGTTTAGAGAAATTCCAAAGCTTCAGAACCTGATCTGTTTGAACAGAGTATACAGATGAGGACATGAAAGACCTGCATATACTAAAGGACTGAATTGCTGCTGCAGCCGGCAACATCGGGGGTAGTCAAATGTGGAAAACCATTAAGCAAAAATTAAATAAACTTAGAATTTGATTACAAGAACAACTTTAAGTTGTGAGTTTAAATCCCAGTCTTGCCACCCTGTCACCGTGGGGCCCATGAGCGGGGATTTAACCCTCAACTGCAGAACATAAATGAGAAAACAACAGAAAAAGTTGCTGTTAGTCACTCTGAATAAGGGGTCCGCCACGTGACAAATGGCAAATGAATTATTTCCTTTAAATTGTAAAGCTTGGGTAGCAACATTAAATTAGCAATATTCATCCGGACGAGTGAAACCACTTTAGAGATTATTATCCCTCAGTTGAATTAATCCGGACTAATTTGGCACAATACTGGGGAAGGTTAGAATAATTGTTACTTATGATTTTAGAAATGAAGAAATAATATTCACATGCAATACAAAACTCCAAACTACTGAAATAATCAGTGTTTTTTCATCTTGACAGAACATTTCCTCTAATGTTCTGGAGGAGTCAGCGGTGTCCGATGATATCCTGTCCCCAGATGAGGACGGCGTATGTTCCGGACGGTACTTCACAGAGAACGGTCTGGTGGGGCTTCTTGAGCAGGCTGCAGAACTCTTCAGCAATGTATGTTAAATAATCTAGATCCAGCTGGTGATTTTACTTGAATAATGTCTGAAAATAGGTTTTAAATCATACCCGGTTTATAAATGTATGACTTGTGAAGGAGAGAACACTTGTGTTCTATCAAGTCCTGTTGATCTGAAGTACTGCTTCTTTGTTGTTTTGTGAACTATAGTTAAACTATGATTGTTGATTTAGTTCTTAATTTCTGATTGTGTGTGTGTTTTGCCACTTTGATGTACAGGGTGGATTATATGAGGCAGTGAATGAGGTGTATAAGGTCATCATTCCCATAC
Organism: Tachysurus vachellii; assembly: GCF_030014155.1. NCBI lineage: Eukaryota > Metazoa > Chordata > Actinopteri > Siluriformes > Bagridae > Tachysurus > Tachysurus vachellii. The sequence goes on from NC_083470.1 coordinate 12,706,845, forward strand.
TGGAGGCCCATAGAGATTTCCGGAAACTGGCCACCACACACGACAATCTAAAAAGAGCTTTTGAGAACGTTGTTCATAAGGTAAAGCCGAGTACAGATTGTGTTTCTTCTGATATCGCAAGAGATTTCTACGAGCATTTAAATCAAGATTATTTTAGTAATCCACACTAAATCGAAAAGTACAAAAATAATAGAAAACTGAAATTCAGTTTCCAGTAAAATAGACTTAAATTATGAGTAAAAAAAACAGCTTTTTATGTAGCGTGTATGTTCTGTGTGTGTGTTTTTTGTTTCAGGGCAATAAGAGGATGTTTGGGACATATTTCCGTGTGGCATTTTTTGGCTCGAAGTTTGGAGATCTTGATGAGCGAGAGTTCATTTATAAAGAGCCAGGAATCACACATCTCCCTGAAATCTCCCACAGACTAGAAGTAAGAAATGTCTCAGCTTCTTTCTACTACAAAGTTTATGATGATACATCAGTGATGAGTGAATTATACAATTAGATATAAATGTATTATATTCAAGATCTCAGATTCTCGTGGCTGTATGTAAGCATATTCGTCATTTGTACAGAACTTCTACAAACAGTGTCTGGGAGACGGTGTGCTGGAAATGATCAAGGATTCCACGCCTGTAGACAGAAACAAACTGAATCCCAACAAGGTATTTTAGACCAGATGTAATGCTAATTAAAAGTTCATTAAAAGACAATTAAGAGCTATTCAGAGTTGCAATATTTACTTCACACTCTAATTGGCTTTAGGATACAAACCTTTTAACCTTAATTCTTGTTATTGTATTTATTTCTTTTGGAACTAGGCGTATATTCAGATCACGTTTGTGGAGCCGTACTTTGATGACTACGAGATGAAAGACCGTATGACCAACTTTGAGAAGAACTTCAACCTGCGCCGGTTCATGTACACCACCCCTTTCACCAAGAGCGGACGGCCTCGAGGAGAGCTGAACGAACAGTACAAAAGGAAAACCATTCTCACCACACAGCACGCTTTTCCTTATGTGAAGACACGAATCAATGTCATTCAGAAGGAGGAGGTAACAGAGTCCACTCAAATTGTCTCTATTTCTAACTGCACTAGAGCTTAAAGGAAAAATCCAAACTGATCCATTTGCATATTCATCTTATTATGATCTTTAGTTATGTATAAGGTTTAATGTGTAAAGTATTTCCTTCTGTTCACTGTGAAATCTGACATCAAGTGAAAATATCCTGAATAAACACAAATATATCTATTTCCCATTACAAGATTACAACGAAACAAATATAAGATTATTAAAATGTAGTAGACATTTTGACAAAAGATTATCTATTGCTTACAGGCAGATAATTTAGCTCAATGGAATTTTTTTAAGCATTTACAAACATTTACTGCTAGAAAGAAACAAAAAATTCTGCCAATGGAACAAAAAAAAGTCAAGAGTAAAATGTCTAGGAATATCTATATTTGGTTATAACTAGCTGCTGCAGGTGGTGACGCTGGGAATTGATCTCTACTCAAAGAGGCTGATGCAGCAGCACTTTAATCCTTTGTTCATTTCCTCATCTGTTTCTTTCATGCTAATTCTACCATCCATCTTATTGTGCTTGTCCTCTCAAAGTTTACTGTAGATCCCATCGCAACACGTCTAAACATTAGAAGTTGGTGAAGGAGAAAAGAAGCGTTTGCTCTTTTTTTTTTTTTTTTTTTTTTGCTCAGCTTTGTTATTTCTCATAACAGGATTTCTTGCAACATTTTAAAGCTATATTTTTTCAATACTAAACGACATAGTTACTGCATTTGAAATGTCCCCCTGTGATGTCGGCTTGGCACACAAATGACTGACATCTCACGTGAATAAAGAAAATATAGCACCAATTAAAAAATCAGCACTGGCATCACTGAGCACATCTGATATATTTTAATATAAACCATATAATTAATGGATTTACTGTAAGTTGGAGTTTTCCTTTAATCTTTGTGTATTTGTGCGTGAACACTATAGCAGCTGTAGATCTTTTGTCATGTCATTGCAGGGAAAAGACATTTCTGAGGCAAAACTAAATGAGGTGCATTTGTAAAACTTAACATTTTCTTCCTGCAGTTTGATCTCACACCGATTGAGGTGGCTATCGAAGACATGCAGAACAAAACCCGCGAGCTGGCTATCGCCACTCACAAAGAGAAGCCAGACGCCAAGATGCTGCAGATGGTTTTGCAGGGCTCTGTAACCGCTACAGTTAACCAGGTCTGACCATCTCACCTGAAATATTCCTCACCTCATTCTCGTTTATTTTGTGTGGTAAACGATTTGTAAAAAAAAAAATTCCCTTCTTCTCAAGAAATCTCTGTTAGTCACAGGAAATCAGAGTGATATACGTAATTCGGGAAAGTCAGTCTAAATAGTTTCAAAGTGATTTTGCCTTCCTGAGCCTGCCCATAGCCACAGAATAACAGTTTACAGCAGCGATTATGATACGTTTACTGTTCTGAGAATCCTGAGGAGAGATGGCTGTGGTTATATGATAAATGCCAATTGGAGGGACAACACAGGAAACGTATGGCAATCGCTCCACTCCAGGGCTGCACAGCCACATCTCTCAGACAAAGGCCTATTCATGCTTTTCCCTTATGTGTTGACTTTACCTCGTGACCTCCAATATGCAAAGCATTCATTTTCTCTGTCAGTGCTAAGTTCAAGAGAGAAACCTCTTTCTTTTCCTCCCTCCCTTTCTGTCTCTTCAGGGACCATTAGAGGTAGCCCAGGTTTTTTTGAATGAAATCCCAGCAGACCCCAAACTCTACCGTCATCACAACAAACTACGCTTGTGTTTCAAAGAGTTCATCCTACGGTGAGTGTGGCATTTAAGATCTCTTAAGAAAGAGCAGATTTTAGGGAATGACTTTCCCTAGTAAAAACGGTACAGAACTGTTGCTTTGCTCCCACTGAGCACTAAGCACCTGAACAACAGAGTACCATTGTTGGTGCTTATAGACATTTCTTAAAAAGGCTGGCAATGCTACAGTACCAGAGACCTCTTTTTTCATTTACTGAGTATTTTCTTTTGCAAAGAATGGGGCAGGCCGGCGTTTAATGTCACTCAGCTGCATCTGATTTGTTATATCTTTAACACACTTAAATAGAAACTCTAAATAAATTGACCTCAGAATGAAATGATTTTTTAGGACATGTGGAACTTCTGAGGCAATGTTTTACTTTGTCTTCTAAAAGTGGACAGATGTCAAAAGCCATGCTTAAATTTCTGCCAAAGGTCTAGCAAATATTTACTGTAATTTCTAAATGTTTCTTTTTTCTATAATCCATATAAGCTGGCATGACATGCTATAAGGCACATTTCCTAGTGAATGCTATGGCTTGCTTCAACACTATCTGGAGGGGTGTGTGTGTGTGTGTGTGTTTGTGTGTGTGGTGACACATTACTGAGTGATAGTGATGGTAGAGATTAGGAAACAGCTCCTTTCTGTAGTGTTCAGAGTACACTAGCTGTATTCATGGGAATTTAAAGGGATTCTCGATAAGCAATCAGCCAGAGGGATTTAATATGTAACTTTTCACCCCAAGTTTTAAACACAACATGAAAGCAAGCATTTTTCACATTCGATTACGGCAGACAGCTGATCTTTACTGTGAGGCTGGACAAGATTACTTTGTGCTCAGGTGGTCTGTATGCTATTAAATTTGAAATGTGTGTTTGGTGGTGTTTGTTCTTTTCTTTTTTTTTTTTTTTAAATAGGCTATCATTAATTCAGCATGTTTTCCTAATCTGAATGCACTACGTGTACATTTCTTATAGTTGCCCCACTGTTTTAAAGGTTCTGTGGTTTTTCTTTTAAGCCATTATTCATCTTATAGCTACAGCTAAGCTTCTAAGCTTCCAGCTCTGAAAAGGCCTCCAGGACCACAAATACCAAACTGATTTAAAACCTTTAAATCAAAATTGTTGCCCAGAAACCTAACTGAATTGGCTAATATGTGGTGGCTATTATAAATATGATAACTTATGATGACCTAGTTAGATAGTTCAGTGCATTAATGCAGGGTAAATGAAACGAATAACAGATTCAGTTCCTGCCTCTCTGCTTGGAGTTTCTCTGGTTTCCTCCCTGAGTTTAATGACATGTGTTATTGTCTGATTGGCATCTCTAAATTGTCTGTATTGTGTGATTGGTTGTGTGTATGTGAGTGTGTGGGACTGTGCCATGTTAGTTAGCACACCACCCACTATGTCTCCTGCCTTGTGCCCCAAGTCCCCTGATCCAGGTTCCCCACGACCCCGTGTAGGATAAGCTGTATAGAAAATAGATGGAAGAAAACTTGTTTTGTGAAAGTCAGTAATGAATAGGATTTCTTTATTTCTGCTTGCTAAACCTACTGAAAAATAAGATGAATAACTTGGGAAGGAATTCCTGCTAGTGATTAGTCCATCCCCAAACCATCCATCCTCCATGTGTAGCTCATTGTAAATGTATACGTTGTGCAGGTGTGGGGAAGCGGTCGAGAAGAATAAGCACCTGATCACACCAGACCAACGAGAGTATCAGCAGGAGCTGAAGAAGAACTACAATAAGCTGAGAGAGAACCTCAGGCCCATGCTGGAGAGGAAGATCCCTGAGCTCTACAAGCCCATCGTCAAACCTCGTTTAGAGAACAGGTACTGCATATGTTCTCTTGCGTGCTATAGGGCAAAACATGAAAGCAAAGTCCACTGTTGAAATGGCAGTCCAATACAAACCATATACAGATCCATACTTATGCTAATGCTGCTTAGTTTTAGCTTACTTTTAGTGCATTGAACTTCATGCTTCAGCCATAGCATTTTAGATAATTGACAACTTGCTTTGGTGCAACAAGAGACCCCTGAAAAGGGTATGTTTGTGCTTTCTCAGCTAAAGCAGCAGCAGCCAGATCACATGCAAATAAAATTTATCTGAAAGAAATAAAAAAAAAAACTCTTTAATGAGAACACAGGATGTCTAGTTGGGTTTAATTTCATGTCATGTTTACATTATAGAGTTTAAAATTGACCTTTGAATTTACAGAAAAACTAATTATTTTATTTATTTATTTATTTATTTATTTTTACATAAAAGTGCTTGAGGTCAGTTGAGTGTTTATGAGAAGGTAGAAGAAAAAAAAATAGAAGACAAAAACCAAATAGAAGAATTTGAGGAATGTTATTATCACATAGTGGTCATGTGTTATTGTCCCACCATCTCTATTACTGCTGGAAATGCTCACTCCTGTCTGCATGAAGTATTTGAGTTCTGTGGGAATCTCAGTTCTGATCCACTTCTCCACTGGACTTCCCCTTCACCCTGCTGTAGCTTAATGAATTTTCTCACAACTTCAGGTTCTGGAGATGTAGAAGTATAATCCTGATCTTGATGCCACTTTATTTTCTGTGTCACATATAATGTGTTCTGTTGAGTGACTTCTAGCTGCCTTTTGAACCCCACTTATTTTTGTCTTCTTTGGAACAGGGACTCAGTCAAACGACACAGTTTTCGACGGATTCCGGAGGACAGTTCATGATGTCGTGAGAATGGAGGAGAATGAGAGGAGAAAGTTCTCTAAAAGAGGGAGTTTCACCATTTGGAGTGGAAGAGAAGCTCCGCTGATGACTTGAGCTTCATGCATAGTATTATACAATATTTTAAATTGTAATGTTGACATATTTCAGTAGGATGTTTTATCCCCTAAATTTTTCTTTCATCTTGCTGTTGTCCCACTAAAAACCTTTTGGGTATCAGTTTTACCAGGTTGTCTTCTAGAACTGGTAGTTTGTTTTTTTTTAAATCCAGTGATTTAAATACCAGTTTGGACTCAAGTTTAAATAATAACCTTGAGTTTAATTCGTTTACTTAATTCACTGGCTCAAAGTTTAATTGAGTTTGTAAATATTAATCTTGAGTGACTAAGGAAACACCACACCACTTTTGTTTTCATGAAATCAAGATATATAACCGTTTATCACGCTTTTAAATAATCTGTTTTTACTGTCAAATATTCCAGCACCTAGAACACTGTAGATACATTAGATACATATACTTTAACCACATGCCTAATGGGACTTTTTAATGACCTACAGTCATGGGAAGAACACCTTCTTCTGTTTTTATTATCTGCCTCCAAATAAGAATTGTGTGGGCCTCATCTACATAACAAAATAACTTGTACGATAATAATGTACGACAGCAACAGGAAATAAATTAGAAAGCTGCACATTCACAGACATGCTACAATTGTTGCACTTTCTCAGGAAGTAGAGCCATAATGTTAGATAAAGGGGTCACTAGTAGTAGTTTCTCTTATGATGTGTAGGTTCTGACCACGGACATTGGTGGAATTCTTGGACTGTAGGAGGAAGGTACTAGGTAAATGTTTAGATAGGGATCAAGATGATGGAGCCACATCTGGTGAAGTTTGGAGTAACAAAATTGGCACTTGGTTGAGAGCATTTTCAGCTTGTCTGGCAGATTCACTGTTTGAATCATTGGTGGCATTATGCACAAACCTTTTGGAGTATCCAAAATTCTTTTTATAACTTTTGTGAGGAATCTTTCTAATTAGACAGAAATTAATGTCACAGGGTGAACAAAACATATCTTGACCAGAGAACGCATGGATATCTGGTCTTTAGAGTTTTGGACAGTGTTTAAAAAATTAGGACTATAAATGTATTTCCAGATTAGGCTCAAATGTTACCTAATTGTGGTCAACATGTTCCTTAGAGCCTCCTGAATCAGTGTCTCAAATTTCTTACCAAACGGTTGTATAGACTTGCATAGACACCTTAGCCAGGAGAAGAACAAATGGCAGAAAGATAATATGGTACCTACGCAGCTTCTGTGCTTGGCCCCCTAACGATTGCTTGATGTTGGTATTGAGCCACCTAATTGTTATTTAGGCACTGCTAAATAAAAACATAGATATGAAGAAGGGTGCACTTTCTTTTTCCAATGAATGCATAGACTTCTAGATTAGAGTGAAATACATCAAACAAACATCTCTACAAAAATCTACATGATATACAGGTATCAGTTGTCTAATGCAGTAAAGCGAGTATAAAAAGTTACGGTGCAAAGTGACTGTCTACATTCAAGTAGAGTAAAGGGAGGCTGAACAGAGACAGCTTACATAACCCCAGGAAAGAAAAGCCTGTGACTTATGTAAAGCCCACCTGCAGTAAATAGTGAACATCCTTTGAACCCCATGTGTTCTGTTGCACATTCAGTGCCTCGTGGAGCAGATGGGAGGAATTTCTCATCTGCTGAGCCAGTGAAGTGAAATGACTGGATGCATGACGCTGCACAGAAACAGAACGTTTGTTGGAAATCTCTGAAAAAATGTCAGTGTTTGAACCAGATATACTGAAATTCTAAAAATAGTTTGGTTCAGCTCTCTTTTGTTAGCAGAATTTTAATAAAAGAACTGCACATTAAAATCACGTCTATACAAGATTTACAAACTGCCCTGGTTACGTTAGACCTGATTCTTTATTCTTCAGGCTTTTGCTGCAACTAAATAATAAAAAAAAAAAAATTTATATATATATATATACACACACATATTTTTAGCAGAGTTATATAAAATAGATGTATATATGTTTTATTTTATTTATAGGAAGTTTGGATTCTCACTGGTACGAGCAGCACTTGCTGTAGTGTTCCAATTTACAAGTCCTCATTACCTAACTCAAATTTGTCAATATCATAAATGAAATCAATCACCATTAGTCAAAACAAATCACATTACAAAACACAGAGTGTGTGAAACAAATATGGATGGAGCATTGAATTACTGTATGTTTTTTGTATATTTTCTGGATTTTTATTAACTTAGATGTGCCATTTGTTCAGGAGCATTTTAGCTTTTTATTTTGCTGTGCCAATAAAACAAGCCGATTTGTCATACACAATACCGCAGATTGTAGTTTACTCTGTTTTTGGCAAGTAATCTGTATTGTTATGAACGTCGATGTACTATCTGTTACACATGTTGCTGCTCTTAACACTGTGAGAACTGTATGGCCTTTAGCGTGTTTCTCCAGCACAATACGGTTGTATATATTTTTTTTTTGTATCATAATATTCCAATGCACTCAATAAAAAAAAACGATTTAAGCTGCGTTGTCTGTTTCAGCTGTAGATACTTAAACGTCTTAATAATTTTTGAACACAAAACTGATTCAGACTGTACTGGAGACACGAACAACATTCTTATGAATGATTGTCGCTAAGTTGGTGTTTTGATGATTGAAATCCAGTGTGACTGAGAAGATGATAGCAAATCATTTAGATACACGAATCATTCAATGAACATTGTCGTCCAGGAAGAGACCACTCTCAACAGGATAGAAACGTTTCATTGCAGGACAAAGGTGACCTAGAGCTAAACCTTGAGACCAAAGAAATTGGCTCCTACATCCTTACAGATCAGCATATATGTTGAGATATGTGGGTCAGGGGTTCATGAAGCATATCCAGCAGGATTTTATTTATTCATTTATTTTGTGTGTGTGTGTGTGAAAGTGGGGGGGAATCACAACCTGTCAGTATCAAATCTTATAGTTAATTGGACCATAATACTATCAGTTTGGACTGTTGTGTTTGTGTCACTGTGTTCTGTTTGTGGAAAGTACAGGAAATAACTCTGTTCTAAAATTAAAAGGAATAAACCCAGCCAGGATAGTATTGTACACATGTAAACAATGAGCTAAATATGTACAGTACTGAGGAGGTCTGCAGATGAGTCTCTCTTTCCGGCTATGGAACATGACGTATTTTAATATGCGACACAATATAAGCAGCTTGCTTCTGTTGGTAGTCTGGCGTTGTTATTTTCTCTCTCTACCCGTATTCCTGAAATACGTGTAGAGAGGAGCCTCATTGGCTAACTTGATCTTACTCTAAGGTTTTTGTCCAATTAGATGCAGAGTTTGCGGCATGGACTTATATTAGTGCAGGAGGCGGGATGTTATGTTTCCGGATTGCGGTTGGAAAAAAAAAAACACCGGGTACTGAGTGATACAGGTTTGTGGAAGCAACAACATGGTTCACTAAACAACAAACTCTTTCAGACGTTTACCTTTTGTTGATATCCAAACTGTTTAATGAGTGAGAGACACGAGTTTACAAGCTGACTGACGGAAAACACAATTAAAGTTGTTTGTTAGACTTTTTATGAAGCAATACTGACAGCATTATGGGTTTGTAATTAACTACATTGTTGGCTTATGCACAAATTATGTCACTGTTTATTAAAAATGTATAAATATTCTCTATTTTAATAAAGCCCAGGGTGCGTTCAAGGAGTCGAATCGTCATAGACTGTTATGTAGCCTGCTGTGAACAGCGTTGCCAAATATTTGCCTCATATTGCGACTAATGAAGGACACGTCATTTTCCTTTGACCACTTACAGGCGCCTTTAATGTTATGGAATATCCACGAGATAGTTCTGCTATCTCGTATGTTGTAGCAGATATAAACAGCAAAAACACCTAAATATGGTGATAAGTGAGTGATAAGTCAATGGGAAGGTTGGGATTTGACCCACAACTCTGTCAGGGTTTATACAGTACACTGGTACTGTGTTGACTAAACGTGTCCAACTCTCTCAACAAGAGCTAGAAAGCTGTATTGAGTGTGAGACATTCTAGCAGAAAGATGAACAAGCAAAGAAGTATTTTTTTTCTGAGCAGATTTTAGAGAATAATTCAGATTGCTCCCTGCTCTTTTACTTTTAACAGTGAACTTTACAGTGCTCTTGAATATGTGAAGCATAAGCATTACGGTACTACACTGTATGGCCAAAAGTATGTGGACCCCTGACCGTGACACTCCTATGTTTCCATTCCAAACCCATAGGCGTTAACACGGAGTTTGTTCCCCATTGCTTTAGTATTAATCTCCAATAATATTCTGTAAAAGAAATCCACTCGGTTTTGGAGCTTGGCTTTAGGAATTTGTTCTTTTGGTCTCAGGTACATTAGTAAGATTGGGCAGTGATGGGTGAGGTCTCTTTGTGCACAGTCAGTCGGTATTCCAGTTCATCCCAAAGGTGTTCAGTGGGGTTGAAGTCAGGGCTCTGTGCAAGCCACTTGAGTTCTTCCACTTTAACCTTGAAAAGCCATGTCTTTATGGAGCTCACTTTTGTGTGCAAAGGCATTGTCATGATGGAACATGTTTGGGGCATTTAGTTTCAGTGAAGCAAACTATTTAATTCTGCAGCATACAAAGTCAGCTCAGAAGATTGTGTGCTTTAAACTTTGTGGCAAACCTTTACTTACATTTGGCCATTTATGACTCTTAATTTTTCATTTTCAGAGGGACATTACTTGAGGCCTGGATTATTCATATAAATGCCAGTGACCATGAAATAAGTATCCGAACATTATTTACATCATACCATACCATACACCGCGATGTTATCCTGAACAAAAAATTATACGTATGTTGAAAGATGGAGTCTAATCAGCAGGTTGATCTGGAGCCCAATAAGGACGACCTTCCTTTGAGAGCTAACACAAATCATATCCTGGTCAGACACTATGTGCTGGACCTCAGTGTTGACTTTCAGACAGAGGTCATTGGAGGAAGTATTGTCCTGTTCTTAGAGCCCTGTAAAGGACCCAGCAGGACAGTGGAGTTAGACATGGTATCTCAAGTCCAGAAAGGTGATCTAAATACTCCATATGTTTATGGTGAAAATGCCAGAGGCTTTAGAAGTGCTGCTACACCTGAACCTGAAATCCTATCACAAGGAAGCCAAAATGATGCCAGGAACACATCGTGGGATGATGTGAGTAAAGACTTCACCTTGATTTTAGACTGTTGTGACCTGTCTGTGTCCAAAGTGGAAGAAGTGGATGTGTGTACTGTTTCTGAACTCTGGAACCTTCTAGAAGTTGATAAGGTGGCTCTGGACTCTACTCAGGATTCCTCATTTGGTTTAGTGCAGAGACTCATGTCTATTCCTTCAGCCAGATGGAGACAGCAGCAGGATCTGTATCTCCAGTGTAGCTATGCCCAGGCTGTCAATCCAGCTGAGCCTTTGCTTTTTCACATTGACAAGTGGAGCCTTCAAATCAGGAAGAAGGGGGTTCAATCCCCTCATTCCTTCCCTCGTGCACTCAGGATCTGGTACAAGACAAAGCCTTCAGGGGGCTCTGTAAGGTGGACCAAGGACCAGGATGGCAGGTAAGAACAGACATTTTAATAATAATTGAATGTACAAAGAATTGAGTATACCTTATTGGTTTTATGTTATTAATACTTTGTTTGAATCATTGTTTGTTCTGATTACTAGGTGTTTTAATATTTTCACTGTTTACTCCACCATGTTTCTTCAGACCAGCACATCATATGGACCCCAAGCACACACTTTCAATTCAATTCAATTCAATTCAAGTTTATTTGTATAGCGCTTTTTACAATGGACATTGTCTCAAAGCAGCTTTACAGAACATAAACATAGAAAAGAAGATAAACATAAGGAGTAGTATAAAGAATTAGTATAATACAAATTCAAGATATATATAGTTCACAGTATGTATGTATGTATGTATGTATGTATGTATGTATGTATGTACGTATGTATATGTATTTATCCCCAATGAGCAAGTCTGAGGTGACTCAGGCAGCAGTGGCAAGGGAAAAACTCCCTTAAATTGGTAAGAAAGAAACCTTGAGAGGAACCAGACTCAAAGGGGAACCCATCCTCATATGGGTGACACTAGATGGTTTCAACACTCATTCTTTTATAGAGCCAATTAGCAAAAGCCACCAACTTCCATGTTTACGGGAGTTGGAAGGAAAACTGGAGACAGGGATATAATGCAAAACTCCATGGAGTAGCTTAGGATCGACTCAGCAATTTGATCTGTTTTTTCCTAATACTATTCACCTTTTATTAATATTCATCAAGCACAAGCACAGTGTTCATTAATATGCATTAGATAATTTATTACCTAATAGTCTTCTGTAACTGGTTCCAGTTTTAGGCCAGAGCTTAAATTTGTTGCATGATTAAAGGCTTGTGACTTGACTGGTGTGTGCAGTGTACAGGCTTGTACTGTATGTTAATAAAAAGAATTGCTTGCATAACAAAAAATTCTAAACTGTGTTTTAAATAGGGAGAGTTTTTGTCATTGAACTGCAGAACTACATTAGGTTTACATTTTCTCCATACGGTCTTAAAAAAAAAATATAGTCTGTGGTGATTAATGTTGTTCATGCTGTCTAGCTGCAATCAGAAAAATTTGGTGCTAATATGATGATTATTTTTTGCCTAATTACTATGGAAACCACTCGAATAGTGTGTAAGATCCGAATAAATGTTGTCTTCCTTTCTCAAATGTTTAGGTGTTGTGTTTACACCATGGGCTCACCAATCAATAACAGGGCTCTCTTCCCATGCCAAGAACCACCTGTTGCAATGTCAACGTGGCGAGCCCATGTAAAAGCCCCGTGTGAATATATGGTTCTGATGAGTGGTGAGAATCAGCCTGTTCCTGTACCTGACAAGACAGGTGAAATAAAAAGCTCTAATAAGTTCTGGTTTCAGCTTAAATGACTAACCCATCCCATGTCTTCTGGATAATAGTTTTCCTCTCTTTTTATCAGGTTTTTTCCAGTGGGATTATTACGTTACTATGCCAATGCCTGCCTCGACTTTTACTATAGCTGTTGGTAAGTGGCAGGAAGCCAAATCATTGCCTCACAACCATGAAGAGGTGAAAAGTGAGGAGCCTTGTACAAAATCAGACCGGTGAGTTATTCCTCTCTCTTTAGCATATGATGTGAATTTGTTTGTTGTACTGAAACCTTTGACACTTGTGTTTTACAGCAAAAACTTTGGTTCTCAGGCCAATTTAGTGGATAATCAAAGTAGTATAAACCAAAGCCCACATTACAAGGAGGAAGATGAGAAGGAGTTTTGCACCCATTTAGATTATCCATGTCGTTTCACGCACAGAGGTCCAATCACCCAGGTGGTCATACCCCACCGAGTTTTTGCACCATCCTGTCACCTAAAGAAGGCTGAATCCACACTACTGCCTCTTTTGCCTATCTGTTTGGCTGCTGCTCACTCTGTATTAGGCATCCACCCATTCTCACGCCTGGATGTGCTCATTGTTCCTCCAGGGTTCTCCAGTCTGGGCATGGCCAGGTAGGTCTATTTGGTGGCTTTATTATACATTCTACATCATGTGTAAAACAATGTAATTGCCAGGTCCATGTGTTTCCTGTGAAACCAAACAGCATTAAAAAGATAAGCATCACTAACATCAGTCCCAGTCAGCGGTAATCCTTGTTGTCTTTTGTACATACTTTCCATGTTTACTCTGCATTGTGTTTCTGGTATTTTCCACTGTAAAAGCTGGGATGTCGATCTGAAAGGAACATTAATGCGTCACAGTTCCTTTGGCAGTCAGTGAACTATGCAACTTGTCGTACCTGACACTATTTTAGGTGGTTCACAAACACACTTACACTTTGTTTAGTCTTTCTGGTGGAGTTTTTTTTTTTTGTTGAAAATCCAATCCTTTTCAGTATTCATCAAATCAAAAAACAAATATCTGTGCTGTGCATGTTAAACACTTTTGTACACCACTCACTGCATTTGAGGTGGTCTGAAAGTTTTAGTAGATTTTTTTTAAAGAGCTTTATTATAATAAGTGAAAAATGGTTAGTATAATTTTTGCTCTAAAGAGCAAATTGTGCAAAATGAGCAGTAATGTAACGTATTCCTCTTTATAATATATGAAACCATGCTTTCTCAAGCTTTGCATATTTTAATAAAGTAAACAAAATCTAAATATAGGGCTAAAAATGTAACTTATAATTTGGAATGACTCATATCCTGAAAAATAAGCAAAAATGTTAGAAGGGAGGTTGTTTAGCTGCACGTCGAATAAACATGCACTTGGGTGGCCGTAGGTGTGTTTTTGTGCTTCCCACCATCGCTCTGGCCAGGATTACATGTTCCACAGGAAATAAAGTCATTACACACTGCCTTCGGCAGGTTCCAGTCATTTACCAGGCAGAAAATGTCCCAATCTAATTAGTAGTAGGCATATAAGCTATGGGGTGGTCATTCTGCCACTGATTTTTCTTTTCCAAATTTTACTTGCCCTGTTTGCCATGACCCAAGATTAAACATGAAACTCCACAGTTCTTTGAGTTGACATCTGGAGGACATTTATCTTATATTAGTCACCTCACAGCTTATTATAACCTGGGTTTTACTAACAGACACTGGATAACAGCAGTAATGTTGTTAGTGAGAGAAACAGATTGTCAGTCCTTCCTTCCGTTTGCACTGTGTGAGACCCAGCAGTAGTTGGGTCACCTCCTCTGGGAATGGTACAGTCCTCCAGGTCTTATGTTGAAAAGCCAGGTTGAACCAAATCTGAGGAAGTCAAGTGGTCAACAAATTTGGCCTGGGGTGGGAGAGGGGTGCTTTGAGATGCCATTCCCCCAGGATGTGGGAGAGGATGTGTAGATTATTTCCAGCAACAAAAGCCATTAGCTCCTGGAACTACTTCAGAGAAAGGAGCTATTTAATCTAAAAACTGGGAAGTATGTGGGCTTGAGTCCTTGGGGCAAAGCCAGATGCTGTTTTTATATTATGCTAGTTCATTTATAGTCAGCATTTGGGACACAGTAAACAGGGGGGCATCGTCCTTAGTGAGATAAGAAAAAGGGGAGGGCAGGAAACTAAAGATTAAAAAGTATGTGTGTGTGTGTGTGTGTGTGTGTTTCATGCACTCTGTTTTTTCACGCTGTACCCACATAACCCCTGTGTTCTCTCAGCAACATGATGAAAAGGGCCCACAGAAAACTTATCACAAACCTCTTCCTGTTGCAGAATTATCCTTGTGTTGATTTAAGGATGTCATAGGAAATATGTCTGGGTTGCATGTGCCAATCGCTCTGGTGCGTATTGTTGAGAAGTCACGTAGAGCAGTTCTAGAAGACTGCGTGAGTGATGTAATAACACACTCAGAGGAATGTTTATCTCCTCATCTCCAGCATGTCATGACGCAGGCGTTGATTAAGACACACAGGAAGGGCCTGTCCTTTTTCCTGGTCTTTTGAATCTACTTAAATTGTGTCCCTTACAATATTTTTTTTTTATGCAGTAGCAGGACATAGTTGGAATATTTTTAGTTTAAGATGTGCAAATATGGGCAACGGTTGCTCTCGGATAGGGATTCCTCAATTCTGGACAAAGAAAAGGCCTGTTTTCACACACAGTGTCAAAGTAGTCTGGTGCTACAGAACTCTATACGTATTTTTAGAAAAAATGAAAAAGGAATTATCTTACATTATCATTATCGGTTAGTAATATTCTGTGGGAAAAGATCACTTAAAGGGACGATTTAGAACACATGATTAGTAAGATACTACTTTTAATCTGTCAAAACCTGCTAAAGTAAGAGTAACGTAAAAATAAATTGTGAAATTAAGAGTTGTAATAGAGTTTTTACACATACTCAAGTACATTTAAATAATTAAGACAAATGTATAGCATGCAATTTATTTTATTGCAGTTATCTAATCTACCAACTACGTTTATCTTGTTGTATTTTAAATTGTCAAGTTTATAGTGCTGTAGTTTCTCGTATACCATTACACCATATAGTGAGCATATGTAAGGATTAGGGAGTTGTTGTTTTTTTTTATAATAACACATTTACAATTTTGACCTATGTTCTAATATCATGCTTCCACTTTCACAGCCTTACCAAACACTTCTGTCAAACATTAGCCAACATAAATAGCATATCATGGGCAATTACCAAGCAATTACTTTGTTTCTGTTATAGTAGTTGACCTTATATAAGCTGGTAGTTCTTTCAGAACTTAAAAGTATTCAACATTGGTGTTTTCAGACCCTTTTAAGTCTTTTGTTTGATGGCAAAAGAGGTAAAGCATTCTGAGAATTAACAAGTCGTAAAACCATCCTTTAAGATCAGACTCTCATAAACCTGCCACCCACCAAGTGTTTTATGTTTCCCACCTGCTGAATGGCCTCATGAAAAATTACCAGAAGGTCTTTACTGTTTCACTTGTCTTCTGAAGCTAGAAAAAAATTGTTGTTTTCTATAGGCAGGGTGTGGTCATACCTGTCTATAGAAAGACTGAGAGGAAGAAGATGAACCCAGAGGCAGAATGTATGTGAAGGTCTTGGCTAGGTGAAATTGCCTGCTGTATTTCAGTCTCATCTGTTTCACTATATAAGCTGGACATCCCTGGGTTGTTACCTTAAATGTGAGTGAGTGTCTTTTAAAAGAGAATTTTAATTAGCAAGAAACTGCTTACAGGGAATGTACTCTTAGTGGGATGCTTACGTCCATTTGTGGTTAGGTAACAGGTAGACTACAAGATTTGCTAGGCTAAATTGTCCCTGGTTTTAAATTTGTGTGTATACAGTGCTCTGTGATAGACTGGAGTCCCATCCACTGCCAGTATAGGACAAGATCCGGATTTACAGTGAATGATTCATTCATTCATTCAATCAATCAGTCAGTCAATTAGAATGAAATGCTGAAATGTTATGTAGGCTTGTACTAGGGTTTTGCACCGGCACATCAGTGTTCTATTGATACATTTTATTATAGTGATAAATATTATCATCTAACTATTGACTACTTGTTGCCCTGTGTGATATAACTAGAAACATATTATCATTAAGACAAGGAAATACTTTAAATCCTTTTTGATGATATATTGGCACACTGATAATATATTGCACTTGTTCCCCTCACTCACTTTTCCTGGTTCAGGGTTGTAGTGGATCCAGAGTCTACCTTAGGAACACTGAGGCAGGATTACACCCTGGATGGGATTCCATTTCTTTGCCACTAGAATAGATTTTCATTCATGAACTTAGTTAAGTGCTACTTTATTGTTGCCATGTTTCGTGGATTGCTACTAGCATATTGAAGAAAGATGGATTATTTAAAATTATGGAGAAAAGTTATTTGTTGGTTCTGTTACAGTTTTGGGTACATAAATGACCTGTCTATTGTGCCACTTGATTAATAGATACCAATCATTTAGTTTAACAATGAAGTTTCTGTCAAGCACCATAGATCCCTACTGTCTGAATGGTCATGACACCCTAATTTGAAAAACAATGCACAACAATTTAAAACATAAAATACAGAGTACAAATGTAAATTATTTGCCCTTGTGTCTTTGTGTACACACATTGGAACGACTAATTTGAAGCTGTATAACTGCTTAAAACAGACACCTCTGTGTAGGCTTAATTATCATAAAGCTGCTAATGTTAGGCAAATTAGCACCGGACCCTGGTATACATTTTAAATGTTTATAAAATTCATGTTGTGTCTGATTGGATATGCTAATTTGATATTACTTATAATCTAGACAGTGATGTGCTCAGTCACTTTATTTTTTCCATAGCAAACATTTCTACCTCATAAAATATAAAAGGAATATATAATATATATGTAGACAGGTGACATAGTAAAGGAAAAATCATCATGCTTTGGTGCATTTGATTAAAACTTTTATTATCACATTTATGAAACAATTCTACTTTGATGGGCATGTTCCTTGTAGATGATCCTGGAACCATGTACAAGATACAAGGGCTCACTGAATGGTTTGTTGAGCATGAGAATGAGGTAAATATTATGTAATGGGCCTCAGGTTTGGCAAATATAAACCCAGATGAACAATTTTATGTGATTTTGAACCAATATGTTGGTGAGCACACTCAACCAATCATCAGGACACCCACTGAAGAAATATCTTTCGGAAGAATAGAGTTTATTCCTCCAGTTTAGTTCCAGCTACATGTAGAATCTGCTAAAGGCAAACTGAGGTTGGTTTGGCAAGTCATTGTAGCTCTTTAATAAGATTCCATATGTTGGCTTTACTTTTCATTTGTCACATCTCTAGTAAGTCCAGCCATGTTACTAGTGGCAGCTGGAATTAGATAACTTTGTGTCTGCTATCTTAGATTGTACCTTTGTAGGCCTTCTTTTTTCTGCTGATTATCCCCACAGAACGTTGGAAAACATGGAAGCTTATAATTCCATGTAATACCTTGTTCGTGACCTGTCTGCATCTCTTTGAAGAATCTTGGCATTATTTCTAGGATGTGTTCAGCCCTAGGCTTTGGACCCGTATGTTTGCTCACTTGAGCTGATCAAGCACTCTTAAAATGACCATATGGGGGAAGGAGAGTTGAGTCCCAGGGGTGCAGAGTATAACGTGGGCGATGGACGTGAAGCTTTTGGAATGTGCTGGACCAGCCAGGCCTAAAGGGAGGCTGAGATAACACCATTTAAATAGTGTTCTCATTCTTTCTTTCAATCTCTCTCTTTCTCTCCCTCTCTCTCTCACTCTCTCACACACACACACACACACACACACTTTCTCTGAGGCTCCTTTCTTTCTATTCTCCACTCCTCTATGATTGCTGAGTAACCTAAGAAGTGTGCGACAGAAACCGAGTCTTTTAGAGCAAAGGGACTTTGGCACGAAAGACAGCTGTTAATCAAATTGTCAGGGATGAGGCGTTTTTCTCTGAAAGTCTTTAGTGAGGGAATTTTTTGCTCCCCCTTTACATTCCAGCCACCATGTGTACTCACAAACCCAAGCAAATGAAAGAATGCTGAGCAGACCTGCACCTGGAATAAAGTTGGTTCGTTTCAAAGGACTGTTTAATAGGCATAGGCAAGGCAAAGGCAGGACATTCAGCTTCTTGTTTTTCTTTCCCTCTCTGTCGTGAGTTCTCTTTCCCACTCTTAATTTTCCAGGCTCATTTTTGGGCTTACTGTTATGTTCCGAAGCTTCCTTTTAATGAAGATAGCATGGTTTAATGTAGAATGCCCACTGTTATTAATAGGTACATTCTTGCCTTGTTATCGTCAACATTCGGGCACTGTGTCTCTTGTCTCCTGAAGAGTCTGGCCTGAACTGAGGCCATATATAGCCACTTATTTGCTGATAAGACTATCAAAGCTGAGAAACTATCTACAGACCTTTAACTCTGTCTTATAACTTTGAAATAAATCTGAGGTCTTCTTTTGATACTGTGAATGCAATAAAATTAAAAAAAGTCCAACTGAATGGTACTGAGGGTTTACTTTAGCTGAAATGAGGCAATGGAAATGCTAGCAAATTGCTCAAGCTCTTATTTCTCACATAGTGGGGCACAGGTAAGAAGCCACTGGATATTTCACTGTGAAAAACATGCAAAATGGATGAGGCCATTCTCATATATGCTCATATTCACTTTCTGTTTACACTCTTTCATTCCATGACACCCGGAGAAGGCCTGTCGTTCCACTTAATCTGATTTCACGAGGCCAAAAGAACTGCCCTTCCTCCTTAGACCTCCGCTGAGACACATAACTGAAGTTCAAGCTCAGAGATTCCTTAAATCCACACTGCAGACAGATAGCGGATATTATTGCTAGGGATTTTGACTGACCATTTTTTTCTTGTGGTTTCAGGATCAAAGCCTGAAAAAAATCGAGACGCACAATCTGTCACAAGGAAAAGTGTTCAGATTGTTTGCAAACAGAGAAATGACTGGGTAGCCAGACAGCTGCGAGGTTAATTGCATTGTAGACTTTGTATTGGCAGCATTTCACTAGCAGATCATTAGTCTTTCACTGGAATCCTGGCTTTGCAGTCCTCAAACTGTGTGCTGTTTAAGATGATGACCATCAATATTTCAGGCTGGATCTCTGTCTGGAGCAGCAAATTGGACTATAAGTTCTTCTTCATGTACTACTAGGGTCTGAATCAAGCTGAGTTTATTTTGGCTGAGGGGCTGATTTAAGGTAGTGTGAATGTTAGCAGATTACTTAAGCCATAGACTTCACAGTACCAGGTGTGAGTATAAAGCCATTGCATAGCCTCTGCAAATGATCTACCACCCAACTGCATGACTTGGTTCCAATTATAATTACTGATATCAAATTAAATGTGATGTATGGATTAACAAAACTGTCTAACTTGATTTTTGTTAAGTGGGGCTGTGGAGGACTAACTCCTTTACTAAACATTCTTTATGAATGCTGACGGAGGAAGGCATTTCCACTTTTTATTGGATTTTTACTTTAAGTGTTCAGTGAGATGACTATATTTGATAAAGCCACGAATACAGTCCTTTGGCATTCCTGAGTGATGGTCTCACTCTTATGCTATAGGTAACCTTGAAATATACGACAGCTCATGAAAAGTGCAAAGGGAAGGTGTGAGAGAGGTCTCACAATTAAATATTGCCAAAAGAAAAGGGGTGGGCCTTAAGGGGATTACTTCAGACGTCTCCTCAGACTTGTTACAAATGTAAGGGGCAAATAGATTTGTGAAGTCATGACTATAGTCACATATATGTTCTGTTAGGTCAGTTACTTTGTGTGTGCGTGTAAAGATAGTTGTACAGTAGAGAATTAAATAATGTTGTATGTGTTTATGGAACAGAACAAGTTATAGCCCTAGGACAGTCCTAGGGTAGTGTCACATACCAAGCTTAAACATGTGTCTTATGTGATTGGATCACAATTGGTATGATAAGTTCTTTTTTTAAAGCAAATACTTTTTGACCGATGGAATCTTTATCACTATAGATTTTTTACTACAAAAACAGGAACTGCAACAAATAGAGGTCCATTGGTGAAGTTATCACGCTGCCCCATGCTAGCTGTATGATAATTTTCCTCAGAGAATGAGCAAAAACAGGTTGCCCATCCGTCATGACTTTGTTTTCAAGGAAAAAAAATGAATTTAAATCTAATACATTTCCACAGATAACGGTGTAATTTAGACTTGGATGTACAAAATATTTTATTATAAGATATATTGCAAAGATTGGGGAAGAGCAAGGGAGTTTTTGCCCCAGAAATATATGTGCTTCATAGAAACACATAAAGGCAAAGAAAAAGAAGTAAAATGTGTCTCTCTCTTCTAATGCCTGAATTTTTTTGTGCTAGTTTCAGGTCTTTTGTGTGGTTTTTGGATGTAGTTGGACTGAAACCTGGCAAACACACCTGCTGTATTGAACACAGTTGAGCAAATGTACATTTAACACCACTCCAAACAAGCTGCTTGACAACATTATGGATGAATACGTTATCGGCCCTCAAGTGCTACTTGCAAGGTTGTTGAAAAGAATTATATAGTAGCATATAAGCATAAATCAAGAATAGTAGCCTCTTAACAAAATTTTGTTTGAGGCAACGTTCTCCTTCTCCCAAAGTCTATAGTCATGAGCTAATGCTGATAGCTGCAACACAGGCACACTTATTATATATTTGGAACATTTAAAAAAAAAAAAAAAAGGATTTAGTTCCAAACTAAACCAAAGGTTATCTCAATACTCTGAAATGCTTACTTTTAAGTAGGTGTTTAAATGACAACCAAGTGTTTACTTGCCACTCTTTCAAATCACTTCTCTAATAGCTTATAACTGCGATGCTATTAACTTTTTTTGGTGTTTTTTTTTTGTGTGTGTTCAAAAATTTGTTTTGCAGAGTACTGATTAAAATGCAGCCTTGAAACTGCAGCCTAAAGTGTGTGGCCAGCTAAATGTGCAAAAAGGCCAAGAACGCTTTGTTGTAAACAGAACATCCTGTAGATCAGAGTTCTTTGGAGAGCAGACACACACAGACACAAATTCCAGGACCTTTTCTATAGAAATGAATCAGCTACAACATTAAAACTCCTGCCAGGTGAAGTGAATAACATTAGAGTCTCATTACAGTTGCCAAGGGATGGGATATATTAGGCATCAAGTGAACAGTCAATTTTCCAAGTTGATGCCTTGGAAACAAGTAAAATGGCCAAACCTAAGGAACTGACTTTGATAAAGGAAAACCTGTGATGTTAGACAACTGGGACAGAGCATCTCAGAACATTGTGAGGTGTTCCTGGTATGCAGTGGATTGTATTCACTATGTTCTGTTGGGAACATTTGGCTTCTGGGATTTATGTGGATGTTATTTGAATTGTTTTACCTACCTCAATATACATGTGCATCTCAATAAATTAGAATTTTGTGGAAAAGTTCATTTATTTCAGTAATAGTGAAACTCGTGTATTATATAAATTCAGTACACACAGACGGAAGCTGTTTAAGTCGTTGGTTCTTTTAATTGTGATGATTTTGGCTCTCGTTTAACAAAAACCCACCAATTCAAATCTCAAAAAATGTGAATATGGTGACATACCAATCGGCTAATCAACCTAAAACACCTGCGAAGGTTTCCTGAGCCATCAAAATGGTCTCTCAATTTGGTTCACTAGGCTACACAATCATGGCGAAGTCTGCTGATCTGACAGTTGTCCAGAAGACAATCATTGACACCCTTCACAAGGAGGGTAAGCCACAAACATTCATTGCCAAAGATGCTGGCTGTTCACACAGTGCTGTATCCAAGCATGTTAACTGAAAGTTGAGTGGAAGGAAGTAAAAGATGCACAACCAACTGAGAGAACTGCAGCCTTGAGAGGCTTGTCAAGCTAAATCAATTCAAGAATTTGGGAGAACATCTTTACAAGGAATGGACTGAGGCTCAAGGCATCAAGAGCTACCACACACAGACGTGTCAAGGAGTTTGGCTTCAGTTGTTGTATTTCTCTTATTAAGCCACTCCTGAGCCACCGACAACATCAGAGGTGTCTTAGCTGGGCTAAGGAGAAGAAGAACTGGACTGTTTCTCAGTGGACCAAAGTCCTATTTTCAGATGAGAGCAAGTTTTGTATTTCATTTGGGAAAAAAAAGCAAAAGGATCCAACACCAAGTATTGAGTACATATACAGTAAATGAACATATTTTCCAGAAGGCCAGCAATTCACTAAAAATGTTTTTTTATTGGTCTTATGAAGTATTCAAATTTTTTGAGTTTGAATTGGTGGGTTTTTGTTAAATGTAATTGAATTAAAAGAACCAAAGACTTAATCTACTCCAGTCTGTGTGTAGTGAGTTTATTTAATAGACAAGTTTCACTAATCGAGTCGAATTACTGAAATAAATGAACTTTTCCATCACATTCTAATTTATTGAGATGCACCTGTATTTGCACATCAAGTTGACCCTTTTATGGCAGCAGCCTAATGGCAGTGGCCTCTTTTAGCAGGATAATGCTCCTTGCCACACTGCAAACAATTTTCAGAAATGGTATGAGGAACATAATAAAGAGCGCAAGGTGTACTCCGCCCCCAAAACTAGTCTGATCCATGAAGGCCCCACCTCGCAACTTACAGGACTTAATGGATCTGCTTATGTCTTTGCGCCAGTAACAACAGCACCACTTCAGAGGTCTTGTGGAGTCAATGCCTACTTGTGACAGCACTGTTTTGGAGGCACAAGAAGAACTATATTAGATAGGTGGGCTCAATATTATAAAGGTTGTTTTAATAGGAAATGAATTAAAATTCTGAGAATGGCTTACATAACAATCTTGTAATCTTCAGTGATGTCTAGCATTTTATTTTGTCATGTTGGTCTTTAAAAATAATCATTAGTTGTCATTTTGTCTTGAATTTTTATGCTAAAACCTCATCACTACTTTTTGGCTTGTAGATTGCTGCTTTTTAGCCGCAGTGTATTCTGGTACTTTAATTTCAGAATTGTCTACATACTTTACATTAATGATATTAATCCACCTTGGAATAAAACGATTGATAAAGAAGCTCTTGCTCTTTTTAGGTGCTAACAGCAGTGTCTGATAATTCTTCATTGTATGTGACGATCGTTGAGTATCTTTCTCCTGTTAAGTGCCATTTTAACTGTGCTAGTTGTCTCCCCATGCAACGTGAACAGTGCTGATCAAACATTTCAGTAAAATATTTTAATGTTTTAGGTTGTTGTTTTGGGGGCACGGTGGCTTAGTGGTTAGCACGTTCGCCTCACACCTCCAGGGTTGGGGTTCGATTCCCGCCTCCACCTTGTGTGTGTGGAGTTTGCATGTTCTCCCCGTGCCTCGGGGGTTTCCTCCGGGTACTCCGGTTTCCTCCCCCGGTCCAAAGACATGCATGGTAGGTTGATTGGCATCTCTGGAAAATTGTCCGTAGTGTGTGATTGTGTGAGTGAATGAGAGTGTGTGTGTGTGTGTGTGTGCCCTGTGATGGGTTGGCACTCCATCCAGGGTGTATCCTGCCTTGATGCCCGATGACGCCTGAGATAGGCACAGGCTCCCCGTGACCTGAGGTAGTTCGGATAAGCGGTAGAAAATGAGTGAGTGAGAGAGGTTGTTGTTGTTTTCTATTAATGTGTTGATCATCTGACAGGAAGAAAGGTGTGTTAGAGTGCATGCATGTTTCCTTGTGTCACTGCAGGTGTGCTCTTAAGCATGTGCTGGCGTGAGTTTATTCATGTTCTGTGTCTCTTTTTGATTTCTGAAAGAACTTGAATTTGACAGCTTGTATTTGCCTGAAGCCCTTTTTTGATGATAACTTGAGACTAATAAAGAATGAGTTCTATGCCAATAAGCCCCTCTTCCAGATCTCACAGGTACTTGACTTATTTTCCATATTTGTGCACACATGTAGTGATGATTAACCCTTTTATATTTAAAGCAGTCATGACCGTAATTCATTTCTATAGCAATAATCTTAAGTACATGTAATTTGGCATCAACACAGCATGTTCTTTAGGCTACTTAATCCACAGCTTTTTAGTCATTACATATGAACTGATGTTTAACAAGTTGTATATTTGTCTGCTGTTTGGATATTTGCATGCTGTCAGTTAGCATGGCCGTCTTCTCATGTGGAAATTTTGTTGGCTCCGACAACAAAAGCCATCTTATTCAACTGTTGGGAAATACTTTTAATGCACAAAGGGCACAAATAAAACCTCTGGTCTTAATTTTAGACGAGACATGATTTGTTCTTTCCAGATTTCCACCCATTCGTGACAGCCCTGTGTTTGTGCACCATCTTTCTGTTGGTTTGAGGTAAGTATGAGGTCGATGTTTGTCAGATTTGAAATAGGAGGCATTTGGCTTTACATGCGGTCAATCTTCTACTAAAAATAGTGATGTTTTTCTGTATCTGGATCAAATATGATTATTCCTCTTTCCTCTCAAGCTAAATGTATTTTATGCATTTGTGTGTGTCTGTGTGTGTTAAAGCATTTTTAGACTTGTGCTTTATTCCCATAATCAGCAGATTCTAACCTTTATGTAAAAGGGCAATAGCAACACCGACACAAACCGACTTTCAGTCCCTGACTCTTCTTTCTGCAGATATAATTTATGCATCATGAACGAAGCTGTAACGTTTCCCCGTTGTCTACCAGAATATGTTTTTCACTACGGTTGTCATTTTATATAAAGAAACGTTTAACAAATTGTCCAGTCATTCGAAGCCCATTTGCAATCCTGACTTTGACCGTATCCAGTTCACAGTGCAAGGGACAACCACCATGCACAGAATAAACATCACTGTCTTTACTGTTTATCTTCACAAGAAAATTTTAATATGTGCAAGGTTCTGTGTGCACGACACACAGTGTAGATTTTAAATTCGCTAACCATTTATTTGCTGATGGAAACATGTGCTTTATTGATTGGCGCATAAATCTGAAACTGATTTGCCTCTGAAGAAGAAAGAGTGCATGATGCCTGCTGTTCCTGAGACTGGAAATGTTCCTTACATGTAATCAGAACAGGTTTTCTGCAGCCGGCTCATGTCACGTACACTGTACAAGAAAAATATCAGTCTTGCTTTTGATTAGAGGTGCTACGTTAAATTATAGGCCTGATCCACTTCAGAGCATTTATGAATCAGTGAGGATTTCTCTTACAGACATGAGTACCCGTTATTAGAATTTTTATTCTGATTGTACTTTTTTCCTTAGTCGGTTGACATTTTTTGTGTGCTGTCGTCACAGCAGCTGCATGGCTTAAAACAGGTGAGAGCAGTCTATTGGATTTTAGCTAGCTTCTGCTTTTTTGCAGTTCCTTCAAGGCCATCAAGGGAAGTGGACTGAAATAGTCCTGGAACTGTGAAGTCTACAAGCTTGTGCTGTTGAGGAAGTTTAAACTGTTCTCATAAACAAAGAGTCATAACAGCATGAATGGAAGGTACGAGTGCCACGTATTGCTGCTAGTCAAACTCAGTGTTTTGTGCAGCTATCTTACAGTTCGACGAAGCCTTTGTGTGCAGTGGAGCGGAATGAAATCCCTTGGGTCCAACACTATATGAATATATTCTGCAATTGAAAAGAGGGAGTGTGGAAAGCACTTGGGTGGTTTTACCAGTCTAAATAATAAAGCACTGGTGATTTGAATAGAAGCACTATTGTATCCACTGACCGTGTGTTACATTTAAAAACTATGATGTGGGCAAGCCAAGACCGGAGGACACAAAAGAAACAGGCATTGGTTCTCTTGTTCGCCAGAGTGACGTTTGGAGCAGGGTTTTGATTGTATGGTGCACATACTAGAGACCCTGCGGAAAAGGTCACCCGCAGTAATATGTGGAGATAGCAAACAGTAGCATGTTAATTTTTTATGACCAGATACCTGACTTTAAGCTTAGATAAACACCTGATATACCAGACTCCTGATCATTATCTGTCAGCTGTGGAAGTTTTCATGCTAGCTGTTTGTTTTGAGTTTTTGAAATCATTTTATTTGCCCGTCTCTTACCAAGTCATACAGTATTTGAGGTTAAACTATTGACCAGCCTCAGAAGTGTTTCAGTAAATACGTCCTTTAATTTAACTACATTAGCACATGCAGAAGGAAGAAGAAAGAGGGTGCGGTCCAGAAGGCTTTTCCAAAATCCACAGGCATCTTTTGAACTCTGTTTCTCCTCCTTAATGATACGCTGATCGGAGAGAAAAAAATCCAGCACTTTGATGTGGGTTTGGGGTGGCCATGGTGTGTAAACCTGCCAAAACTGGATCTGAGTTGATGTTGGGACTTGATCAACAAATCACTTCCAATATTCAGGGTAAAAGCTTTAAAGGTGCAGTAGTAACTTTTTTCCTTCTCAGATGTATACATGGAAAACATTAACATGATATAAAAGAGTTTTAAGCTTTGGTATCAACACAAATGTATTATGTAGCTGAGAAAACCCGTTCTGGGCCAGAAGGCTTGTCTGTGTTTACATGGGCCTTATGTCCATCTTTTTATAGACACTCCCAGTTGACCCTTCACTCCAGTCCATCTCGGTCTGTTCAGAAAGTAATACAAAGCAGACTTTGCGAAAGAGCCTAAGCAGTCATCATTTTACTGTGATCAAATGATCATGTCGTGCTTCCTGAACGCTTGATGACAAAGCTTAAAATGAAAAGGGGGGCAGGTATGGGTAATGCTTTTAATCAGAAATGTTCACACTTTTCCCTAGAAACCTCGCTGCTCATTTGCTTAGCTAGGAACATTTTCATTTCATTGTTAAAATTTGAAGTTCCTGTGCAAAATGTTATTTTTGGTAGTTTTTCCACCCCAACTTGCGATTCCTTTACCCCGATGTTCGAACACTTATACTTTAGATGAATTCATAGAAATGTATAGAAATCTCCTGTGCAGCTAACTATCCTAGTTAGTTAAGACTACTACAGTCCCTGACAAAAGTCTTGTCGCTTATCTATTTTGTAGAAACACCTGCTATTAACCTGACTTTTAATTAATCAATTGGTGGTAGAAATAGCTCATATGATAAGCTAAAACCCTCCCAAATGATGTTTAATGCACTGAAATAAATTAGTTTCACTGAAAAAAGATTTATCATTTAATCAAGACCGAAAGGTCAAATTTTGGCAAGACAAAAGTTTTGTCGCCTATACAGAAATTGAACAAATTTACTGCAAATACAAAAAAATGTCAGCAAATAAAGTAGTGGTGCTGTGAGATCCAAATTTAAAATCTTGTATGACTTCCATGAGCATGGACTGCACCCATGTGGTTTGGCAAGGATTCATACAATTTATTGATGAAGTCATCAGGAATAGCAAAGAAAGCAGTCTTGCATGCCTCCCAGAGTTCATCAATATTTTTTGGTTTCGTCTTCCATGCTTCCTCTTTCATCCTACCCCACATATGCTCAATGATGTTCATGTCTGGTGACTGGGTTGGCCAATCCTTGAGTATCTTGATCTTCTTCACCTTGAGGAACTTTGATGTGGAGATGGAAGTATGCGATGGAGCACCATCCTGCTGCAGAATTTGGCCTCTTTTATGGTTGGGAATATAAGAGATAGCTAAGACTTCTTGGTATTTTAGACTATTGATGTTGCCTTCCACCCTGCAGATCTCTCGCACACCCCCATACTGGATGTAACCCCAGACCATGATTTTTCCGCCACCAAACTTCACAGTTTTCTGGGTGAATCTCGGATCCATGTGGGCTCCAGTAGGTCTCCTGCAATATTTGCGGCGACTGTGGTGTAATTCAACAGAAGATTAATCTGAAAATTCCACCTTCTGCCACTTTTCCAGCGTCCGTCCTTTTAGCAGGCTGTGGGCCTTGGCAAATGCCACACAGTTTTTCAATTGTCTTTTGTTTAGTGCTGGCTTCTGGGCACTGATTCGAACATGGAGGCCATTTCGAGACAGAATCCAACAAACTGTACTGGTTGACACAGGGACTTCAGGTGACCAGGTCTCGTGGAGCTCTGCTGCAGTGGAAAATGGGCTGGCCTTGGATTTTTGAGCCAACAAACGGTCCTCTCAAGCAGTTGTCTTGCGGGGTCTGACTGATCTGATCTTGTCCAAAACGTCTCCAGTCTCTTCAAATCTTTTTTATCCTCTGTACTTGACGCTGAGACACATTGAAGGTGTCTGCCACATCAGCAGTGGATCTGGTCTTCAGCTTCTTGATAATCAAAACTTGATCTCAGGGTGAATCTTAGGCATGTTTGCAGAGGTCTAGTTGCAGTTGATGTGAAGGTTTAGTGTACTGGGGTTCTTTTTATACACACCTGAGACCTAATTGATCCATTATTAGTCACAGGTGAAGCTCATATGACAAGGCGACTACACTTATGTCTTTGCAAAAATTGACTCAATGGGCTTTACCAAGCTGTGAATATTAGAATACTTTTTGACAGTTTCGTTTTGCACTGAAACATTATTACAAAAGCTGTTGGGATTAAAATGAGCCATTTCTTGTAAAATAAATCTTGATTAGAAATATATTTCAGCAGCACTTCAGGTCAATTTGTACACAAGCGACAAGACTTTTGTCATGGACTGTATTTAGTTTTCACTAGTTATGACAGTCAGCTGAAAAACTCATGAGAACTCATTACAAAGAAAAGCAAGCATTCTTGACCATTCTAACAGCAGTATATTGAACAAAACTTGGTAAATCGTCGAGTGGGGAAAACAAAAAAACACAGGTCAAGGCTAAAATGCTAACACCATCACCTATCTTTATAGAATTTTTTTGACACTGTAAATTTTAGGAGTAAATCAAATCATTCTAGTGTTTTATATGTTACCTAATTAAATACTAGAGCTCTTATCTTGATATAATATTAATATTATAATAAACATATTTAACTGGAAACCATTTTGTTACACTTGAATTTCTGTCCTAGACCTTTTGTGTTTTTGTCATGAATTAATTTTCCATATGACATCATACCTGACTACTGATAATGCCCCAAACCATAAAAGCTTTTTGACCACAAATCACTGTTGAAGATAATCCGGTTTATCTGTGTCTCTGTGTGTTTTTCAGCCCGCATATAATCTTCCTGTCACAGAGTGTGTTCGCGGGTAACAGAATCCTGTGTGGGACAAGGCTGTGCCATGAGATTGCTCACTCCTGGTTTGGTTTGGCCATCGGGGCGCGGGACTGGACAGAGGAGTGGATCAGCGAAGGGTTTGCTACATACCTAGAAGACGTGTTCTGGGCCCAAATCCAGCAGGTATGTGAACCACTGCAGAATCAACAGCATGTTCTGCATTGCTCCACTTTTATTGGCTGTCCTCTTCTCTGGTAGCTTCACAATTTCAGTTGTTCTGATATATTCAGTATGTGTTGCAGCAGAATTGCACACAAAGACAGCAGGGTTTGCAAGTCAGTCAAGATTAATTGCAGTTTCTCTCCGATTTTCTGCTTCCTAGACACTGTTCATTACTCAGCCTAGAGATCGTGCTGAAAAATGTCACTTTTTGATCCAAACAGTTACTGTTAAATTTGACACAATTGTTTGCTCAAAATAAATAAACTTATTCCATCAAATATATAGAACACTTCTATATAGAACACTCAGCAAAGTAGCTACTGACAGATTTACAATGTGTATAGCAGATTGACTTGCCTTATACTATTTTCATAGCTGCTGCTTCTATTTTATTTATTTATATATATATATATATATATATAATGTCGTGTAATATGTATTATAATACATAATATGTATATACAAAATGAGTGACTTTAAAGCAATAGTGTAGCTTTAGAATTAATTTCAGTTTTGCCTGTGTGACGAAAATCTCATTATTTTTATTACTTCTCTCACTTTCTCACACGTACATAAACACAGTCGCAAATAGGCAGCACTGAGAATGAGGAGCAGAAGCAGCTGAAGGCTTTGCTGAGATGGAGAAGACTGAAGGATGAATTGGAGAACTCCGAAGAGGAGCTGCAGGTCCTTAGGTCTGACAAGTCACCTCTCTCACCCTAACTATCTGCCTAGTGCTCCACCTGACGTCTCATTACTGATAATCTGTCTTATACACATGCAGACATAAACACAGGCACATTTTTAAGTTATGGTAGATGTCAAGGGTTTATCATTAGTGCAGCCATTGTTATGTATATTTAAAGCTATAGTGCACATTATACACATTATGGATATTGTGTGTTGTTTTAGCACCACTGTTAAAAGTGGCCTGTTAGTTGGTAAATTGCCTGTTTATCTGCACAGCCTTCTGTCAGTTACATTAAGTGTCAGTGTAAGCTATTTTTGACAATCAATGCTGGCTCATATGTAGGACAGGTATAGCAGAACTACAGCAAATATATCAGCCACTCAGCAAATGATAATTAACATTTTAAATTCAGTAGAATTCATTTTAAAACATGTTGCTAATAGATTGCGACCGGCTCATTGAGGAGAGGTGTGCTATGACTTTTATAAGCGATCCGAGTACCGGTTCTTCCAGTACCGGGTCTCAAAGGGGCCTTTTTTCCCATAGACTCCCATTATAAACTTGGTTGTGCCACAGCCCCGCCCCCAAAATATGCAAAATCAAAAAACTTTTTACAACATGAACATGTGACATATAAAAACACTCAGAACAATGAGGGGAATTTCCTCACGTGTAATGTGATGAAGTCACGTGACCACGTGATTTCACATGAAAATAAAAAATTTGCACAACATGGACATGTGACATATCAAAACACTCAGCACAATGAGGGGACCTGCCTCACTTGTATTCTGGTCACGTCACGTGACGTCATGTGATGTCACGTGAAAATCAAAATTTAGCACAACATGGACATGTGACATATCAAAACATTCAGCACGATGAGGGGAACTTGCCACGTGCAAGCACCATTCACATTTTCTTCAGGAAATGTACGTTCTAGTTATTATTATTAGACTCATTATTGAACCTAGTGGTCAAAATAGGAACTGCAGTATGCACTAATTAATAGAGGCCCATTGGGGAACCAATCACACCACCCCATTCTTGCTTTATAGAAATTGACTGTTGCCAGGATCAGGTTTATATACCAGAGATAAAATAGGGATAGTTTATAAATAACCTGTAGCCTTCATGTTGTATAGGAAATAATCAGAATTAAATCTAGTGTCAGTGTAGATAGTGCGTTGTGATTTACAACAATTTCTATTGCAAAGATTGGGAGAGAGTGAAAAAAGTTTATGTGCGTGCATCACAATTGTGGTGCTCTCGAGTGACTTTGTTTCTCACACGCAGGCTGAGAAAAAGAAGAAAAATATGTCTCTTATCCAGTGGCTGAATTGTTTGGGGTTAGTTTTGTGTGTTTGTTGACATGGGTTGGTAGTTGGTCTGTAAAATCTGCTAAAACCTGGCAGCCATGGTTACTGATATGAGCTCTTCTGCGTGTGTCTGGTAATGGGGAAACATGCTTACAGTTCCATATCAAACACAGCTAAACAAAGGTATGTATAAAAATAACAAAGGTAATATAAAATCTACAAATTCACGCCATATTCAATTTCAAGTTTAAAAGTAATGATCATAAACCTATCATGAATTAATTGATTCTGATTCATCTCAAATAAAGATCAGATAATTCTATAGGATTTTCTTGAGCACTTCTTTGGTTCATTTAACTGCTGAAGCCTTGGTCTGCAAAAAGAACTTACAAAGCATCCACTTGATCTCACTGTAGAAAGGAATTATGGCAAAATGGCATATGGTCTGATAAGACCAAGGGTATGAGTTCTAAAATATATGTTAACTAGAAAAAACAAAACACCATAACCATGGGAACACATGGTGGTGGCAGCATCATACAGGGCCACATCTCTTCAGCATTTTTATGGATATCTCCAATAACCAAACTTTTTTGGCATCTGTTCTTTTGGACAGCTAAAGAAAAGAACACAGATTATGGCACTGTACACCATACTGTACTACACTATTTTGCATTATGTGTGTCTTAATCTACTTTCCTTCACATCCTTTGTAGAACACTTGCTAAAATTCATTCATTCATTCATTTTCTACCGCTTATCCGAACTACCTCGGGTCACGGGGAGCCTGTGCCTTTCTCAGGCGTCATTGGGCATCAAGGCAGGATACACCCTGGACGGAGTGCCAACCCATCACAGGGCACACACACTCTCATTCACTCACGCAATCACAATTTTTCCAGAGATGCCAATCAACCTACCATGCATGTCTTTGGACCGGGGGAGGAAACCCCCGAGGCACGGGAAGAACATGCAAACTCCACACACACAAGGTGGAGGTGGGAATCGAACCCCCAACCCTGGAGGTGTGAGGCGAACGTGCTAACCACTAAGCCACCGTGCCCCCACTTGCTAAAATTACTGTACCTTTATTTGATTAAAGTAGATTATACACGTTAAATTTATAAGGGAGTTCTTTTAGGGACACTGAGTAGTGAGCCTATATGAAATAGATGAATAATTAAACATCATGCTACCATGGTACAGCGGCACAGCAGGTTGTGTTGCAGTTTCACAGCTCTAGGCTCACTGGATTCATCCTGAGCTTGGGTTACTGTTTTTGTGGAGGTTATATTCGAGATGCCAATCAACCAATGCATGTCTTTGGATTGGGGAAGGAAACTAGAGCAGTTGTCAGAAACCGCAAGGCACAGGGAGAGCATGCAAACTCCACAGATACATGGCAGAGGTGGAAATCAAACCTCCTACTTTGGAGATGAATCTGAAGGTGTGAGGCTATCATGCTAACCATAAATTCACTGTGCCCCCCATTTATAAGAATTGGATAAATATTTAATCAAATAGTGTTCGGTGGAGTTATGTAAGGCTTATGTGTATTTCTTCTTTGTAGAGAGAGAGAGAGAGAGTTGAACTGTTTTTGTTTTTAAGATATGAATAAAGATTTCAGGGATGTTTCATCAAATAAAGCAATACTGTGGATTTTTTTTATTTTAGGACCTAATGTACACATAAGTTCCAGCTGAATAATTATGATAGTAATCACAGGTGTGTGTGTGTGTGTGTGTGTGTGTGTGTGTGTGTGTGTGTGTGTGTGTAGGAACAAATCTTCACAAGAATTCCACCGCTCTAGCAGGAAACATGTCTGAATTGGCCCCTAGCTCCGCTTTAACTTTTGGGATCAATGTTCAGACTTCTATTTTTTCGGCTTCCCTTCAGTATATATGCAAAAAAGAAAAAGGACTCGTGGAGGAAGTTAGACTTTTGCTAACATACTCCGAATCAAGTGAATTCACCTCATTCCTGTCTGAATATCTAAAGCCTGCTAATAAGCGAGTGATTTTTGAAGCAATGTTCCAGCATGCTCCTAATGTAGGTATATGCCATACAGTAGTTATAAGAAACGTGGATGTGGCACAGGCTGCTGTTGCTAACTGTTTTCATATGCCAGTGCTCCAGCCACATTAGCAGAGATGAGAATTGTTTAACAAGCCATTGGATAACAGTTTAAATACAGCTTAAAGCTTATAAAAAATCTCTGGTAACTCAAGTGTTAAGTTATTACGAAAACTAAAATAATAATAATAATCATCAATAATTGGACTGTAGTGTAGAACTCATCTCATGATTCAGACAAAATGCCAAATACAGGTGTGAATAGAGATAAAAATGTAAATGCTTTGTGTTTTAATCACATTTGGAGTTGCTTAAAGATATATATGCCACATAAAATTTTATAACTTTAGTATTATAAGATTCAGTCTCATTAATAACAGGATTTGTAGTGTGAATGCTACTGTTCAAAGGAAAGATGGAGTGACTCAAATATGGAAGGGATGGCATCATTTGCTTTCCCCTGTCAGTCTCTGCTACACTTTCTAATCATGGCTGTCTCTGATCTCATGTATGCAGATGGCACCTTTTTCTGAGACACAGCATAAGCAGCAGTTTGGTAAGATGAGGTTGCTGGCTGTGTCTAGGAGGAAGCACATGCTAGCCCTTCTCCTTCCCAGGTGGTAGATGTTGTGTGATTGCATGAGAGCTAGCTGGTGGGTGGGAACTGACAGATGAAAAAACTGGGGAGGAAATGGGGAGAAAGAAGGCCATTATTTAACCAATAGATTCATATGAGAATAGGAAAATAGGGCACATTCCTCATGATTTGGAAATTTGAGCATTTGAATGTGTTGAATAATGATAAATGTCAGCTCTTAAGCATAGAAAATAAAGAACATGTTGTTTCTTTATTATATTCTGAACTTAAACATTTCAGAAATCCTTTTGCTATGTACGTACCCTTAAGAAATCCATAAGAAGTAAAACATTGAAGCCATGTTGCAAACGTTATCTCTCAAATATTTTTACTATATACTGCATGGTTTCTACACAGTGTATAACACATTGGCTCTGTACTTGCCACATGCACTATGCTGTATAGTCAATATCATTTGGGATTCAGCTACAAAAAAGTCCTAGTGAAGAGTTTTGACGTATACACATCAAATAAATATATTAGCTTTTTAAGTTATTCTGCTGGCTGCTGGTCAGTGGGTTCAGTCCCAAAAGCACTCAGATCAGTTTTAAGTTTCTTTAGATAAAAGCAATCAGAACCTATGCCTTCAGCTATATTAAATGATAAAGTTTGCCTTTGTTAACAGTGATGGGTGATATGAAGAATTTAGATTGTTAAAGTCTCCACAGACATAACGCCTCAATTTTTTTTAATGAACCAGACTTTATTCACTATTCGCTATGACAACATAGTGGCATGGCTGACAACTCAAATAAGATAGATGGAACTGCTGGATTCTTTTTAGAATGGACACTGGACAATTGCGCAAATAAAAGTTGATTGGAAAAAGTTTAAAGGCAAGATTTTTTCACTAAGAAAGTGCCCAAATAGTATGCCCAAAACCAGATGACACGGGACCAGAGACCACAGCAACAGCACCACATCCTGAAACAGCATCGAAACAAATAATTATAAAAAATGCGTTTGGAAAGGCACTCCTTAGAAGAAAACAAATGCTGAAAAAACATGTTACACGGTTTATAGAAAGAATATAATACCCAGTTGATAAGATATTTTTGCAACATTGCCCAATTGTTAACTAGTGTAAATAAACCAGATTGTGTTACAGCCATCTATTGGGATAAAAAAATGCTTGGGGATTTTTGGAAATAATTGGATATGGCACAAACCTGCATGTGTTTGCTCCAGGCCAGTTCACTCAGCCTTGCAATGAGACCCTTGCAGATAATGAGCCTTGTTTGAGTGGTGTGATGATTGTTTGTTTGTAGACAGGTCATGAATACGGGGGCATGGTGACTAAGTGGTTAGAATGTTTACCTTGCATCTCTGGGGCTGGGGGTTCTACTCCCATCTTTACCCTGTGTGCAAGGAGTTTGTTTATTCTTCTAAGTACTGGGAACTCCAGTGTAAAAACATGCTTTGTAGGCATCTTAAAATTTGTGATTGTGCCCTGCAATGGGTTCACACCCTATCGAGGGTGTATGCTACAAGTCCCCTGGGGTAGACACCAGATTTCATGTGACTCTGTGTAGGATAGGCATTACAGGAAATGGATAGAATGGATTTACTTTATATATACTTACTTTATATATATTTACTTTATATTCTAGATGACTGGCATCTCTAAATTGTCTGTAGTGTGTGAATAGTTGTTTGAGTGTAATTGGCACCCCATCCAGTGTGTCTCCCACCTTGTGCCCTTGGGTAGAGTCCAGGTTCTCTGTGTAGGACAAGCGGTACAGAAAATGGATGGATTTAGTAAATGAAAAAACTCATATATACAATTCAATACTATACAATGTACATTGTGTTCATGCTGTGGTTTGTACACTTTTCAGCACATGTGAAGAACACTAAATAATTTTTTTCTCCAAAAGAAATGTTTGTGAAAATTGATGGAAATCATGTTCAGTCTCTTGCATTCAAAGAGTCTGATGACTAGAAGCAATTCACCCATTCATGTGGAAGTGCAGACTGCAATGTATTGTGTGTTTGATAAATGCCTATTACACTCTCTCTCTCTCTCTCTCTCTCTCTCTCTCTCTCTCTCTCTTTATTTTTTATTTATTTATTTATCTTATTATTTTTTTTATTCCCTCTAGGTTGTTTCTTTCCCCCAACTTGGTTATATGACAGTGGGTTCAAGTGTGACTACTTGTCTTTTAATCCATTAGACTGGGATTTGTTGGTTTATTCATTTATATTGAATGAGCTGAACCGTTATTTGGATCTGATAATAATTCCAGAATCCATGGGCATGGAAATATTATAGTTTTGGCAGATTTTGATCACCTGTACACATTTTTAACAGCCCTATGTTTACATGTACAAAAAGCATTTGAAATGTTTTATTCCTCTTATACTATGGCTAATATTGTCAAGCTGGTAACATTGCTAACTGGTAGATTTACTCTAAAAATAAATGTTCTTGTTTGATGCAAAAACAAGGTAAAAGGTAAAATAAGCCTTAAGGAGGCCATTCAGGGAATATCTACATTTGCATATTATTTAGTACATTTGAGAAAGGTTGAAATATGAAGCCAACTAAAAGGATACAGTCACAAAAAAATCAAGCTCTGTTACTGAGTCTAGGTTGTTCACCTAGATTTATTGACTCGAAAGACCAGTTTGCTTCCTTAATCAACACACAGCTTTCTGTTGTAAGAGCTTTTAAAAATCATTTTTAATGGCTGACTGATTCACAGTCTCTAGTGAAAAGCACACTGTTCACGCTGTTGTTGTTTTGCTTCTGCAACACTACTGTTCTAGTGTTTCCTTCCCCCAGACACTTTATGGCTGCTGAGTTAAATGTTAGTGGATGCCAGTCTTCTGTGCTAACTCTCTCTCTCTTTCTTCTTCACTGTCGCTCACCATCACTTCATCATTTCTCCTCTAACAGAACCAAGAACAGACCTTATTGAAAAGAGGCAGAGTGTGTGAATACGTATTATTTGAGACCAAAAAAGGGAAGAAGTCCAATTCTGAACCTTTTGAAACAGGTCTCACAGTCGTGCAAGTGTGTTGAAACAAGCCGTATTTCTCTCACCTGAGTGGATCTGTACCTGCAAAGATTGATGGCATTCTTGGCTGCTACAGAACTGTGAACTCCCACATACCAGGCGTGGCTCCATGCCTATGAGTGTCCTTTAAAAAGACAAGGCAACCAAATATCAACACAAAAACTCTAGTAACTATCATGGCTTCATTACAAAAGTGCAGAGTGGCAGGGTCTGACCTAAAATGAGAATACAAGATAGCAGAGATTTACTTCACCACAACTAGTATGGTTTCAGGTTGTCTATGCATCTGTCCAAGATCCTCATTAGCACAATTTATCAAGAATAATTGGTTGAATGTTTTTGTAGGATTGAAAATATCAATGCAACCAGCAGATCAACCGATTACATTTTGCAATTGATCCAAGGGTCATAGCAATGTTAGATGTCTGAAATAGTTTTTCTTCAGTAGCGTCCTCCTTGTTTCTCACACAGAGATGGTACTCCGAGGTGTCTGTTCCAGATTCTCCTTATTGTGATATCTTAAGAACAAGTAGTTGAGTGTTTGTAGGATCTATATAGAATTATCAGTATAACCATATGTTTAATTGATAACAATTTGGAACTGATCCAGACAGAATCAAGGACACAGCGAGGGAAAATGTCTGAAAGTATTCTTCAATAATTCGGTTCATGTGAGATGTAGTATTACTGGTATACAAAGTAGTTACTAGAATGACTAGACATGTTTGTGGTGATGGCATCCCCACTGATGTTATGCCAATTTGTTTTTAGCTGGTTTTTTACAACCTTTGTTGAGCAAGATATTTTAGTTGTTTGTTAATTAGATACTGTAGTTAGCTACCAAAATTACTGCCAGCCAGCTTACACTAGCATGGTTTGAAGTTGTTTAACAAGTTGTTTGTCTTTTTGGTTGACTGTGACAATCACATTGATGAGCATGGTACTTGTGAAGATTACAATATTGGCTAGAATAATTATATCCCAGAATAAATTCAGTGTAACTTGAATATTGCTGACTTTCCACTTATAAATCATCAGATTAATTCACACACTAAAGAAACATTACAAATGAAACATTTTTTCTGAATCTCTAAATAGAACAAATGTACATCTCAGCTTTAAATACATAGCACACTAGAAGGTGCTGATAACCACAGAGATGAGGTTTTTCTTGTTTGAACAAATGCTCCAGTTCATCGGCTGGCCAATGGCAAAAAACTACTTTTCACTGCTGCCTCTACCCTCATCCATGAAGTAAAAAAAGATTTGTAAGAAAGTAGCGTGACCCAGGCAAGCGGCGCCTGTGTATTGATCCTGCAGGGCCGGCATTGCAGGAGCCTCTTTATAGGCGAGCTCGGTTAATCTCCTGATGTCGATCGATGCTTTTAAACTGGGGTAATGATCACATGTGTAGCCATGGCTGCTGCTACAACCATTGTTTATTTGCTAGTGTCTGCTCAGGAAGGAAACACTCTATCAGTCATTAGCTCTGAGGGCACAAAAAAAGTTACAAAGAGGCTTTGGCTACTGTTGTGTTCATATATTATATGTGATATTATTTTATGGGTGTTGCCAAGGCTTTCACACGAACCAACAGGATGCATGTTATACGAAAGAAAAGCTATACATTTATAACTTTTATAACTTATATGATAGAAAGTGCTCAGCTTTTATATGGAATTGGCAGTAAACTTTGTTTCTATGGTGATCCTGTGTACCCGTGTCTGCCTCCAGTAAGTCGTATGAGCAGAGCTTGACCTGCTATCGTTTTGCAAATGCATGCATATCAGGGGCATTTACTAGGCTGTTAAGTGAGTTTTAATGCCTGCTGCTGTCAGGGTAACCCCACTCAGACCTCAGGCAATGCAGCGTTTTTCCCTAACAGCCGTCAGTCTGCTAAATGTGTTGTACCTACGTGCTTTGCAGACCCAATAAGGACACTACAGGAGAGGTCGGTGAGTCTGGAGCCTCCATCGTGAAGCATGCCCTTAACCCAGGAAAACCATTCATGCAAGTGCACTACCTCAAAGTAAGTCTACTCTGTGTCTACTACTATGTGGAGCTGAAGAACTAAAGGCCACTGGAGTGTGCAGACGTATCTGAGTGCAACAACCAAGAGCTTTAACCTATGATAGATTTCGTCTGTGTGGATTTTGTTGTTAATTGTTATATATTTAAAGTCATTTGGACTTTTTTGTTTCTGTTGTTGTACAAAAAAAGTCTTCAGAACATTTATATTGATCATATGTTTCAAAGGGTTACTTTCTCCTGATGTTCCTGGCTGGGAAAGTGGGCGAGGATGAGTTCTTGAACTTCTTCAGACATTTCACGAGAAGATTTCATGGGCAGCTTATTCTTTCTCAGGTGCAAAAACCATGTTAAAAAAAAAAGAATGTATGTGTCTGCATTCCTTCCAATTTTATGACATACCAAATATATTGCTGTTCCCATGCTGTAATACTTAGGAAAGGCTTTCCAAAATAGACTTGGCTGCCATTGGCTTATTTGATTGAATTAGAGACTGAATTTCTTTTGACTGTTTTGTGAGAACCACTTTAGCAGAATGGAAGAGTGTGGGGAAATCAGTGAACGTGGATTTTAGTGTGTAGATGAAACATTCAGTAAGTTGTTTTTTTTTTGATGCTCTGTGAATGTTTTGAATAGGACTTCCTGCAGATGTTTCTGGATACATTCCCATCTTTGAAAAGGTGAGCATGTGCTGTGCTCACACTCACACTGCTGATTAGTGTAATGTCTCACCAGCAAACAAAGATTGAGTAATTTGACAGTAATAACTTTGTCATGGAGAAAGCCCCTCCCTATAATACATTAAATAGGTTTATACTGAAATATCTGTGATGTGCAGTGATACTGGTGCTAATTTTTTGTGTGAAACATGCACTGACATAGGGGAATACAGCTAGTGCTGTTAAACCTGCATTTTATTGGAGAACAAATTGCTTCTTTTATCGCGCAACATTAATTCAATGGCATTCAATATTATATTAATGAGAGTTTTAACATATAATTAATGGAGACCACAAACATTGAACTTAACATCCCAGAATGCAACACAGATGCTCCGTGCACAATTGAGCTAGTGAACGGTCATTGATATGGCATACATGATAGTTTTGGCAGTATTATTAGCATGAATGTTGAAGATGTGGAAAATTGATCTGTTTGATCAGAGAGTACAGATGAGGAGGTAAGAGAGCTGGACAGACTACAGGACTAAAACGCTGCTGCATGGCTCTCTGTAGGTGGAGTTAAAGCAAAGGCTACTGCTACATTTGGCAAAAACTTGCAGTTCAGACTAGGAAAAAAAACTAAGAAATCACCTCCTTAACAGGTCAGAATTCCTACTTGGAAAGTTGGAAAGGTCTTCTCAGTTCAGCATGTGACATCCAATCAGCATGGCTGCACACAGTATGCATAGTAAACAAAGCAGCTGTTCTTTACTTTTAATATATACATCATCACTGTGTTATCACATTCACCACAGATGGTTAGATTTAGGCTAAAAAGACAAACATTTTTTTCCCACTTTGCAGCTTGACCTCCTGGAGGATGGATGGATTCATAGATAGATACATGTACATATGTAAGCAAATTTAAATCTTAGGCACCTTTTGAAAATCACAGTTCCACATAATTATAAAGCATAACATGCTAGTCGTTCATGTAGTCGTTCATTTCTTTAACTGCTGTTTTCCTGATGACATCTTCATTCATTTTTCCTCATCTGCACTTGGCTTTCTGATTATGCAGCAACGTTCATGCAGTCTGCCATATCTGTATGTTTGGTGGCTGATGCAGCATCCGGGGAACAGCACATCAGGGTCCAAACAGCTGTTGAGTTCTGTTTTCAGCTATCAGTTCAGGTGGTTCAGTCCAAAGCCCTTCCTCCTACATATAGTGAACTGGACCTTTCAGTCCTCTGCTGACCAAATTCAAAACAAATGGTGATCTTGTTACTCCACAAAAAACAACAGCATGCAGTTTTCACATTTATTCTCTTTGTTCCTCTTTATTTATCTGCCCAATGCATTCCCTGTAACTTCTATCTCCAATTGAATCTATCTATTTGTCTTCTGACTTTGTTGAGTTTTGCCCCATGCTAATATTTTTGGCCCCATGCTCATCTACGTCCTCGTCAATGAAGAATAATCAGTTAAAATGGGAATGGGGGAACACAGTTAAGTGCAGATAATTCTGCTGCTAAATGGCTTAAATAGTCTTAATGGATTGGTACAGTGTTACAATGAAATTGTTATCTTTTGGGGATATTAAGTTCAGGATTAGATTTGTGGTTTTAGATTTGTTAGTTCAGTTTTGCAGTTATGGCTCCATTTTAACTTTCAGACCATCGTTAATGATTTTTCAGCATGAGTGAGTATTTTCTTTTTTATAAAGGCAAGTAGACATGTGTGAACATGCCCTGATTCAAAGATCCAAGCTCATCAAAATATCCTGAAGCAGAGTAGTATCCATTCCAACTCTATTGGTCTGCTGCAGAACTGTCTACAGTTTACTCAGTATATGTGTATATATATATATATATATATATATATATATATATATATATATATATATATATATATATATATATATATATTAGTGTGTGTGTGTGAGAGTGTGTGTGTGAGAGAGCGTGTGTGTGTGAGAGAGAGCGTGTGTGAGTGAGAGAGCGTGTGAGAGCGTGTGTGTGTGTGAGAGCGCGTGTGTGTGTGAGAGCGCGTGTGTGTGTGTGTGTGTGTGTGTGTGTGTGTGTGTGTGTGTGAGAGCGTGTGTGTGTTCTGTACTTTTAGTTGGCGAAGAGAACGTTCTTTTCTATCCAGTCTAAATGTATGTTGATTGCTGCCTTGTAGACAAGATCAGCTCTAATATCTGCCTGGCACAATCCATTAGTTGTTATATATGCAGGTGCTTCTGCAAGCTAACAAGACTTCCATTTCTGAAAGGAAGTCTGGCTTCAATTACAAAGGAAAATAAGGTTTTACTTCCATATATCTATATTCCAGAACCGCATGCGTGTCTCCTTGTAGTATGATTATATATGACTTTTTTATCGAATCACATCAAAGGAAAGTTTTAGTTTCATTCATTAAAACTCTACTGCTTTTCTGCTTCCCTTTTTCTCAGTCAAGGCCTCAGTCTTGAATCTATTTACTCAGACTGGCTGGATACACCTGGAATACCGAAGGTAAGAAACAAAAGAGCAAACACCACAAACGCATTTTATGCTGTTTACTTTCATTAGGAAAGATTAAATATTCTCTGATAGTATAAACGTCAATACATTTTTAAACCTTTTTGCATTTTTATGATGATTATAAACTCATCCAGGGCAAATCTAATCCATTCATGTGATTCATCATCTCTGTTCCGAGTCCTTTAGGTTATTATTGGATTTGACGATTGTTAAACACTTTGAGAGGAAATGTGTCTTGATCCCAGGCTGAGATAATGTTTCTGCTGCAGCATTAATCTTGATGCATAGCCCCCAGCAGGATGTGCCCATTCTTTATTGCTGAATTCTACAATGAAAGAAAATTTCTGTTACTATAAGTGCTGTGGAATCTGTGACTGAATTTGACACAGTTCAATGCTTCGTATCAGGCATGTGGTGAAGATCACGAGAGCTTCCTTTAATATCTTTCACTTGTTTCCTGGGACAGAAGTTCACCATAATGTGTCACACTGAAATGTATGTTTTGGGCTGGAGATGCACTCAACACATCTATTTAAGTGAATTCATTAATATTATTATTCATTTACCAATCAGGAAAAGTTTGTTTCGCACACAGGACATCGGATGAGACAGCACCTTAATATGATGAGTTCTTGTCTGAAGCATTGAATCATTTCATGGGTGAAATTATTAATTAACTTAAAGTGAGCTGTAAGCATTGCAGATAAGAGCTTGGTTAGTTCAGCTTTATATTTTCTTTACAGGAGTGTACACTTAAGAACTTTGGCATTATTTTCTTAATTCATTAACACGAAATAGGGAATCGTCAGCCTGATCATATTTCACAGCAGTCTATACTTTGGCAAGTATTTAATATTGCCAAAGTATAATTTAGTACACAAGTATCAGTTTAATTATTTAACTCTCACTCCCCCCATTTCAGGCTGTTACTCTGAGCTTGAAAACATGTACTTGAACGTGTCTCAAAACAAATAATGGCAGGAAATAGTTGGCTTCACAATAAACACTCGTTCTCTTGCGCACAAGAGACACACACCCATAGAATGACTAATGAGAGAAATAGAGCTCGTTTTTCCATTCGACTATTTTTATAACATTGGGTTTTTGTGAGCATGTTGGGATTTCGTGGTGGACATTTTGTACTCTTATGGCCTTATTAAACTGCTCACCCTGTGGACTATGAAATAAAGTCCTATATTCAAATTCAAATATGAAAATGAGATTTCTACAAATATATCCTCATATCAGCAAGTGTGTGATCTGGTGTTCGAGGCATCAGGATGCATAAAGGTGTGCTGAGGAATAAAGTGACATTCACTCAAATGTCAGGCATGCCTCCTCAGTTCGATGTGAAGCCACAAATGTCTCTCTCACCTTCCTGTTCTAGGAGAGTGTACAGTCCCCCTCTGAAAGTACCAGAGCCTCAAGACCAGTTCTTTTATTATTTGTTATACACTGAAGACATTTGGGTTTGAGGTCAAAAGATGAATATGAGACAATATTACAGCTTTCATTTCATGACATTTACATCTAGATGTAACGTGGGATGTAAACTTGTTTGTTTGAACTCATCTGTTCTTCTTGTGGTCAAAAATATTGGAACGTGCACCTGACAGGTGTTTCTTGTTACACAAGTGTGTCCTGTTAGATTGAATCTTTAAACTGTTAACACCTCTGAACATCTACTCTTGGTGTGAGCTCTGGGTTCCACCTGGGAAGACTGCATTTGTTGTTAAATAGGATAAACCAGCATGAAGACCAGAGAACTGACTATGGGAGAAAAAAAAGCTATTTTAAAGCTGAGGAATGACAACAAAAAAAAAAAACAGAGCCATTGCACAAGCAGAAGCAAGTTCACAAGCCAATACAACAATTTGGAATGTCCAGAAAAAGAAAGGAAAATGTTGTACTAACAACTAACATCAAACAGGTCAGCCGAGGAAACAAATAGCAGCTGATGTTAAACAGCAGCTGTGAAGAAAAACCCAACATCAACACCACAGAGC
Organism: Tachysurus vachellii; assembly: GCF_030014155.1. Lineage (NCBI taxonomy): Eukaryota > Metazoa > Chordata > Actinopteri > Siluriformes > Bagridae > Tachysurus > Tachysurus vachellii. The sequence continues at coordinate 12,751,753 of NC_083470.1, forward strand.
AGGGTGAAGGTATCACAATCCACTGATTGAAGATGATCCTGAGAGCTGAAATATAAAGAGCACACCATAAGTTCAAACACTGATATTTAGTAAGAATCAGAACACTAGATCGGAATTTGCAAAAAATCCACAAACCAAGATTTACCAAAATAACAAACACCAACGTATGGGGGAATCATCTGCTCATGATCCCAAACCATACTGTACAAGCTCATTGGTAAAGGACAGTGGAGGTAGTGTCATGATAGTGTCATATTTTAGTGCTTAGTGCCTCTTCTGCTTGTGTGTTGATAATGCTATGCTAATGGTCATGGCAGTGTTTTACAGGCATGCTGTGTGATTGAACCCTGAAGGATGGTTTATGTCTATAATGAAAGCTGACTTTAGAGCAATAAGGCAGCTATGCAAGCCATCTCTTGTTAACAGGAGCAGTTTACTGCCTAAGTGCTCTGGACTGCACACGGCCTTTCTCCAAATATGCTCCCACTTCACACAAATACCATCGCACACATCTGCACACACTGACTCGCTTTTCTGCCTAGAGTCTGGATGCATCCAAACCATTTTTTAGCTCATGTTATTATTACTTATTTAGCTCTCTTTAATTATCACTGATTTAAAACATGACCATGTAAACAATGAACCTACTAGAATTGCTTTTTATAATGTTAGCAAATAAATAAAGTGCATTTGTTAGCTAGTTTGGATAGTAAATGAGCAGGTTGTGTTTTACTTCAGAAAACCTACAATACAATCCTACAATGTACAATACAATATACTGGAGATCTTCTTGTCACTCACCTAGTGTTCAGTGTAGACTTTTTCCTCACCTAGCCTGCTGTGTGCTGCTATCAATCACACACATTGCACATAGTTTTAGGTTCAAGATGTTTATCAGGTTATTTGTATTGTTATTAATGCATTGGTATTGATGCATATACACTTCACATTCTGCAGTTGTACGCTAAACGTGCAGCTAATATCTCGAGCATGTGCGTGTTGACACCTTCAGATGAACACAGAAATATTTGTTACTTCACTGCAGATACTTAAAGCCAGGGAATTCTGCCATGAGGATTGGACTGATACTAAATATGAAACTGCTTTCCAACTAGCAGCTTACAATTCATTAGTCCACAACAGACTGGGATTTCCCTAGCCAGTGAATTTCTTAACCACTAAATGCCTCTACTTATTATTCTGTCATTTGCCCTAAAGTTATTCTGTAACTACTATGGTTTATTATTCAGTAACTACAGTGATTCTAATAGGAAATGTATGTAGTTACAAGAAAAAGGGATGTTCTGACCAGAGCCAATGACAGGTCCTAGGAGCCAGGGGTCTTTACGCAGTGATAGATGAGGCTGGTAACTGACTGCAGCTCAGCTCATGTGTCAGAGACCTAATTTGTCACATAGGATAGGAACTCTCTGTTATTTGCTTTGGTAATAGTTGTAGTAATAAGAGTCGTAATAATACATGTTGAATTGAATTGTGAGAGACAGAAAGACTGCTGTTGGTCATTTCCAGATGTTCTGTATTTCCCAGGAGCAGTGCTGTAGTCAGGTCACTTACCACCTAGGCAGCAGATCTTATGTCCATGTCGAGTGTATGTCTTTATACTCTCACTTCCAAGCCAAAGCCTTTTCATTGCTATTCAGTTTGAGAGCAGGCGAGGACCTGAATGGGGTTATTTTAAATTTAAGAAAAATGATTTACCTGCAGGCTTTTATGTAAGCTTCAAGGCAAAATTCAGTTAAGATTTTCTGCTCCAAAGCTGCAAGTTGGCACAGAAATGTGCAATCCTGACTGAGGTCACAAGTCAAAAGTAGTTTTGCAAGCCAGCCTAATTGCTTTAGCTAGAGTCTGGTATGTTTCCTCATTGAACATGCCCACCAATTTCACAGGAAGGAGGAGACTGGCGTTTTAATCAGTCAACAATTGAATTTGCAGCAGGTTATTCAGTTTTAATCATTTCAGACATAACTCTGCAATAAATATGTGATGTGTCTTGCTGTTGAAATCTCATTGTGCTAAAAAAGTTTCCACAATGGAAACTTATGCACAATTTGCTCCCACTCTGAAGTGTGGACAACTAATTGGCTTGCAACTTTCAGGATTCGGAAGCTTGTGGCCCGAAGAGTATATTTGGTGTTTTGTGAGCTGTCTCAGCTCAGGGTATATAAATTGAGAATTAAGTTATATGGTATGTACTTAAGCAACTAAGGTCCTAAATTTAGGACTCATGAGTTATACCACTGATCCATCCATCCATCCATCCATCTTCTACCGCTTATCCGGGGCTGGGTCGCGGGGGCAGCAGTCTGAGCAGGGACACCCAGCCTTCCCTCTCCCCAGACACTTCCTCCAGCTCCTCCGGGGGGATACCGAGGCGTTCCCAGGCCAGCCGAGAGACATAGTCCCTCCAGCGTGTCCTAGGTCTTCCCCGGGGCCTCCTCCCGGTTGGACATGCCCGGAACACCTCCCCAGGGAGGCGTCCAGGAGGCATCCGGAACAGATGCCCGAGCCACCTCAGCTGACTCCTCTCGATGTGGAGGAGCAGCGGCTCTACTCTGAGCTCCTCCCGAGTGACCGAGCTCCTCACCCTATCTCTAAGGGAGCGCCCAGCCACCGCGCGGAGGAAACTCATTTCGGCCGCCTGTATCCGGGATCTTGTCCTTTCGGTCATGACCCAAAGCTCATGACCATAGATGAGGGTAGGAACGTAGATCGACTGGTAAATAGAGAGCTTCGCCTTGCGGCTCAGCTGTTTCTTCACCACAACAGACCGGTACATCGACCGCATCACTGCAGAAGATACACCGATCCGCTTGTCGATCTCCCGCTCCATCCTTCCCTCACTCGTGAACAAGACCCCAAGATACTTAAACTCCTCCACTATAGGCAGGAGCTTTCCACCAACCTGAAGGGGGCAAGCCACCCTTTTCCGGCTGAGAACCATGGCCTTGGACTTGGAGGTGCTGATTCTCATCCCCGCCGCTTCACACTCGGCTGCAAACCGTCCCGGTGCACGCTGAAGGTCCTGATTTGAAGAAGCCAACAGGACAACATCATCTGCAAAAAGCAGAGACGAAATCCTGTGGTCCCCAAACCGGACTCCCTCCAGCCCCGACTGCTCCTAGAAATCCTGTCCATATAAATAATGAACAGGACCGGTGACAAAGGGCAGCCCTGCCGGAGTCCAACATGCACCGGGAACAAGTCTGACTTACTGTCAGCAATGCGAACCAAACTCCTGCTCCGGTCATATAGGGACCGGACAGCCCTTAGCAGAGGGCCCCGGACCCCATACTCCCAGAGCACCCCCCCACAGATCACCACGAGGGACACAGTCGAATGCCTTCTCCAGATCCGCAAAACACATGTGGACTGGTTGGGCAAACTCCCATGAACCCATACCCTCCAGCAACCTGGTGAGGGTATAGAGATGGTCCAGTGTTCCACGACCGGGACGAAACCCACATTGTTCTTCCTGAATCCGAGGTTTGACTATCGGCCGAATTCTCCTCTCCAGTACCCTGGCATAGACTGAGAGGCTGAGGAGTGTGATCCCCCTGTAGTTGGAACACACCCTCCGGTCCCCCTTCTTAAACAGAGGGACCACCACCCCAGTCTGCCAGTCCAGAGGCACTGTCCCCAGCCGCCACACGATGTTGCAGAGGCTAGTCAACCAAGACAGCCCCTCAACATCCAGAGACTTGAGGTACTCAGGGCGGATCTCATCCACCCCCGGTGCCTTGCCACTGATGAGCTTCTCAACCACCTCAGTACCCTCTGCCTCTGCTTCCTCAGTGGAAGACATGTCGGTGGGTTTGAGGAGATCCTCGAAGTACTGCTTCCATCGTCCGAGAATGTCCCCAGTCGAAGTCAGCAGATTCCCACTCCCACTATAAACAGTGTGAGCAGGGCACTGCTTCCCCCTCCTGAGGCGCCAGACGGTTTGGCAGAATTTCTTCGAGGCCAACCGATAGTCCTTCTCCATGGCCTCACCGAGCTCCTCCCAGACCCGAGTTTTTGCCTCTGCAACTACCCGGGCTGAAGCTTGCTTGGCCCTCCGGTACCCATCAGCTGCCTCCGGAGTCCCCCGAGCCAACCAGGCTCGATAGGACTCCTTCAGCTTGACGCCATCCCTTACTTCCGGGGTCCACCACCGGGTTCGGGGATTGCCGCCACGACAGGCACCGGAGACCTTACGGCCACAGCTCCAAGCGGCCGCGTCGACAATGGAGGTGGAGAACATGGTCCACTCAGACTCAATGTCTCCAACCTCCCTCGGGATCTCGTTGAAGCTCTGCCGGAGGTGGGAGTTGAAGATCTCTCTGACCGGAGACTCTGCCAAACGTTCCCAGCGGACCCTCACAGTACGTTTGGTGGTGATCAGTTGACAGCTCCGCCCCTCTCTTTACCCGAGTGTCCAAGACATACGGCCGGAAGTCAGATGAAACAACCACAAAGTCGATCATCATCATGTGTACTGATGGACACCCTTATGCTTGAACATGGTGTTCGTTATGGACAAACAGTTACTAGCACAGAAGTCCAATAACAGAATACCACTCGGGTTCAGGTCGGGGGGGCCGTTCCTCCCAATCACGCCCCTCCAGGTGTCACTGTCGCTGCGCACATGAGCGTTGAAGTCCCCCAGTAGAACGACGGAGTCCCCGGTCGGAGCACTCTCCAGCACCCCTCCCAGAGACGCCAAGAAGGTCGGGTACTCTACACTGCCATTTGGCCCATAAGCACAAATAACAGTGAGAGACCTCTCCCCGACCCGAAGGCGCAGGGAAACGACCCTCTCGTTCACCGGGGTGAACTCCAACACATGGCTGCTGAGCTGGGGGCTATGTGCAAGCCCACACCAGCCCGCTGCCTCTCACCGCGGGCAACTCCAGAGTAGTAGAGAGCCCAGCCTCTCTCGAGGAGTTGGGTTCCAGAGCCCAAGCTGTGCGTGGAGGCGAGCCCTACTATATCTAGTCGGTATCTCTCAACCTCCCGCACCAGCTCAGGCTCCTTCCCCCCCAGCGAGGTGACATTCCATGTCCCTAAAGCCAGATTCCGTGTCCGGGGATTGGGTCGCCGAGGCTCCCGCCTTTGACTGCCACCCAATCCACATTGCACCAGCCCCTTACGGTTTCTCCTGCAGGTGGTGGGCCCACAGGAGATCGGCCCCACCTCGCTCCTTCGGGTTGAGCTCAGCCGGGCCCCGTGGGGTAAGACCCGGCCGCCAGGCGCTCGCATGCGAGCCTCGACCCCGGGCCTGGCTCCAGGGTGAGGCCCCGGTTGCGCCATACCAGGCGACGTCACGGACCTTGCTTTATATTTCTTCATAAGGGGTTTTGAACCGCTCTTTGTCTGGCCCGTCACCCAGGACCTGTTTGCCTTGGGAGACCCTACCAGGGGCAGAAAGCCCCAGACAACATAGCTCCTAGGATCATTCAGGCACGCAAACCCCTCCACCACAATAAGGTGGCGGTTCAAGCAGGGGTATACCACTGATTGGAATGACTAATCTGTGGGCTCTGCCAGCCCCTAATCCTTTGTCCACACTGCCCTGCTGTGTATACACACATACACATATTTACACACACATAAGCACACAATTTCTCAGATAAATCCAGTGAATATAAAAAGACAAGTATACATAGAGAACCAATTTTATAGTGGAAAAGTTCCATGAGTGTGTGTGTGTGTGTGTGTGTGTGTGTGTGTGTGAGTGGTATTAGGTTGCTTAATTATACTTGTGTGTGCGTGTGTTTGTAAAACAGAGAGAGGTGGAGAGTAAGCGAGTGCTATAGCTCCTCCCCAGGCTGTATAGGAGAAAGCAGTGTTTGATTACAATGAGGTTCTTCTCTCAGACGTGAACTGCTACTGCTGTCTGGCTTTTTTCACTGGATACCAGCTACCACACATCTGTCTCTTACTGCCTCTCTTTTGCCCTTTCTTTTTTCTTCACTCACTTGTGCTTCTCACCTTTTCATTCTCTCTCTCTCTCTCTATCTCTCTCTCTCTCTCTCTCTTTATTATCTCTCTTCCCTGCCTGTCTTTTCCTTCTCCCTTTTTCCTCCCCCTGTTCTCTCCTCCGCTGGGCTTTTCTCACTCACCCACTGAGTGTGTGTGTGTGTGTGAGTGAAAGAGAGAGAGAAGAGCAGTGTACTGGCAGAGCAGACTGTAATAAGGTTAAGTGCAGCTTGCGTGAGAGCTTGAAGGAAGGAGAGAGAGAATGAAAGAGAGACAGACCGGACGACTGGAGGAGTGGATCTGAGGAACTGACGCCCCGTTTCAAGTTAATGAGGGAATTTTTCCTTGTCTCTCCCTCTCTGCCTCTTTTTCTTTCCGCTGAACATTCTCCTCTCTTCCTTTCCTCCAGTGGCTTGGAGAAGCCAGCTCGACGTGGTCACTCTCTCCACCAGTCGCACAAGTCTCCGAGGAGGTAAGTCCATTCTGATAACTCATGCTTTAAGCAGTACTGTAGAACAGCTGTTTACCGCTCAGAAAATTTCACATTTCAAGAAGCGTACGTGGTAATGGAGTGTTTAGCCGTGTGATTTGTGAAGTCTTTGGTTCACTGTGCTTTTCTTGAGAGTCTTATTTCATATACTACTTGCCAGTGTTTTGAGAATAGTTGTGGCTGGAGCATCACTCAGTGGCTGAGAAGCGAAATCACAGACTCTGTTACTATTTTGGAATGGAGACTGAAAACAGATGCTTTTTAAACTGTGTGGTGCAGGTGACATTTAGCCACATCATCAAGTGCTCAGTGTTTGGAATGATATTCATTTGTCTGTGACTGTGCCTGTTTATTAGTTTGTCTGTGACTGTGCCTGTTTATTAGTTTGTCTGTGACTGTGCCTGTTTATTAGTTTGTCTGTGACTGTGCCTGTTTATTAGTTTGTCTGTGACTGTGCCTGTTTTTCATCTGTCTCTGTCTCTGACTGTTGGACTCGCAGAGGTAGAGTTTAGCAATATGGTAATATAATATCTGTACTATGATACGTTATCAGCACTAAGCCACTGAGAGTCTCATATGTCGGTACTGACTGATTCTAATATTACACCTTTTTCCCTTCTCTTCTGTGATTTTGATATGTGAAATCTAATTTTTTTCCAGCTTTTTTTTTTGTTTTTACTTTGTTAGTTAACCTGTATATCATGATATATTTAGAATATTAAGAAGTTATAATTTTCACATTGTTGACCCTTAATCCAACACTGAAAAGTGCGTGTGTCTGTGTGTGCGTGTGTCTGTGTGTACTTGTTTCTGTGTGTGTGTCTGTGTGTGCGTGTCTGTGTGTGCGTGTGTCTGTGTGGGTGTGTTTGTGTATGCGTGTCTGTGTGTTTTTGTCTGTGTGCGCGTGTGTGCACGCGTGTCTGTGTGTGCGTGTGTGTCTGTGTGTGCGTGTGTGTGCGCGTGTGTCTGTGTGCGCGCACTAGTGTGGCTCCACTAGTTTTACTTGTGGCTCCACTAGTATTGCAAAAAGCCCTGTGTCTGTGTGTTTGTGTTTCTGTGTGTGTGTTTGTGAGGGAGAGACAGAGTAAGAGCCCAAATGTTTTTGTCTCATTATTATCATTGTACACATTATGCATTATCCTTCCCTCTGAGGCATATTATCTGTTGAGTATTCTTTTTCTCTTTCTGTCTGTCACTTTACTGCTCTGCAGGTTGTAAAATGGATGCACATCAGTGGTGGCACCCGAAAGGGCACCAAGCGGAAGAGAGCAGGGCCCAAGGTGAACTTCAAAGAGGTAAGACCCCACCAAGCTGCCTTTGAATAGCTCCTGTGTCGTCCTCACATCCTCCTGCATCTTATCCTCTTCTGCCTTCTCACATGGTTTCCCCCTTTTTTTAAGCTAATTGTCCTTAACATCCACCAGCAGAATCTTTTCTCTGCTTGGCTTTACACTTGTTTGTTTGATTTTTGTTTTGTTTTTATTGTGTTGTGGCACGACATTATCAGATCTGACTTTGTGGATGGTGTAAAGACCTAAAGAGGGAAATGGGGGTGGACATTGTTCTTCGCCCATATTTCTCGGCAATGAGGTGCCAGGAAAAGACAGACGAGGACAATCAGTGATTTGAAAACTTGTCCTGAAATGGCTTGGCTGGTCATTCTGCATGACATCATGGGACAGCCGTGACTCAGCTCATTTAATGTTTTCCTGAGGAAGCGTTTAAAATGGCCCTCACCAGTACTGCCTGTTGCTGTGCGTGCGTGCTTACATGCGAGTGTGTGTGTGTATGGGCATGCGCATAAGTCTGTTGTTTTACTTTCCACGCTTAAATATTTTATCCTTTACACATAGAGATAAATGCACAGAGATAAATAAACTCATAGGAAAGGAAGAGTAATCATTTTGTAGTTGTAACAGAAAACATTGGGATTTGATGTACACACTTGTATTGCCTTTACAGTAATTGGATTTACCTTGTGCATTACACCTCAGTAGCAGAAACGTGTCTGTGTGTGCGTTTCTGATTGGGCCGTGTTCGAGTTTCAGCAGTGAGATCATTTCTGTTCTGAGTCTCTGGTCACATTGGTGGTAGGGTTTTGTGTGTGAGGGTGTGTGTATGGCTGGAGAATGTGCTAGAACACAATGCCTCTTTACAAACTTGTGTGAGCAGTAAAACACTTGAAAGGAGCATTAACAGACGACTTGTTGACTGTGTTGTGTCAAAAACGTTACACTCAACAATCAGGAATTTCTTGAAATCTGCACCCTTGAAAATGGCTCTAATGTATGACACTTGTTTTGGATGAAGTAAGTTTTTGGTCATGTGTACTTTCCATCCTGTTATTTTGATAAAGAACATTCCATTTATCAGTCCAGGGAGAGAATTTTGAGAGATTTGAGTTTGCAGATATCACATCATGTACAAACAACACCGGATTCACACCTACATGGCAGGTTGACGTGCACGCTTCAAGTAACTTCAGAGAAATGTGGGATGGGGTTAGAGGGTGGGTTGGTGTGGTGGGTCCATGAAAGAAAGAAAGGCCAATTACAGTCTAGTTGGCTCTGTACAATGGGCCGGGTGGAGAGAAGACGGAGAACGAAAGAGCGATTGTTTGAAGTGCTGCCATAAAAGCCAGCCTGAAAGGAAACACTAGTGACCCCTCACACACAAACACACACACACACACACACACACACACACATGCACTACTCCCCCCTTCTTCCTAGTGCCTGCTAACAGAGAATGGTGGGAGCCCCTGAGTCCTCCAGGTGTATTTTATATTACTTATTCACAGACTTCAAACGCAAGTGCCCCATCTCCTGTCTGTACATAAATCAGGTTTTGGGGCCGCTCTTAAACAGAGGAAAGCACAAGGCTCCAGCACACAGCCATTCCCCACAGTAATTACATCATTGCTAATTGGTGCTGTCGAGGGCCAGACACCCCCGACCAAACCCTAGACAGAGCTCAGGGTCATTTAAATGTGAAACGAAATTTTTGCCCTGGAAAAGAGTTTTATTGCCTCTTTTAGTGAGTGGGCGTGGATGAGCGGAAATGTGTAGTGAAAGAGGTTTTTTGTGGTGTATTAGGTACACTTATGTGCTAATGAGATTCATTTTGCTTAATTTTCTTCTACATTAGGGAGAGCATTTCTCTGCAATGGCTAATTTTGAGAGAGTGAGAGAGAGACAGAGTCAGAGTGAGAGCGAGACAGAGTCAGAGTGAGAGAGAGACAGAGTCAGAGTGAGAGAGAGACAGAGTCAGAGTGAGAGAGAGACAGAGTCAGAGTGAGAGAGACAGAGTCAGAGTGAGAGAGAGACAGAGTCAGAGTGAGAGAGAGACAGAGTCAGAGTGAGAGAGAGACAGTCAGAGTGAGACAGAGACAGAGACAGAGTCAGAGTGAGAGAGAGACAGAGTCAGAGTGAGAGAGAGACAGAGTCAGAGTGAGACAGAGACAGAGTCAGAGTGAGACAGAGACAGAGTCAGAGTGAGAGTGAGACAGAGTGAGAGTGAGAGAGAGAGAGAGACAGAGTGAGAGTGAGAGAGAGACAGAGTGAGAGTGAGAGAGAGTCAGAGTGAGAGAGAGACAGAGTCAGAGTGAGAGAGAGAGTCAGAGTGAGAGAGAGAGACAGAGTCAGAGTGAGAGAGAGACAGAGTCAGAGTGAGAGAGAGAGGCCGAGCGAGACACAGAGCGAGGGAGAGACACAGAGACCGAGCGAGACACAGAGAGCGAGAGAGAGACAGAGTGAGACTCCCATATCATCTCAGCTTTCAGACATTTTCATGTCTCCTATTCCATTACTGCATGGAATGAAATAAAAATGAACATGTACACTATCAGCATTAAGTCATCAGTTTTCTGTTTGATAATATGTGCTCTATCTGGTCCATTAGCTAATGGATAACTGGAAATTCAAATTAAAGAGGAAGCTCCTCACCCGTTTGAGGTTTACATTTTGTGAAATCCCTTTCGGTTCACAGTGCAGAGGCTTAGAATTTAAAGTTTCATTTTTATGTGTCAGTTATTTTCCTGTCCTTAACCCCTTTGACTAAAATCAATCTGTCTGTGGCACCAGAGAGATTTTCCTCACTACTTACTTTTTTCCTATTTGTTTCATCGTAACTAAAGTTGAATTTTTTGAGTATTACTGAGTTTCTGAAGAATAAACTGAGAGTTTGTAGGAGGCAAAAGGCAGGCAATTCTCAGTTCCAGTCTTGCTCTCATCATACCTCACAAAAGGCCTGATCAGTAACTCACGAGGTGTATTTACTAAGGACTAAAGATTAGGACATAGTTTTAGTAGGTTAATACATTAGAGGCTTGTTAAATATGAGTATAAATATATATATATACAGTGATGCCTCGAGATACAAGTGCTTTGACATACGAATTTTTTGAGATACGAGCTGTGATTCGACCAAATTTTTGGCTTCACATACGAGCAAATTTTTGAGATACGAGCATCCGAGCCGCCGCCGCCGAAAAAAAGATCCCCAACAACCACGTGTGCTCTGTTTCCCCGCCTCAGCTTCCCGCGTCTCACTCGGTTAAAGCCGCCTTTCCACTGCACACGACAAACGACGGCCGATAAAAAGGAAGTCATTCATTTCCTATGGAGAGTCGCAAAGGCGCTGCGTGAGGTGCCGACCATCTGCGGATCCATAATTTTCTGATCCGTTTTAAGCGTTGGATCCGTTAAAAAAATTTTACTTGTGCGACTACACCGCATCTGATATGCTGACCGGACAGGTTTTTATTAAAACGACCGGCAGATGTTAGTGAGGAAAGAGTGACAAAAAAGGCAAAAACAAGTGAAGAGAAAAGCGATGAAGAAAATTAAGCAAAATTAATGTAAAGAAAACAGAAATTGTAGCAATTAAGTTCAGTTAAGAGAAATTCAGTTCTGTCAGGACCACTTTGTCAAATGAGAATTTATTAGATGATATGCATACAGTTAGTGTTGGCGGTATGGTTCTGTTCTGGACAAAAATCCACGCGCCCGTCCGTGCGCATGCGTGGTCAGAGCGGAGAAAGCAGCGAAAATAGAATAACCCCCCGTATAACAGAACCTCTAATCATGCATAGTATTAGATTTGCCCGCTTACGCGTTTTTGGAAAGTAATAAATGAATGAATGGATAAATAAATAATTAAATAATTAGAGAGAGAGGGGGAGAGAGAGAAAAATATGTGGAGATTTATGACGTAAACTGGTACAACGAACACGGGTTCCGGCATGGTGGAGTTGGGGTTGGAGGAGTGAGTTCAGATCGCGGCAGCAGTGAAGCGCTAGAACGGCTCTATGAATGGGAATTTAAATGGTCGGGTAATATGGATGTTGTAACCGGATTGGTGCGTGTCGTGGACAGCCGATTAATAGCTGATGCACGCTTGATGACGTGGCCTGTCAGAACTAACGCTGATGCTTGATTTAAGTTCGTTAATTTTAGTGAAGTTTAGTTAAGTTCCATTTAAGTGTAAAGTAGCATTAAGAGTGTACAGTAGCGAGTAAGTAAACGAAAGCGAAAGTGAGACAAAATTCCGCCTGTTTACTCCTCCCTCAACCTCCGTGCGCATCTTCCGTAAAGTAAAACCAGTTTATTTTTTTAACATTCTCTTTTATTACTGTATGTTTTTACACAATATTTGTCATTTATAAATACAGGTACTGTACATTTTTCATATTCAAAACACAAACAAAACAACTGGAGTGGAATTTTGCTAGCTGGAACGGATTAATGGGATTTCAATTCATTTAAATGGGGAAAATTGTTTTGAGATACGAGCAATTTGAGATACGAGCAAGGTCCCGGAACGAATTAAACTCGTATCTCGAGGCATCACTGTATAGTGTGTTCAGTGCTTGTGTTTGATTAAGAATGACTGACAGAATTTGGAGATGGACACCAAAAGATTGAATCAGTGCTTTTGCCACGTTGGTTTTGTCCATTCAGTCAAGGCTGATTTTACCTGCAGTGTGTAGACTCTGGATGTAACAGAGCACAAAATGTATTATTCAGAATAAGCCGTAGATTTTGAAGGAGATTTTGTATTTGTAGAGATACAAATGCAAGGTGCAGTATTCTTTTCTTTTATTATTCAATTAATTAATTAATTTTTTGTTTTAATGATCATTTATTTATTTTTTTGTAAGTTTCCCAGTAAAGTTAATAGGACATCTAGTTGAGATAAGAGATATGCACCAGGTCTGGAATCCCACAGGACTTTATTATTCAAATATTATTATTTAGCTTTGTTTTTAACTATAAATAACAGTTGCTTGATTTTGGAAAGATGTTGTTTTTAAAAGTTGGTTCCTTACCCAGTCACATGAGACTGATTATGAAGTTGAAGTTGAGCAGCTGAAGATTTGCAGAAGTAAAATCATGTTCTGCAACTGTGTGTTAAAATATTTTAAGTAAAAATATGACATAGAATTGAGTGACTTTTGTTTCATTTCACTATGTACTGCATCAGCTAATATGGTTAAGCCCATTGACTTCTTATTCCCAGCAGCTCACCTCTTTGTAGACCACACCCACTTTCAGTTTAAATATAGATAGATAAATAGATAGATAGATCTATCCATCCATCCATCCATCCCTCCCAGTGAGAAATTCACAAATTCCAGCTATATCCAAATAGAGGTAACAAATATTCTGAGCACAAAACAGATGGAGATGATGGCACTTATATTTGGATATTTGGTTATTATTGGAGTGTATTTTGCCCCTTTATATGGTTTATTGTATATTTCTTTTGTATATTTATAACATTTTAATATCAGGATTTGTTTTATTTGATTTATTTGTTCTGCAAACATTGTACATCTGTGTTGTTTTAGTACATTAACAATATTTAGATTTGTATTTGTCAGTGTGAATACAAAATTCAGCTTTATATTGTTACTCGAACTTAAGTATCTAATCTGACACACAGACCTGCTGACTTGAAGAACCTCCCAATTCATGGTGCTGTATTCATTACAGGTTGCAGTTGTTGCCTTAGATGTTTTTTGTAATGTTTGGTATTCAACATTGTTTGTACACTGTGTGTTGTATATTTCTTTTTTTTTCTCTTTGCTGCCCTTTTGCTGCAGAAACATATATCCAGTAAATCTGTTTTCCTTTCCCCGTCTCTGCCTCACGTCTGTTTTCCTCTTGTCTGAGTGGCTAAATCTGATTTATGAAGAGGAGAGGAAATGGACATACGGCCCCTGTGGTTCTCTCAAAAGCTTCACAGAGAAGTGCACTGAGTCAGACACTGTAGATATTGTGTGTGTGTGTGTGTGTGTACAGAGTACGTATATGGGGCTATGTGTGAGAAACAGAACACCCTGCATGCATGAGGCATGTTGCGTGTGTGTGTGTGTGTACAGAGAAAAGTGCAAAACAGGACACTATGCTTGCTTAGGCAAGTTGCATGTTTTGTGTGTGTGTGTGTGTGTGTCTTTGTGTAAGAACGGTCCAGAGACTGTGATGAAACAGAGAGAGTCATGTGAAGGGCAGGAGCTGCTGAGTAAAAAAATGCTGGAAAGAATATGCCATGAAGTCATGTGCTTTTTGTTATACACACAAACACACACACACACACACACACACACACACACACACACACACACACACACACACACCTATTACATGCACGTTACACTCTACATTCCTCGCATAAGAGCAATCATTGCAATCATTTAACCAGCTAAAGACATGTTATGCTTATATATGATTTTTTTTAAATTTTCTTTTGATTCAATCTCTTGAATCTGATAATACTAAGAAGATTTAAATAGAAAGATTTGTCCCGACTGGCAGAAAGGAAATGTGTTAATCAGGATGGATGTAAAGAATTTCACGAGTTTCAATTTCATGATGGAACAATCACAATGTAGGTTATAGAAACTAAAAATAGAGATGCACTTATATTTTTGCACCTTTTGAATCTATATCTAATAGGTACATAGAATAGGTGTGTGTGTGTGTGTGTAGAAGGAAATACCAGATGTATGTTACTTTGGATGGACTCACTCACCACAAGCACATCATAATTTTGTACCTATAAAATGATCTCACAGGAATAATGTGTTAAAATACAAAGCAAGATTGCGTGCATTAAATAAAATTAGAGATATAAATGAATTTGAGCTGTATGAAAGAGAGATATCTTTACATCATGTTCACACATGTTTCCTCTTTCAGTGACACTTGAAGACCAAACTGCTAATGAGAGACAAACACAAATTAGTCTGGCGTCTTCTCTGTGTGAAATTGTGTGGTATATGGTGTCCAATTCCAATCACTATTCTTTAATGGCTCACATCACAGATCTGACTCTCTTTCATCGCCTGAGATGTTTTTCTGAATTTTCCAGGACTCCAGCGGGAGATTTAGGTGGCTTTTAATGTGAGTTCTTTCCTCAAACTGATGAAAGAAATAACAGAAAGAAATCATGGTATCATTTTGATCCCATCCGTGTTTGTCTTTTTCGCACAAACCGAACAGACGTCAGCCAGGAAATATACAGTCACATATAGCATTAACCGATTATGCATGTTGCCCCCCTTCTTGCACTGCCGTTCAACACCAAAACTCCAGCTGGTTTCGAGTAAAGTAGCAATTTGTGAGTAAGTGCTCCCTCATAAATGTGCAGTAGCCCATAGTGGTCAATCAAATTGCCGGTTTTTCCCCCTGATGTCTAGCTCATTTGAAGGGGCCTCGTCTGGTGGGGAAATGAAATCATTGCTCACAATAAAAAAAAGAACCTATGCTCTGTGAACTCAGCCATAAGTTCTTTCCCTACTAAACACAACTTGAAAACATCTGTCAGATGGAGAGACTAAGGGTTGTGTTTTTTGGTAATGAGCGAAGGAGGCGGCGACTCCCACAGACGACTCTGATGCTATTAAACTTGATCTGGGCGCTCCTCTTTCTTCACGCCTCCCTCTCCATCTTGGAAGGTCTATGGGGATAAACTTGTAAAGCCAACAGCGGTGATGGCCATCCCTTTAATGCACACGTCTGGTTCCACTGGGTCTGAGTGAGTCTAAACTTTTCTGAAGGCTTTTTTTCTCCAGTGTTGCAAGGATGGATCAATTTGGGACTGTTTCAACTGCTGTACTTCCCTTTCAAGGGGGAAAACTGTGATTGCTCTAGATGTTATTCAGCTCTGCATGTGATTTAAATAGGAGCAGTTAAAGCTCTTTCTCAGTAAACGTACTGTTTATTTTATAAAAAAATAATTTAAAAAAAAAGGCTGAGAGGGTGCTAAATATGACAGTTTGTTCAGAGACATATCACATTCCTCTCTTTGCTAGCTTGCTATGATCGTTCTTTTTAATTAAGGACTCAGGGACCTCCATTCAGAGCCAAAGCACAGAGCGTTCAGTAAATGTAGAGTTTACGCTTTGATAATTACGTTTATTAGTCATGTGGTTGGACTTTGGAATCAAGGCCGTATTACAGCTAACGCTTTACAGCTAAACAAACATATTTTGTAGCTTATTTTCACAGTTGAAATATAAACATATGGTCAGATTGTGGATAACACCAACTGAAGGGCCAAAGAGGAGGGTGGTGATAGTTCAAAAGCCTGACAACTTGTCTAATGACATAAAACCCAAAGTTTAACAGCCCCTGCTGAAGATTGCTGCGTTTGTACCTTTTGTTAATGAACCCTGAATTTGTTCCAGTGGGAGTCTGTTTAAATAAAAAATAGATTTAAATGAAGAAATTCCAGGTGGATAAAAGATGAATATGGTAGGAAGTCATATGGAAATGTGTGTGGCATCTGACTTGAAGTTTATCCACAGAATGAAACGCATAATATAAGGAACTCAGAGGTGCTTTAAGACTACACAGAAAATCCGGCTTCCCCTAAAATTTCATTACGATTTGCCAATGAAATGTTTACCTGTGCGTCAACATTACTCATCTCTTTTGGTAAAAGTCAATATTTTCTTGAATCACATTTTCAAATGTCTTACTGTAATATTTATTTTGCTGTTTGCTCCTTCAATGCAAACTGTTTTAGGTGAACAGTGCGCTGTGTGTGAACAATCGTCTTTTGAATCTTTCGAAACAGAGAAATTCAGACACAGTGTGCTTATTGAGATTCTCTTGCAGACTCGTATACAGTATGTTTTAATGGAAAGAAAGATTAACACTCATTGAACTGCAAACTTTTATATGTCATTTTAAGTCCTCTCATCATTAAAACAAACTGATTAATTAATCAACTTCAGCTGCTTTTTGGCAAGGAGAAAAAAAAAACATAATTTCAGTCATATATGTGTGTGTGTGTGTGTGTGTGTGTGTGAGAGAGAGAGATATATAATATATATTGTCTATATATTTGGCATATTTTTATTTTGGTGGAGACTGTGAGCTAATTAAATTTGGAAATATATATCGAAGTAAATTTTCAATATACCCGCTGCGGCTTATCACCTTATAAAACACGCCTTCCAACAACACCATATTGATTAAACTGTTTAAAATAGGCAGAAATCCACAGCACAAAGATTCTACTGGATAAAAATGGCATTAGTAATTTTAGGCCTTCTGCCAAGCTTTATCAGATTGGTTTGGCAGCACTTTATTTGGGTCTAAAATGCACAGGGGTCTGAAAGAGGGGGCATCACTGGTCTGGGCAGAAATAGCAGGATGACTTATTCAGTGGATTCTGGGGTAGGTGGATAACTGTAACCAGCAGTGTGTGCACAGAAAAAATGTGGAGAAAACAAAAGTAAATTTATGTGCACATATACAAATTAAAGATGGTTATTCCAGTTTCAGCTTAGTCCAGGTTAATGTTCTGTATAGCACACTGAAGGTTTAGTTGAGATACCAATAACATAAGATCCATTTCGTTAAAGAAGCTCCTTTCGCAACTTTCTCTTCAGCATCATATAAACCCATAAAGAACCTTTTTTTCTAGCAGAGTATGTGAAATATCAAATAAATCACTCCTGAAACGAGGTCAGCAGAAGTTAATTTCTTTCTGGACTCTGACTACACATAACCCAGCACCAGCCCTTATTCATTAAAGTTGCATAGAAAAGAATGTAGATTTGAGCTACAACATGACAGAAATATATCATTGTCTTAAACAAGCTGTGATCTTCAGCGGCATGGATGCAAGCTCACTAGTACTATGTACATGTCATGTATGCCTACGTAAAACAATCCAGTTTAAGCTCAAATAAATGTCATTTACACACCCTCTTTTGTACAGCTTTTGCCACAGTGAGCAAAAAAAAAGGATGCTTGCAGATGAAGGCATTTGTGGAATATAAAGCCCATTAGCTATATTTTTGGTTTGTGAGGTTCATGTGTTCTTGATTGTTTGTTTTTTCTTACTCTACTTTCTATACTTGCTGTACACATTAATCATACTATAAATCAAGCAGTTTTTCAGGTTGTAAAGATAGGGATCAGATCAGATGGATAGGTACAGTGCCAAGGTGTGGTGTCCTAGCTCTTTATCTCTCTGCCCTTCCACCTACTTGCTGTGACCTTTCCAAGGCACTAGCAGAGAACCATGAATCATCATGAACTTATTGCAGCACACTTGGGAGAAATCTTTTGGCTTGTGCAGTAATCATCTCACAGCAGAAAAAGTTTAAGAAGCACTGCTGTCGGCTACCAGTCTGGGCTCCTGAGACAGAGCCAGTCAAAGTGAAGCGTAATTTACAGTTTGTGTTTGTTAGAGGGTTCTCAGTGGGACGCTCTGCCATGCGGCTCAGTGAGTGTGTGTGGTTAAGTCTTAGCACACTGCCTGTATGGCTTCTCTAAACTCCTAAGAGAGCAACTGCTTTCTCTTTTGTATAATAAGAAACAATATGGTGATGTTATGATTTAATGTTCCTCTTAGCCTTTGAGATTGAAGGAATCTCCTGAGAGTCGGATGGATTTACACGTATTAATGCCTGGTCATAACCGGAAATTTTCTTTAGCATCTGAAATCTTATTACGTATTCTTGGATGTTGGACTGTTCCGTGTTTATATTACGTGTGTGAGTGAAATCTTGCATCACTGTAAGTGTGTTTGTTCAGGTTTCACACTTTTACCTTTGTTTACAGGATTGTTTTTGACTAGAGGTTCAGCCAAGCATGGCGGCAGGGGGGAGCGAGAGTGTGTGTGTATGGGTGTGTGAGAAAGAGAGAGATCTGGGTCGCATACCTCTGTCAGACCTAGGTCTAATCCAGGTTCAGGAGCAGGGTTAAAGAAACGACAGTCCATCTTCATAGCACTGCAGCTCATTCTCATAACACGTCATGCTAGGGTGTAGTGAGGTGACGGCCTGGCGGATTGAAGCAGGCTTTTAGCAGAGATACAATCTGTGAGGCCTGTTCAAGGGGCTGCATTTGGATGTGTTTATTTAGACTGCACCCCTCTCTTGCCAATGTACCCTGACTTAACCTTCATTTTTTTTCATGAAAAACCTGTCTAAGATAAGCAGGCTACCAGGCTGGGCCATATACAAACAACAGTATGTATATTTTAAGGTGATGTTGAAGTCTCAGTGTGGGACATATTGACATCATGTTACCCATATTTCTCTTTGTAACAGTAAGAAGGAAATATTGATTTATATTATTTTTTCAGTAATCCACGTTATTCCTACATCACTAAATCATACTTCATATAATTCCAATCACTGCTGATCTCTGTGATTAATTGGCTTGATTAAATTTAATAATAAGATTTAACAACTTAATACGGGGGCACGGTGGCTTAGTGGTTAGCACGTTCGCCTCACACCTCCAGGGTTGGGGGTTCGATTCCCGCCTCTGCCTTGTGTGTGGAGTTTGCATGTTCTTCCCGTGCCTCGGGGGTTTCCTCCCTGGTCCAAAGACATGCATGGTAGGTTGATTGGCATCTCTGGAAAAATTGTCCGCAGAGTGTGATTGCGTGAGTGAATGAGAGTGTGTGTGTGCCCTGCGATGGGTTGGTACTCCGTCCAGGGTGTATCCTGCCTTGATGCCCAATGCCTTGATGCACCGGAGATGGGCGCAGGCTCCCCGTGACCCGAGGAAGTTCGGATAAGCGGTAGAAAATGAATGAATGAACGAACAACTTAATACGAGCGACAACCTGAACGTGACCTGTGCGAGAGCGGGCCAGCAGCCCAATTTATTACTGTAAAAACAGAACAGCATCTTGAAAACTTAAAAAGCCACCTGTAAATAACCTTGTTGATAACATCCAGAGCTGCAGAACTGTATCTTTTTACGTGTATATAAATGTGCCAGTTCTGTTTGGGTCTGCTCTGTTTCAGATTTCCCTCTCCTTCTGCGTTGTCTCGCAGTACGTATACATGTCACAGCCTTTTTGATGCTCTTTTAAGCAGGTATTATCAAAGCTACTTTCAACAGGTGTCCCTTGCAAGATATATCTCTGTTCCTTTGATGTCTTCCGTACGTCCGTCCCCTCCGTGTTCACCAGTCCATCATAATTTGAGAAACGCACTCGCACGTCTGTGCTGTTTTATGTATGTGCTCTGAGCACCTGCAACCCAACTTTCCTGCTTTGAACGTGCTTTACTTAAACTGGCTGTGCTGAAGCGATGCTTCTCTCAAAGCTCAGCTCCGTGCTGTTTGTGTTTGTCAGCCGCTTTGGTGATATTAGACACAAATGGCCCTTTTGTGACACAAAAACTGGCCTTTATGTGCCGGTGTCATTGTGCATTAAGATCAACATTTCTCTCCCTCCCTCCCTCCCTCTCACTCCACTCCAGAGGATAAAAGGTGTCTTTGAGAGACACACTCCCAGCCCGTGGTCCGTGGCGAGGTGTTGATTGGCAGAAATTAATTAAACATCTTCAGCGTGATGTGTGTGGTGTGATACAGATAAAAAGCACTATTTTGTTATCTTCCTGTTGCCAGTATGATTCAGGATAAACACTAGAGCTACAAATGATTTATTTGATCATATCAGTGATATCTTGGAACTCGTTTCCACAGACAACCTAAAAGCAGCTTTGTCACGTGATTCAAGTTCACTGTAATGTTACTAGTTAGAACAGCTGGAGGTGGACTTAACAGATCTGTCGTCTATATTATCTGGTGCTTATATATCTGTGCTGTTTGTTGTCTCAGCTGCAGGACATTTCACAGACAGACCTCTTGATTGCTCTGCTTTTAACTCTACAGGCTAAGGCTTTTAGACAGGTTACAGGATCTGGAAGGCTCTGGAAGCTTAATCTGTGGTTGGGGCAAATCATAGATTCCATTTATGAAAATTGGTGGTCTGCTTCTGGTTTGAAGCAGTGTCTGCTAATGCAGTTACTGAAATTGACATTAGGACAGGAGAAGTATGTTGCGGAATACCTTTTAGATAGACTCACAGTTGAGTATATGCAAACAATTGTTAATCTTCATTAGATACAGTGTTTGAAATTACAAAGAGGCTATATAAGGGAGTAGCGTGTTTCGATGTAGACTGACGTTGTTCTTGATTGCAGGGTTCTGAAGAAAGGCCATGCAATTATCTTGTAGAAATTCAGGTCTGATTAATGTACACAGCCTGCAACAGTGTAAACTAATCAGAGGTAGATTTAATGACTATTTAGGTTTTACAGTCACTATGTTCTTAAAGGGGTAAGAGGGCATGTGGCATTTCAAACAATCATTGTTCTGCATATGGTGCATATCCAGTCTGGACTGAAGCCTGATCTATGCGTCTTACTGAATGAACATAAAAAAAAGGTGAAAAAATGTTCTGAAATGAAACTAGATGCTCACTGGGTTTAGGAGGATATATAATTAAAGTCCAGGGACCCCAGAAAATGCCAACAATGGCTAATAATTTCTTATATTATATGGCACAATTTTGTATGATATTGCTCAGTTGAGGCAACAAAAACAATAGCGACATCCTCATCTCTATTAAAGTGTGCGATCATTATATTTAAATAGACAACAAAATGTTTACTTGAACCTGTTAATCCTTGCTTTTCACTCTCCACCCAACCTGCTGTGGTTTACTCGTCAGCTAAGATCATTATACTTTTCTGAAGTACCACAAACACTTTCCAAAGTTCATTATACAGTCTGTTTTTAGAAGCGCTTCAGATGATGCAGAAATTTCACGTCAGCGTGATGAGTGATTGAATGCTTACATAATGCTGACTCATGCTATATCAACTTGCATATAGATGTCAGTAAAAGCCTTTGGTTCCTGCATGAAATAAAAAAGTGTTTAGCTGTTATACAAGTTTTTTTCTTTTTTTAAACATTTAACGATCCACCTCCATTATCCTTCATTTCTCTCCACCGGAAGATGTTGTCTTTTACCTTCTCTGCACACACAGGCTAATGCTTCGAAATCAGACGGAACTGTTTCTCTACGTGACGTCCCATCGACATTCTGTCTGGTGCAGCTGACCTGATTATGAACCAGAATGGATCTATTCCTCCCTCTCATCTTTAAAACAGACCTGTGGGCTTCAAACAGCAGTGGCTGAACATGGAAGATACGGCACGTTCGGGGTCAGTGGGTCAGAGGTGCTTTACCTTGAAAACACAAGCGGCAAGAATAGATCAAATCTGTTTACAGCCTTCAATAAAAACCCAAGCAAGGCTTTTTGGAGCATGCAAGCAGTGATGATATGGTAAAGGGCAATCCTACCCACATGTAATCTATAATTCAGTAAAGTCCCACATGCCCATGTGGTGCACAGGGAAGCTTGCATATTGGCTTGGCTGAAATCGAAAGGAAAGCTCCACCTGCAACGATGAATTCATCCCTGTTTGATGTCATGCAGTAGCCATATTAGGTTACTAGCCTATAACTCTCCAGAGGATTTCTTTGGGAGATGGATTGACTCATTCAGTGGTCTGGCCTCGGGGGCAACTTATCGCTGGGAAAAAAATCCGCCAAAGACAAAAGAAGAAAGAAGGAGAGTGAGAAATTAGTGTAACCCAAGCCAGGGCTTTATGTAAAGGGCTGCACGTGTTTTACGAGACTGTGGGCAGACCAAATAAAACTCATTGGTGCGGGAAAATCGCCACAGAACTCAGGCTATCCCATTTAATAATGTCACTATGACTTTTGTCTCCCATTTCCCTTTTGCGAAAGAGACAGAGACATGCATTCTACAACCAAGACCCTCTGCAGAGAGAAAGGTAGCTGAAAAGAAACTAAGGATTTGCTTTTAAAAAGGTATGGGGTTCGTTTCCAAGGTTGCGGACAAAATCTGTTCATTTACAAAAGGCAACCCTTCAAAAGCTGTCTGTGGGCTGTTCACATCAGCACGCCAGAAGGGTTCCTAACATTACGCTGCCATTTAGTGGTGGTTTTACGATCAGAGCTTGGCGCCGTTTTCTATTTTCATCAATGCATTTGTGGTGTTCTACTCGCTGTGTTAGGATATGAGTCATGGTCATCTCATGTGATCCCTTCCACTAATACTTTCCAATGGCTGATAAAGGTTTCAGTTCTTTGCACTGACATCTAATGTTCTTCTTGGCTCTGCTTTCGCTTATACAAGGAGTTGAGAAGTCATCAGATGTATTTTCCACATAAAACAAACACGCCTGCTATAGCAATGAACAAAGACAGGATATGTGAGTCCCCGAAAGAGTCAGAGTCAACACACTACTGGACAACTGACTTTACTGAAACATGTACACTAATCCCATATTGGGGATGTGAACCGAGCCAAAAGTCACACAATTAAATTAGTCATCACGCAACCAAAATACCGTTGCAGCAATTTAGCTTGTCCATACTGAATATGTCCGGTAGGTATATGGCATTAGGCTTAACAATATGTTTTATTATGAATGTTAGTTTTCAGCAAGTCTATAAGAACATTATACAACAATTTTCAGGGAATCTCCAGACTGATTTGGTCCAGCCAGCCCCAAGTTTTGTATCCAAACCTGACTGTAGGCTAAATACAGTCCAAATTAGCCACAACCATCTGGTGACTGAAAATAACTTGTCATTCCTGATGATAGCACCTGTTAACTTGTAGTGACAATGAGTCATCATCAGATTTTTGATGAACCCAATGTAATCAAATGACTCAGTCAAAGGACTATGATGCCATCTGAAAAGTGGACATTAACAATTAAAACTAAATGGGACTGGACCAATCATAAGAAGAGTCTCTAAGTAGTATTGCCCTAGTTTTGGCCTGCTACCTTGTGTGTGAGTATGTCACCTGTCAAGAGGTTCCAGTGGGAGAAATGGAGTGGCCACTGTGGCTAATCCCAATTCTCTCAATGCCAAATATACTTATGATTAATGATTAATATAATTATGATTAATCTTTTACTGAATGTCTTCCTTAATTATTTTTTATCTTAATTTCTATAGCATAAATAAGAACTGATGCATTCTCCGCTTTGTTCTGAAAAACAAACTAGAGCCTTGAACATTTATCCAAATCCCACAAATATTTAAAGAAATGTTGCCCAGTCCCAATATAGTCACATCCTGTTTGGTTCACACAGCCATTCTGAGCTCTGCTGTTTAGTCAGTTGTGACCTGAATAATAACATGATGACACGTAAAAGAAACACACACATGCATTATTCTGTAGTGAGTGAGTAGACAAAAGGTGGAAAAGTATGAGTGCTGGCATCTTTGTTATTTTTCCTGTTTTTGCGGAGAATGTCATTGATTTCCTGAGTTATTGCGCTCACAACTGTCACTCATTTTGACTAAACCTACGCCGGCATGTCAGAAAACTATTGTTCCAGATATATACTGCACAAGAAGAATTCCCCAAGTTTGCCATTTTCAAACAGCCGCTCAAACACGCTTCAGTTGATGAAAGATGACAGAAACTCCTCCATGCATTTACAATTTTAAAATGGCCAGCATGAGAGAAAAACCCCACCTTCTCTTCATCCAAGTGGCTCTGATGGATTTTCTTAGGATAAAAGCTCTCTCACTGAACCAAAAAAATGCATTGGAAATGTATGAATTGTAGTTTGTAGTCTTTTTTCTTAGCACCAGGCTTTCTGACAGAAACGCCATGATAGAATCCATTGAGCC
The DNA here is from genome assembly GCF_030014155.1 of Tachysurus vachellii. Classification (NCBI taxonomy): domain Eukaryota; kingdom Metazoa; phylum Chordata; class Actinopteri; order Siluriformes; family Bagridae; genus Tachysurus; species Tachysurus vachellii. The sequence continues at coordinate 12,776,234 of NC_083470.1, forward strand.
ATTAGCGAAGAGCATCTAGACATCTTTACTGGTGTAATGTTCTAACTGAAGCTCAATGATGATATGCTTGTGGCATGTGGGTAAGTCTCAGTGGCAGGGTGTGGCTCGATGTGTTTGAGAGTGCGTGTCATACTCTTTCACTTTCCACCGGCAGAAACATAAGCTCAGCACAGTGAGTCACCCTGCCTTTTTTATTTGCCACATTGCCTGCGAGGATCGACCGCCCCCACCTTTCAGAGAGGCGTAATCAGACACAGGATGAATTGACAACAGCTTCTATCCCTGTTCTCTATCCCCGTTTGGCTCAAGAAGTCTCATCAGTATTGTTAGGAAAAATTAATCAGCACTTAGATTTATCACAAACCTTGCAACAAAGAACGCGGTGTCTCAGATGGAGTCAGCCAGAATAAACGAGTTGACAAGTCCACCATTTTTTATTAAACTTTGCTGCATGTTTATTTGCATGCTGCTAACTTTTCCGTGGTTTTAATGAGCATGGCATGAGCATGGACTTTCATGTGGCGAGGAATGAAAAAGTCAGCGGAAAAGCAAATATAGGCTTGGTCTTGAGCACATAAACGTGTGGAGAGGTTGGTTTCCGTACAGTATGCAGAGTTCTCAGACCATACTAGCTTGGTAAGGGTGTGTTTTTAAGTGGTTTTGATCCAGTCATGTCATTTTTGCAACAAGTGTATGCATGTGGACATAGTTTGGGTATGTACTGTTAAGGAGTATTTATCTATAATCCTTTCAAAGATCTTGCTCAATATAATCTTATTTCTTTGCTTTGTGTGTGTGCACGCGCGTGTGTGTGTATGCATGCATGTGCGTGTTTGTGCTGGTCCACAAAGTGCCCACTCTTGGCTCCTGCTCTGTGGACTCTTCTTTGTCTTGGAACTTCATTGTGAGACCTTTTGTTATGCTCATCCTCATGTCACACACAGTGAAGCATTAAAATCCCACATGCTATCAAGACCCACAGCTGCCTTTTATCCTTAAAACTACACCCAAGACTGCAAGAGACCTTTGAAAGATCACCACTGAGTAGAAAATCTCCTCCCTGGATCTCAGTGCGGCAGTCTGGTGATGGAAAACCGTGGCTTTTATATCCGCTGATGGATTACACTAGTGTATTTTCTCTTGGATCTTTAATAATCTCTGCTGTCATTTCTCATCTCCCTGAACTGAAATTGAGATTTATCAATATTGGGCAGCAGTCCGGCTTGTTTGATCCTCAAGGTGGGAAGGGTTTAGTTGCTTTTCCCTGAGGCCAATTGAGTGTGGAGGAGGCACACTCTCTACTCTCACTTCTTTTATGACTTTAAATTCTTCTCATCTTTCAAAGGCGGCAGATCCGATGGGCATGGGTGGCCCTGGGAATGCTGCTTAACGCTGGCAATAAGACACGGAGACTAAGAAGATATACTCAACTATCAGCCCGAAAGTTAGATGCCTTTTTTCCTGCAGCAAATTAAAGGATGAAAGGACCCTGTGACTCAAAAGAAGTCCAGGTTATTATGTCTCTCATGGTCAGGTTACTGTAATTTTGGTTTTATGTGACTTGCACTGACACATTGAGGCTATTATTATGGGCTTTTGTCCATGTGGCACTTTTTTGAATCCACAAATGGCGTTAGTAAGAGTAAAATAGTTCCCTCTTTCAGTAATGTGGACAAATATAGCACATTTCTTACTTAGGCGGGGTGCAGTCCAACATTTCCTAACCATTTTAGGGAAAGATTTTCTGCAAAATTGTGTTCAGGAGAAGATGAGCTGGATTGAGGTGTATTTCTGATTGCAGAGATGAGCACTTTTGTTTGGACAATACATTTTACTAAAGTCAGAATGTGCCTGTTGTTATTATTTTGGTGCACAAAGAATCAAGATGAAGTCATTGGAAAGGTCTCAGACATTTTAGGTTAAACTAGATAAGGTTCAAAACTTGTAATCAGAAGATTGTGAGTTCAACCTTGAATTGTTCAGCTGTACACTTGAACTGTGTCTTGTCTGTAGTCAGAATCAATTTGGATAAAAATATCTGGCAAATGTATAAAGGTACATGAGTGTGTGTGTTTGTGAGAGTACTGGGCTTGGCGATGGAGAGAAAGGGAAGTGGCATGGTGAGGGAGGAGGCTGTGCATCAATGCTGTACAGATCCTGATGTGATAATGGGGTAATAATAGCAGTCCTGCCACCACCCATCTCCCACAACATCAGTCTCTCTCTCTCTCGCTCTGCATGTTCCTATTTATCCCTCCTTGTTCTCTGTACATTCTGTTTCCTCCATCTCCTTCTACATCATTCAGCTGGCTTCATTCCTCTTCCCCCCCCACCCCGTGTGGTCCTGCCTCTTGTGCATCTAGATTTTACCCAGGTTCCCTGATTCACTTCTCCTCTTAAGTCTTACACACAACACTCACTTCTTCATCCAAAGACATGCTATCAGGTTAGTGTGCAGAACTGTTGTATTTATGTCTTTATTGTTGACACATACCCATTGATTTCTGCTGCATGTTACTTTTTTGGGATTGTCATGGCATTGCTGTGGATATTAATGCCCGGAGTCAGCTTTATACTCTGGTCTTCACCAGCGAACATTTAGAGATTTCAGCAGGAAGGAATTAGTGTCGGGTCTGTGGTGAAGTGGGAAATTGCGCTGACCTGTTAGTTCCTCAGGAGCTCTTGGTTGCTTAATTCATAAACTACAAACTGTTGTAGAAAAGACATTATTTACATTTACATTATTTGCTGTGTAATATCACCCAAATTATGCCATTATGCCAGCTTTACATTTTAAGAAGAGCCCAGGAATAAGATTTTCCTGTTTTAAACATTGCCTCTTTTTAATAAAGCTGTTATTTTCCCCCAACCTGCTTTCATTCCACTGTGGCTACAGAACAGCTATCCAACTTCCTGTCTCTTTCTCAAACCCACCACTTTCTAATTCGCTTCAAAGTGGAAAGGAACATCTCCTGGGTAACTTTGCTAATGCCACAAGGCTCAGTCGGATTAGGTTTTAATGCCATTTAGGGCTTATGATGGCTGAGTCATTTTTTGGTGGTGTTTTCATTAAAGTCTATGATTACAGCAATGTGGAGCTCCTAAGACCTGGAGGAAATTGTGTGAAATCTTTGTATTTGTGCAGTAATTTTAGCTTTGTAAAGGTTTCTTTTGTATATTTGAGTTGTTTTGTTTGTAGTTACATTACAGTCTATGGTAAAAACTGATTTGATTAAAACTTCAAAACAGAGATTGTAGCGAGGTAAAAACATATGGTAATTTGGTTAAAAATTATGTTTACTTTTTGTTTTTTGCTCTTCTTCAGTTGAATCCGTGGCAGTTGGTCCTGCTGTTGGAATTCCTTCTGGAAGAGACAGAGCTGAGGGTGTCCTGTCTTAACCTGCTGCAAGCGACATACAAACTGCGCAGCCAGGATGCTGAGGTAAAACACACACACTCACACAAAACAAACACACACAAGGAGAGACACCACATCAGACCATCGTAGACACCAGCTTTCCTTTACATGTCCTATTGCACTACCAATCCCCTGATGTGCAGACTGGCAGCTTCTGTTGTTCAAAGGTATACAGATGAATTGAACTGAACCTCTCTTTTATCACTGGCTCTGAATAAATTGCTTGCTATTTGGCTCATATTTGTGTATATGTATAAGTATAATGTGATGTGATATTAACACGTGAAGTGGCACCCAGAAGCTTTTAGCTGCAGTACGATGTTAATGTTCATGATAATTATGGTTATATTATTTTGATACGATGTATTTTGTTTTTGTGACTGAGTAATAAAAAGCAGAAAACATGATAGTATGAATTAAGACCCAGAAAATAAAATAGCACTTGTGTCAAACTAGTTAACTGTCAGTTACCTGCATAGCCAAAGGGTCGTTACTCACCATCACTCCACCTTTATCAAGGTTTATTTCTTATATATTACTAAGCTGACTGCTCACTTGAATTGAATGTTGATAATTCCACAACAATCCAGTCTACTAATAATATAAATAATGTCAACTTCAGAGTAATCTGTTCTGTCGTGTATATATGGAAAGAGAGGCAGGAGAGATTATGACTGAAATGTATTTGAAAATTAAAGGGATATTTGGCTCCAACATGTTTAAGACCTAGTGAGTAAGCTATGGCATGGTAGAGGCACTTATTTATTTATTTATTTATTTATTTATTTATTTATTTTGACTTAAATTGCATATTCATGTTCATAAATTCTGGCCTTTTTAAATGGGTGAAGATGTCATTTCAATTGGAGGAGTCATTTCATAGACATTATGTATGTCATTCAGTACTATAAGACTTTCTGACTGATCTTATCTCAGACATAGTGCTTGCTGTATGCTCTGAGCAATCTAGCGCTACACATGCTACATCATCTCACAAACATGACACTGAGCAAGCGAAGGCGCCACCTTAATCACATTCATTTCACTTAATCCCGTTGTTCGTCTCTGCCTCACTTGCAGCATAACCTGGCATAATGAGGCCTTGTGAGTCGAGCAGCTACACAACATACAGCCTCAGCTCACCTCTGAAATATTTCCTGCCGCCTACAGGCTCACAGTGCTACCTTTATGTTCTCAAATAACAGGGAAAAAAACAATGCCTTATCTTTTTAGATCACTATTTAGTGAATTTATTCCTGTACTGAGCTTGATACCCAAGTTTGTAAATATCTGAAAGGTAGACATCACTATAGACATCATTGAAGCACAAGGAAAAAACAACCAAACGACAGCAGAAGGACACATTTCACATTTTACATCATTTCCATTTTAGTCAAAATAATCTGCACCAGTGATCTGTGTATCGGACCATTCTGTTGCTCGGCCACTCCAGGACTATTGTCTTTGTGGCTAATTAGATTAATATGATGCTGAAAATCAGACAGAATTTAAGAAAATAAATCATCCTTATCAAAAAACCTATTTATTTATTTATTTATTTATTTATTTATTTAACAGGACCACATTAATTCTGGAGCTGACTGTAGATGCACCCTAACCTTTCCAGTATTTAATCTGTGATTTGGTTACACTTTCCTGCAGCCAGTTAGGCTACTCTGTGATTCTGCTCCATTCAGAGCAGGCCAGCTTCTTCACGGGAGCGAAATCTGGCAGATCAGCAGTAAGCCACCAGCCCTGTTCTTTTGTAATGGAGCGCTTTTAGAAGGCTAACAGATGGAAAGTGATAGGAGGTGGTAAGCACAGTGAGTCCCAGACTACCACGGCTCGTTTCAGCCCGGAGCCAATGGGCAGGTTTTCAGCCGAACCTTCCAGGAAAAACAAAAGGCTCTCTAAAAATAAATTGGGTTATTACTTACCACTCCACCTCTTCTCTCGTCCTTCCTTCTCCCATTCTACCTTCCTCCCTCTTCCTCTTCCTCCCTGCTACTTCTGCATGATAGCAGACAGAATTTTCCAGCCTGCCATTTATTGCTACACTTAGGTAATGTAGGCTTTTAGCATGGACTTTATTAGCTTCAAGGGCAGGTTGGTGCTCAGTGCTCAAAACATACCACATTTTTCTTCAGATTGACAAATAATATTGAGACATTTCTTCCAATTTTCCAACAATCAGCTTTATAGGAACACAGTAGTCAGTACTGAGTGTCCCATCATGAGGCGGGGGAAATTATGAGAAAATGCATTCACGGAAAATTAGATTCATTTCTCTGATGCTTTATAGTTTGTGAATGTGATCTGTTCAATAACCCAAAATGCCTCAACATGAAGCAGATGCAGTTGTACTATGCTTCAGGGCAGTATGTTGTGTTTGAAGGGACTGTAAATCTTGTGTAGCTCACCCAGGCTGCCAGCTCTAACTTTCAGTGTGATGCTTTGTGACAAGGTGATCTGAAGTCTAAGTTTTATGGCAAAACTTGACGCTGGGTCACAGTTTGGTTTAGACTTTGGTCAGATTTCCCCTCAGGCAAGTTTTCATTCTTTTGACTAATGAAGTCCTTGCTGTTGTATTGTGCCCAAAAAAATCTTTTAATCATGACGGAATCTTTGAGCTGTGCTTGAGTTTCCCACAGAAATCTACACATCTCTCCGAACCTGACGCTTCCCTTCACTCCCAGGAATGCAGAGCATGGTGTGTGAGCATGGGGTGAGATGTGGGGCTTTAGCATGATGGCGTGTTGTTTCATGTGGACTATTCTCTTTCTGTGTGTGCGTGTTTGTGCTTGAGTACCATCTGTTGGTCAGGCACACAGAATGCATTGTCCCACAGCTGCTTTCAAAGACCCGTCTCAAAGTTCATTCGGTCAGCCCAGCCAGGAAAAGAGCATTTGATATGAGCCACACCAAAGAGCCTCAAAAACCCACTGGATACTGTGTGTGTGTGTGTTTGTGTGTGTGTGTGTGTGTGTGTGTATGTGGATGCGTGTGCACACACATACTGTATATGAGAGTAGACTAGTCCATGACCTTTCCTATCAGATAATCTCTTAATTACAAGAGATTTTAGTCAATAGTTTCTCAATTTTCTTGCTATTTCCAAACCAGTATTTCAACCAAATTACTAATGAAAAATGCTTATAGGATTAGGGATTTTAAATAAAGAAATTTAGATGCAACACCCTTGTATTCTTATAACTGCTGCATCACAGGACAGCTGAACACACACTCATGAAAGCAGCGTATGACCTCTTCACATACATGAGATCAGAGACGCTCGAGCTTTCCTGGTGTCGTTGTGAACAACAGGCTGTGATGTCGTCTGTATTCAAAATAAGATGAATGTTTTTCTCTTGTTAATCATGTTCAGTTTGACTCTGTTTAGTTTGTTCAGTTAGAACTGTGCACATGTTTGTCATCTAAATCGTTGACTCAAAATGTCATGACTAAAGCCTGGCATGACTTTAAAGAACAGTTTTTATAAAAACTGCCTTCTAAAAAAATTTCCCAGTCAGTGTCCTAAGACGTCGTACCTGTATGTAGGTAGGTGTGTGTGGGTGTGTGTGTCCTCTGTAACCCCTGGCAGCTGCAGCAGATCTCACAGTTACATTTCTGTGGAGCCCCAGGCATAGCAGCTGAACTCCCCCCCCCCCCCCCCACCCAATGGGCCTCAGTGAAAAGTCAGTAATTTCACAGGCATTCCACAATTTATTACTCCAAACACTCGTCAGCATACAAACATCATCTCACACATATTCTCACATAATGCTAATGTGTTATCTTTTCCGTCCTAGACATAGACACAGCTTAGCAAATAATGGTCTTCTCTGTCTATAGTCTCTACCCTATGTTTTTACTGAAGTGATTGGACAGACTGGTGAGACAGGAAGTAATCTGTGTGAAAAGTACAGAATGTCACACACACTCACACACTCTCTAGCCACCATTTTTCTTCTGAGTGTTCTACCTGTCAGTATCATCAGGTCAGGATAGTAGGAGTCAACCATTCTCTTTCTCGCTTTCCTGCTTTTTCCCCTTCTGTCTACACACACACATACACACACGGTTTGTGTGTTACTCCCAGTGTGTGCCTTGTACCTGGTGGATGTGTTCTGATAATTACAGCTGGGTGTTTTCTCTAGTTAATGACCCTGCCTGCCCTCACTCTTCTGTATGCAGGCCAGCATTAAAAGTGTTTTTACTGCTGCTCTCCTACACACATACACACACAGTGAGTGTGTTTGAGAGAGCAGTGATTCCGTTTCCTATCTTCCAGAATTACTTCACATTTTAAGCATAAAGCTAGAAATTCTGTCACCTTCACAGCTCATTAATCATTAAACTTTTCTTGACACCTTCATGCTATTTCACACACTCCTTCCTTTCGATTTATTTACCTACATTCCAAACAACACAGTGTCTCTCTCTCTCTCTCACACAAATGCACACATACGCATGCACACACAAATACCAATTCTATGATGTTTGCTATACACAGACGACATTTGGGTTTGAGATCACAAAATGAAGATCAGAATTTTAGCTATTTACCTTTTGTTTTGAAGCCATCAATTTATCAAGTAAACAAAAATTTTAGAACCTGTAACTGACTGGTGTTATCCAGGTATGTCCTGTTTAGATTGATTATTTAAACAATTTAAAGCTGCATTTGTTGTTAAAAGGTAGAAACCCTCATAAGCAGAAGTATAGAGGCCATACTACAACATTCAACAACAATAGGACTCAGAAGGCCAGATTAGATTCACAAAGAAATGCAGAGATGAGACTCAAAAGTCCTTCCCCCAAAATTAACCTTTACAAAAGTGATAAAAATACAAAACTATAGAGAATGAAAGTATCTGCTAAGACTCTGAAACATGCTGTTCAAGCTCATCTGTGAAACATGGTGGTGGTACCATCATGGCTTAGGCTTGCATGGCTGCTTTTGGAACAGAAGCACTAATTTGTTTTGATGATGTAACTCATGATGACAGCAGCAGAATAAATTCAGAAGTCCACAGAAACATTGTCAGTTTACAGAGAAATCCAACTTCATCTTATCAGCAGCTATTGTAAGCATGGGTTATGCAAACTAATATTAAGTGTGGTTTAGGACCTTTGTTCATCAACTAGGAAATGAACACAGAAATTCAGTTCTATCATCTCATATACATCTTTAGATCTCAAAGCCCAATATCTTCAGTGTAAAGCACAATCGGAACTGGCCTTGTTGTTCCAGTACTTTTAGAGGGGACAGTACATGGAAGTAGGAGAAATATCTGTACATTTGTTGTATATACTAGAAATGTAAGGATGTGAATACTATAATATGTGAAGACTCGGGCACAGAATCAAACAGGCAGTGCAAGAGACGGTGGTGTTGGTGTATAATTCACAATAATACTGAATACCTCACAAAATTTTCTCTCAATTCAGACATTTAATGTTAACCAAAAATCCAGAGTAGCAAAAGAGACTGTTGTGGACATAAATGAGCGAGCGAGAGAGGGATTATAGAAGGATGAGGGAGCTGGCTGGCCTCCAACAGGTTAATGTGTCTGTATATGGTTGTGGAGGTAAATCAGCAGTAGACAGGAAGTAGAAGTTATCAGCACAGTGCCACTCCACAGCAGAGTGGCCTCGTCTCACAGGAGAGAGCAGGTGGGATGGAAAATCTCCACGTACACACACACATCATGCACTGTACACACTCACAACTTAGACGCTACAGCCTTATTCTCTGAACACACTTTAAAAGGTTATAGTAAAGCATTATGAATATAATATCATACATATATAATATAAAAGTATTACAAAATATAAGAGAAGACTGGATGCTACTTGGGGAAATATAAGAAATGGAATATTCCAGTGTTTTTTCACCAAAACATCGTCCACCATATCTGAAGTGTATGTGGAATTACCTCAGGTGATAATAACAAACACGGCTATGTTGCTAAAACAAAAATATCAAAAATTGTGTAAAAAATATAGGTAAATGTATTTAATATTTCTTATCAATGAGATTCATATAAATCATATGTAAAATTATCAGCTTGATTTTTAGATGCTTTAACTTACTTCAAGCTTTAGAATTTCTTGTTCAACTAACAAAATAACAGATCCTTTGGCTTCTATTTAAAAATCTTGATTTCTTGAAATAGTTTTTTTAAGCATACTGTACAACAGGATTCTTGTAATCTTAACAGGAAATAAAAGATAATTTCAAGAATTGACTGCACTCAAGATATTTTCACTTTCTAAAAGGAAAGCAGGAATAATGTAAGCCATGCGTTTATCTCTTGCTTACTGTGATCAGAGAGGCAAGACTGGGAGTAGGAAAAAAAAACAGCTTCAGTATGGAATGTGAGTGAGAGGTAGTCGGTCAGGTGGTGGTTGGGGGTGGATTTTCTGAGGTCAGAGAGCTGAGCAGGCTTCTAGGGACAGCGAAATGAGAGAGAATGAGAATAGGAATGAGAATGAGGAAAGGGGACAGAGCCAGTCTGTGATCTCTCTGAGCAGCACAGCTAACAGAGCTCTCTTTCATACACCAAAAGAGGTGTGCGCACACACACACACACACACACACACACACAACCGAGTCACACAGAGTCACACAGTTAAGAGTCTCTGTTTATCAAATTTGTGTGTCCTCTTTAGTTTAATGTGATTTTAAACACATGTGGAAGGTGTCTTGCTGACTGTATGTCTGTGTTTCTGTAGGTGAAACATCGCTGGTGTGAGCTGGTGGTCAAGCATAAATATGCAGCTGCGTATAGAGATGTTGAACACTTCCTCATTCATGACCAGGTACGTCATGACTCGTACAATCAGATTGTAAAGAGTTATAATAAAACTGTATTAAATTTAGTTAGAATCCATATGTATATATATATATATATATATATATATATATATATATATATATATATATATGTATGTATGTATGTACGTATGTATGTATGTATGTGTGTCGCGTGTTTTTAGGCCATGGGTGTATATCTGTTTGGTGAGCTGATGCTGCAGGAAGACGGACGTCAGCAAGCTTTAGCAAGACACTGCTTGTCAGCCATCAAAGATGATATGGACCTATCAGCACGCAAGATTGTGGAAGAAATGATTCTCTAATTCAGGAAAAGAGAGGGTAAGGTTCTTTTTCAGCATTTTAACTCCACTTTAAACACTATAAGGAAAGGAGTAATGAGCACAATTTCCTTTAAGCGGCAGCAGCTGCTGTGATGTACACTTAACAATAACAGTGATTTGAGAACACAAACAAATGAATGAGATCATGTATATTAAAATGGGACAAATCCAAAATGTGGTCATTTTATCTGACTTTATCAGCAGGATTTTATGGCAGAGTATGCATGTTTTTGTACCAAAGTCTGACCAAAGTTTAATTTCCTCTAAAAGGAAACTTCCTGTAAAGAACAATTCTTTTGAATTTTTCTGAAAACAAATAATTAATGAAAGAAAAACACTGCACAATGAATTGTGTGTTTTCATGCCTTAAAATGGGCCATGTTTTTTTTTTTTTTTTGTAAGAGTTCACCCAGTGCCTTGACCACCATGGACGCTTATTCTCTAAGAGCTTCAGCTTGCCTTTTGCTCTCTTCCAGGAATCCTGTCAAGTTCTGTTTGTAAGAATAATTTTGGAAAACATTCCTCAAAAGTGTTTTCTTCCTTTATGACAGGGCTTTAAGAGATAGTAGCAGTTCTCACTGCTTGCCAGTCCACCTTTTCATCATGTTTTTCATTCTGAAGCATCATGGGAGAAATTCCCAAGCTTCTCATTACCGTCTTGTATTTGTTGCTTCATTCTGAGCTGTGAAGCAGCGACATATGGTGTGAACTGTGGGCAGAAAGGGAGTATAATGGCTTTGAAGCCGCCTATCTTACCGTGTCTTCACGCATCGATATGATCCTGTTTAAACGAGCAGAATGTCACATTGGGCCTCGCTTGAAGGAGCTGCTAAATACTTGTCAGCCTCTGGGAAAGGAGGACTTATGGGCCTTGATAGGCTGGTAGATAAATCCATTAGCCATCTCCTGCCAACCTTTCTGCTGTAGTCACCACGCTTTTTTTAAGCAACGAGACAGCTTTATGTGTTTGGAAAAAGGCAAGGGAGGAGTGGCTTTTTTTTCTTCAGGCTGTGAAGATCTTTGCTAGCAACACAGATAAATCATGCTGGTTGCAACAGCTATCCAACATCCCAGGCCTGTTACACAGCGTTTGCTTTTTGGGTCCGTTTGTCTTTGTCGGATGCCTGGTTGTTATTCATTAATTTGCTTGCCAGGCACCTTTGGGTTACTGATCCTCTGTGGCTGGAGAGATGGAGGGTGATGGTGGTGGATGACACCTGTTGTTCTGAGGTGTGTGGTGGAATAAATCGTGTTTCTACACTTTTAGTTTATGAGCACAGAAATGGAGCCATTTGTTATGCTTATATGGGAAAAACAGACCCTTCAGTTCTTAAAGTAACAATTAAAATAGATTCCCTTGAAGTTGATTTATTTGGTTTTACAGTATTTTTGTCCATGCTGTTAATATCCACACTACATAGAGTTTATCCATGTACAGGCTTTAAAATGTCAAAGACAAGTAAGTGCAAGAGGTATGTATGAGCTTTCTTCCCTGGAATCTATCTCAATGTGGCTAATGAGGGCCATAACCTCAGCTCAGCCGAGCGTGGCCAATTGCAAGTGTGTGAGAGCATCCGCAGCTCTTTCCTTTCATGTCGGGGGCTGTGTGGGTTCCTGGCGTGCTGATTTGTGACTTAAGATAAAAATCACATTGCCAGGGATTACCACACAACCGCCGCCTGGACAGCTGCCACAGCAACCAGAGGCAACATTGCAGTTTGAAGTAATACAAATAAAAGAAGGTGTGACGAACACAGGAGGGTGGAATGAGGGCCTCAGATAAAGTATGTAGACTGTTTTAGAGGCAACCATGCACACAGAAGACTCTCTCAGGCCAGGTGCAGAGCTTAGCTGATTGGTGAACAGTGATTGAGCTCTTTGTTCACAGTGGCTAAGTTCTGCACTTGATGTGAGCATGACTAACAAAAAAGGAGGAGAGAGAGAGAGAGATACGATGAAAGAGCAGGAGATAGTTTGCCCTTCCTGTGGCAGGATGTGAAGTGTTTATAATTAATCCTGCAACCTGACAGAACCTGATTTCACCAGAGTGGACATGACTAAGAGAAAGGGTGTTAAAGAGGCCCCAGGAAAGGAGGTCTGGAAAAATCAATACAACAGTACTGCATTACATATGGTTTTATTTTTGTTTTTTAATCTTATGAAATTGCAAAAGTTTTCAAGATATTAGGCACTTCCTCTATCGCCATACAGAACTTAACTTAAACATCTTTAAAATGTGTAAGACCCCTTTATCTGTCTTGAAGCATAAGTTATACCAAACTGTTGCTCTAAGAAGCTGGCTGATATGTGAGATGACAAGCAGCTGTGGGCTAAATTATCTCTCTCTTACTACTGATGGCCAAAGACCAATAGACCAAGCTAATTATGCCCATAGTGAGAAGCCAGTGTGCAGGAGTCTTCCTTCTCATCATCCTCCTCCAACACATCTTGCCATGTGATGCTTAGATTTACTACAACTTCTACACAACTTGACTGTTCTGCTCGGTTTTCCTGCCTTGAAAGGGGTAAAATTCAGACAAATGCTGGAAGCAGGTGCCTTTAGATGTCTGAAACATTTAGCCACAAAAAGACAGAAACATCTGCATTGCAGGCTTAAAAAATACAGGCCTACTTTTAGTCCTGCTGCTTAAAATAGAGAAAGTAGTGGAGACAGGAAGCGTCGAATGAGTGGACAGCTAACGGCCCTTTCTGCCAGAACACTGTCGCCTAAGCCATGACAGATACAGGAGATAAATACGAAGTCCAGGAGAAGCTGGGCCATAAATGTCTATATTTAGAAGCTAGTTAAAGATGTATTACCATCAGAAGGCTAGCACAAATGGAATTAGTGGCACAGGCTGTATTTAAAATATCATTAAGTTCTATTTCAGGGGAAATGAAGTGCTAAGTATCGTTGGTGGAAGTGAATTAGTCCCATCTGACGCTTTGTGTATGGATCTCATACAGACTGTTAAGAGGGAGAAGAGCGCCAAATGGACCTGGCCTCCCGTGCCTACTGAGCTGATTACAGTACTGCAGAAACACTGGCTCAGTTCAGCAGGAACAGGAGTCTGGTCCACAGACCCCTGAACATACAACATCCTCCGGCACTGATGACATGGTGTCTCCAGCTCAGGACTTTTACGTCAATATCGTACGTTTGCTAACAAAAATCCAGTAGAGTCATGGGGCTTGTATTGTAGGCCAAATGGACAAAAGAATAATCTGAGAACGTTTCACTCACAGAACAGGCCTTGTCTCGCCCCCTCCACCCCTTATGTTAGGGGTGAATGTTATATCCACCCCCACCCCCATCCCTACCACCATCCCTCTTTAGTTTTGTTTTTAAGAATACATCTCTACTTGTTTGTCTCTGAACAGGACCCGATGCAGATGCTCTCCTTCAAGCTCAGGTCTCCGGGTGTGAAATCAGCTCAGGGAAATCCACAGCAGCGCACAGGCACTCGACACCACAGCTAATCACCACCTTTTCTTGCAAGGAGATACAGGACAACTGAGAAAATGTTTTGTTTTTTAAGGCACCTAAGTGGATCACTGTAGAACTTTTACATTAGTGCTAACAACTGGAAGAATGTCACTAGACTACAGCAGGTACAGAAACAAACACAAGGTAAATGTGTTACAAACATGGAAAGATGACTCATTTTCATGCAAAACATGTTAGCTCAGCATTGATATTCTAGTTATGACTATTTGGAAACACTTAAAGGTCAGCTTTTGGTATTTAATTCTGCCTTGTCACTGGATATGTAATGCTACTGCTACACATGCTGTATGCTACTATACTATATGATCTATTGTTTTTATTTTTATAATGTTTACATTGTTTGAAGGATTTGGGAAATAAAATGAGAGATGTTATACAATGTTTTGTGACGTTAACCTAATATTTATATAAGGAGGTATACTGGCCATGTGGAATAACGGTGTACTATGTAAGCTTTAGTGCAGTAGAACACAATATGTTTGATTTTGTATACCTAATAGTGGTTTTGAAAGAGAGAAATATCAGAACAGAGCATATCCTCTTCCTGTATTCTTTTGCTAACAGGCACAGGTCAGCAGGAAAGACTACCAATGATTGAAGCCTTTGGATTTAAGCACATCTTTGTGAGGAGGAAATAAAATATCACTGCTCTTTCATATATGCATACAAATATGCAGTACATACAGTCCTAATTTATATATTTTCAGCTAAATTGCTGTTGGGGGTTACAGAGTATACACCACATGATCTTCATCTAGTTGGGCTTTTCATTTCTGATCAGATTTTTCCCAATATTAAAGCTCTAGTATTAGCTGACAGCAAATACTGACCTCACTACTGCCATGCATTTAGTAACCTAGCCTGTACTTGGTTAGCTTCTGGTTTTACGTCACACAAGCAAATAAATAAAAACAGTAGCAACATTACTTAAGACAAGGTGTGCCCAGTAAACATCTCCAAATTCAGTGATGTATTATATTATCAATATCATGTGGACAGACATGTCATTAGATTGAATTTCTGTTTTCTCACTGCAGAGATACAGCACTGTAATGTCACCTGAGCTCAACAGCAAAAATAAAGCTTATCTACATGGCAGAAGCATGACATGAATATATATATTTTTTTAAAGATCATGATAATTTTATAACCTCTCTACATATTTTCCTGAACTGAGGCCCTTTTTCTTAACTGATTTCCTTACATGTCTGTTCCTTTTATTTGGGCTAATATGTCATCACACATCCCTGGCTTTCAAAATAAAACTAGCAGCTGGGGTCAGCGTATAAATGTCACTTTCAACAACCCAGGCTTTCTGTGTGGAACTGTGACATGTCAGAAATCCTTGTACTAATAAACAGCTTACCGCATGTCAGCGTTTGGGCACGTCCACGTGTTTATGTGCAGCAAGAGACACTATGCTGTGTGGAGTCTCTCTTCAAGCATTGTGAGCCTGGCATCCACTGCACTGTCTCCTTTTAGTCTCTCATGCATAAAGCATAGCATACCCATGGCTCTGCACCTTACACCAGCATCGGTCAGCACCTTAAACAACAACAAACAAAAGGTACTCGACCATACAAGTGTGAATCAAATGACACTTTTGTGACACCTTTTAAAAAAAAGTTTTACTTTTCTACATAAATTCCATTTTGTTTGATATAAATGGTTTTTATTTACATTTCTCACAATCATCTGTGAGGATTAATACTGTATGTTTATGTATAAAACCTCCCAGATGTTTAGTGGTAGTAAGACTTATGCCAAAGATTAATGACAAATCAAAACATGTTCAGCTGCCTTAATGGCCGCCTAGGCATGTTTTAAAATCAAATCTTGATTGACAAAATCAAAGTCTATCTATACATTATTTCCTGTCACACTGAAATGCATATATATATATATATATATACAGGAAAACATTTGTTTCCAAATAATGATACTATCAGGCCTAGATTGTTGGGTATGTCCTTACTTTTGCTCACCCGAGTTTCAGTGTGATTATCTGTAAGACTCTGCTATTAAAAATGTAAAAAAAAAAAAAAAAAATTTAAAATCTGAAAATGAAGTCTGTCACCGTCCTGTCACTTAATCAGTGTCAATAATAAAGTGCAGCAGCTGCAGTGGGGAAGCAGAAAGCTGAAGGTTGTAAACTTCGTTCAGTGTTAAGGGGCAGACTAAAACATTCTTCATTTTACAAGGGGCTGTAAACAGCTGGAAGCACACACGGGCATGTTTCTGTCTCTTTCTCTCTGCATAAAACACAAACCTCTATACCTATACAGTAAATATAGGGAATAGAGACCAGGCCACCTAGTTCTGCACTCGTTGACATTGGGGTAAGTGCAGCTACATCTCAGTGAACCAAGTGTACAGTATGTTTTTACCTTCTGTATTACATCAGTCACCCTGCTGGTTGATGCTTGAGAAAATATGGCAAAATTAAGCAGAAGACAGAGAACAAAGTTTGTTGACGGAGTGCAGAGCGACTCATTCACAGCAGATAGACGATCAGGAGACAAAGTGTGGGCGAGGAAGAGGCTCCTCAAATCACTCCATGCCTGTCTCGCCACCATCTAGCAGAAAGAGTGGAATAAAGTAGCAATCAGTAATTTTATACTCTAGTTAACTCAGTTTAAGAAGAATTATGCAAAAACAGCAAAAATTAAGCATCAATCCTCTACATAGCTTGTATAAATTGGAACAAAATGCCATTTCTCAAGGATCATGATGCAACAGGTAACAGTATGCAAGCCTACATAAAGTACAAATACATAATTAGGTATAAGCCAATTAGGTTGAATAGCCTAGGTGAGCATTCAGGGGCAGCAGGTTGTTGAGTGACCCAACTCAGGCAAGAAACTGTCACAAAGGCTGCTGGTAGTGACACAGATGCTCCTGTACCTTCTGTAAGATGGCAGGAGAGTGACGAGCCCATGGGATGGGTGAGAGGGGCTTTGCAAAATGTGCTGATAATAATCATACAACAAAATTCTTATATAAAATAATAAAAGACTAATAAGATTTGAGGATGCTCTATGATGTCAGCAGGTTCTTATATGTTTTTTATATTTTTAAATATTTGAATTAATTTCATTGGTTGTGAACTGGTAATATGCCTCATATTTCAAGGGGTATGACTAAAAAATGTTTAAATTGTATATATCGATTATATTATTTTTGTACTTTTATTTGTATCAGTATAGCATAATGTAAATGATTTGATTATCATCACACTGTTATACCTTATTATACATATGATACAGAAATACCTTTATATGTCTCGCTCAAATCATGCTCATTTAATTTCACTTGTTTAGCTGGAGGTCTTACATTGTGCCGAGTGCTCTGCTGCCCTCTGTTGGTTGGGTGGTGGTAAAACATCAAAAGAAAGAGCAAAGGCTTTGATTGCTCTGATCCGACAGTCACCAGCAGCTTAGCAGCTACGTCTATCCAGTGACCACACTGGACAAGCAAGAACCAGGCCTCAAACACGGCCTTGTCGCCCCTACAACACATTCAGAGCAGAAAAGAAAGATGAGCAATGACGCATATGTAAAATGAAGAACTGAGAGATTACACAATGGCTCAGTGTAAGAAAATATTTTGATTTTACATCATTCCTCCAATCTTTGTCATATTTACAATTTATTTACAATACATAAAATCGTGCACATTCAATTACTGTTCACATCAAACAATGGGAGAAAATATTTAAAAAATACATCTCCTATTCCTATTGGATCTGAACATTAGCCGAAAATGTTGAGATTTGTATTGTATTAAAATGACTGGTGAGTATAAGCAATTCAACAGAAACACCTCCAGGCTGTATCATATTACAGAAATGTGTGTAATGAAGCAATGTGTGAGTTCTCACCTTCCACTGTCCTCTTCCTGGTTTCTCTCTGAAAGGAATTTCTCAAGTAATGTCCCAATCCAGCTCAGGTGTTCCAGCCACACATGCTGTGGGACGTCTGTGAATAAAGAGCATGGTTAGCAGAATAGAGTACGGGTAACATTACAGGTGGTACAATACCTTTTTCTTTACAGATACTGAAACCTTGAGTATCAGCACATACCAATTTAGTTTTCTTTTAAAAACTTCAACAATTACTTACAATGCATAGTAAAGGAAAAAGTGTCAATATAATCAAATCAATCCTAACAAAAGAAAACAGATCAACTCTCTTTATATAAATACTTCTAGTTCAAATCATATCTTCTTCAAATCCAATTCCAATATTTCAAATTAAATCCCAATTCCGAGGTGTTAAAGAGTTGCCATGTCTTTAAACAAGAATCAGAACCTCGAATAAAAACTTTTTCCAACTTGACAAAAATTGACAACAAGATCTTTTAGAAAATAGACTGATCTTACAGTACCTGATTGTGCCATCAATAAAGGTGTGAGCAGGTTGTGAGGCACATGAGGAAAAAAAGATCTTAGTGGTAGTCTTTCCTGAAATTAAATACACATTTATGTTGCTCAGAGGCCTCCAGACTGGGATCTGTTACAATATATACAGTGGCAGAATTATTGGCAAAAAACATTTTACACACTTAAAACTTTAATTGAAGTAAGTTTATTCTAAGATCTTAAAAACCTGTATCAAAACATTTTACTATTAATAAATATTAATCAAATGAAACAAAAAAATCCTTTTAATGAAGCAACATCACAATTATTGTCAACAATAGAAAGTCTTAGGAATATAGGAAAGTATAGTTTGCCCAATGAAACTACATCGAAGACAAATTCTAGCACCTAGAGCTGGGTTCTTTGGCCAAATGAGACATAATAGAGCTTGAACTCGCTTAGTGTTTAGAGTAAAAAAATATGCTTGTACAGAAATGAACCCGATCACTACTGATATTACGCTGGATTATCTGATATTGTGAGACTGTTTCATCCACTTTTTACAATACATGATGACACGCTGGGAGATTATTTAATCCACAAAAAATGGTTCATTGACCACAAGATCATGCTTCTGAAAGCACAATGCCAGTCTCCTGACCCAAACCAGCTTAAGAAAAGTGAGCTGAAGTTATTAAAGACAATTTAAACCACTGCAGCACATGGTTTTGTTGAACTAAAGGGAATTAGTCCAATTAACCTTTTTTTATTGCCAATAAGTCTGGTGTTGTACAATGCTGTATATAGAGCACACATTTAGTAACATTTCACATTAATACATAATCCTCATATTATTACGTTTGACTCAGGTTGCAATCTGCTTGTAGTGATGACTCTCATTTGTGTTTTCCATCATTAAAAATATAAACAATCAATAAATCTCCAGCAAAAGATGACAGAATGGTGAATGTAGCTGATACCTGTGGCCTCTGGGCAGCACGTATCTGAAGAAAACAGCTAGTGAAAACTTGCACTAGTCCTCTTAGTGTGAGATTTTCTTCTATTGTTATTAGAGCATTTCTACAAATACACAAAACACATACATCATAAAACATCAAACTGTTTACCTCCATTAGGATTCTAATTTTATGGTTTACGGTTAGTAATTCATTTTTATTGAGATGCCAATTATTTAAGAACACTAACTTTAACCTTTATGCTTAAGAGATCTAAGGGAAAATCTAATTTCCTTTGCCAAATCAATATTTGCTATTTTGCAAGAGTTTTTTTATTGTGTTTTTAACACAATGTTCATTAACGTCATTTTTAATGCCCAACATCTGATACTGATAAATCCTCAGTGAATGGTTCTTGATTTAAGTTAGCAATAATTAAACAAAGATATTTTGGTATTAAATGTAAACTGAAATCACAAACTACAAGATATTCTTCATGAACTCTGACTCAACAATAAATTGAATATGGATTCAGATTATTAAGAATCAACATTAAGCAGTTTAAATGGTCACCCAGAGCTGAAACCCACCTGAAAACATCATTCACTATGAGAAAGATGTGGCAGTGTAGTGCTGATGCTTTAGGCTGAGGAGGAAAAAGAAAAAAAAAAGGCAGTAGTTTATAAGCAATATTTCTAATATGCATGCGAGTTCTAGCTTTAGCACTAGAGGGCAATGTGGTGACACCAATGATGATCACAAGCTGTGGCGTTCCATCCACACTTCACACACAAAATGCTGCAGTTACATTAGTGGCCTTAGATTTATCTTCGCTTTTCTTCTAAACATGCAGACATATACATTTCAGCATCTGTTTCAAATTTAGTGGCTTTTACTAAAAAAAAAAAAATTATCCAAGCAGCTGTACATTCATGCCTGAAGTCGAGAATTTACTCATATTTTTATGGGAAAATAAGAATAATTATTATATTGCCATTTTTGTACCAGTCATATGGGCCAGGAATGCAGTAAAACACACTGTTTTACATACACTACATCTACATGTGTGCCACAAAAGACCCATATGTTCCCTTGCAGTCTTTGATCAAGCAAGACCAATGAGGAAAGGGTGTGTATCACACACACACAAGCGCGAAGCATCTTAGATATTCCCGTAATGCTATACTATCCCGTAATGCCTTGCTATTCAACGCCTGCTAAGAGCTGCCAAATTGCTGTTCCAATAAAAAGAGACGTGTTTCAGCTACAAACACCAGACGTTGCTCATTGATCTTCTTCTTGAGAAAGAGAAATGTAACAGCCATAAATGCAAAACTCTACTACATGGATTTTAATAGTGACAATAAAAACATGTTCTTAAATGATAAAGAAGATGAATGTATAAATGTCACACCCACAAAATATTTCCATGTAGTACTTTAGTCATTTTCACAGCTCAAACTACTTGTGAGCGAGTCCTTTGAGTGTATATAAAATGTGTTCGAGCAAACAGAAGTTAAAACTCGTTGGCTGATCTATAACACATCATGCTCTCTCTCTCTCTCTTATGAGAGATTTTTGCATTGTTTAAAAGCCTGGCAATTGTACTCATGAATTTAAAAACTTATTAAAGCTTTAGACACAACTTCACATTCATAAAACCCAACTAAACCAAATGTGCATTGGGCTACATCACCAGGCTAATGAACTTGTATATAGTAGAAATGCAGGTTTCTAAAAATCAGAAAGTCCAATTTCCTTTACCTTTAGTAACTGATTTATCCTGAACAGGGTCACAGTGGAAGTGAAGATCACTCAACACCATTCTACTGCACAGGACTAGAGCAACTAGGAACAATTCATTCTAACCAGTTCACCCACTGGTGAGTTTTTAGGAGGAAACCCATGTGGACAGCATGTAAAAAAAAAAATCCCAGCACATTTACCTGAGCTCAGAATTAATCCTGTGATTCTGTGTGGCAGAAACCAGCAACTGAGCAATAAATATATTTTTATTTTTTGTTGTTTTTAATGGTGCTGAACTTTGGCTGAATGAGTTTTAATCAGTGCTCAGTGCCAAAGCATTCTAGTTCTGGTTTCTATCTGAATAAGCTATAATCCTAATGAAAACTATGAAAGTGAAACAAAATGAATAGAATGCTTTCTACCCTTTAGGCTTTCGAAAAACATTTTTCTAACGTAAATTTATTGTGTCTAGTGTTTATGGTGTAGTATCAGTTTAAGCTATACAAAAGGAAGATGTGACAAAAATGAGGACATCCACTTATTTCAACAGCTCATATGTTTCATTCATTATGTTTCCTTGTAGGGTTATACAATGCAAACATCTGTACTTTGTGGATTCTAAAACATGACAATCTGGTAGATTCCATATCTTAATACTTTGGGTTCTTTCTATGACCATGACATAACATGGTGAGCTCATTTTCCTTTGGACGATTCACATTATACCTCTATTATGTTGCAAGTCTGCCGTGTGCAGTAACATGATATAAATCACTGCTGAGATAAATCCACCTAGTTTTCTTTCATGCCTGCAGTGTCTTGGGGTCCAGGATTTTAGTGCATGGAATGTTTTGTCTACTTTTAGATGACAATGATATTCGAAAAGAACACCTTGAAGATATTAGCAAAACATCTTCCTGACAAACATGCTGACCTTCACAGAGAGATTAAAACAGATTAATTAACTGTCCTTCAGTATGATGAAAAGAATCAACAGGATTATCCACAACAAGTTAGCACCATCACAACTTTATCATCGTTATCATCATCATCCATCCACCCTCTGTAGTGCTTATCCTACACTGGGTCACAGGAAACCCAGAACCTATCCCATGGGACATGCTCACACACCCATTCACACACCACAGACAATTTAGTGATACCAATCTGTCTACAATGCATGTTTTGGAATGAGGGAAGAAAACAGAGTACCAGAGGGGCGGGGAAATGAATAGAGAACACGAATACCCCATAAGTGTGATTATTAATATGCAATTAATGTTCTTATACATGTCTAACTTTCATTGTAAATGTAAGTAGACATAATTAAAGAAAGGTTCCCCATAAAAAAAAAACAACACACATATCCATGTAACTAACTACTTTAACTACGCAATATGTTTAACAGTAGCAATACTGTTACGTAATTCACTTTATGTAATTTCCTCAACATTCACTTGAGGAGGTGTGCAGTGAACATGCCTTGCTCTTTCTTGTGGGATGTGAGCTTGCGTTGTATGAGAACCCCAAAAGCATCAGGAAATGATGTTACATTTCAAATGTGTGAGATGCTTTGTGAATGAGGATCGTCAAAAGAAATAAGCATTGTAAATAAGTGCACTTCAAGGTAGTGTGAGCTCATACTGCCTGGATCTTTCCAGGGGGATGGAAAATCCAAATAAGAAACTGGCAAATAAGAAGCCAACTTCAGTCTTTTTAAATGATTATTAAGAGATGGAACACTGCTTTTATACATTTACAGTGATGCAATATATGCATCACATTACTTAAGAAAAATATTGTGAATAATAAACACAACATGTACCTTTGTACCTTAAGTAATCTTTGACTAGAAGACATATTAACGATAAAGACATTTGTGACAAGGAAAAAGTAGTGTAGCACCTTTATCTTGAAGTATTCAAGACAAAAGCAAATTGATCACATCACTCATCTCTGCTGTGTCTGTGGACTTAACAGTTACTTTGGTCAAAATCGCCCAAAGCATCCCTGGCACCCAACTAAGTGCCACTGAGCACCTTTTACCACAGCAGATGTCTGCGCAGAGCTCACATCATCATCAAAGATATTTCACATCCCAGTCACAAACTGTTTAACCTCCTTTCATCAAGAAGGAGGTACAGGAACATGGGACAGGTTCCCATGTTCCCATGAACATGGGACAATCAACATCCACCATCACACTACTGAACTCTACACTACACCATTAGAACACTGTAAAAAATACTGTATATAACTTCTGTACAATTATACATACAATGTACATATATATACTATAGCCTTTATATTTATTCACTGTACACATGTTTACATATATACCTATTTATATTACATGCTGTACATGTCTGTCTGTCTGTCTGTCGTGTCTTTATTCGTGGCAAACCTCTACTTAACCATGTCCCAACCTGTCAGATTCTATGTTTTTGTCATATTAGTTTCAAACATAATGATAGTAAAGTTGCTAGTGGTATCTAGTCAAAATTCTGTGAAACATTAGTGTTCAGTCCTAACAAATCTCCCAAAGTTCAATTGTAGCAGTGCCAAAAAATTAGAATTTTTGGCACTCAGCTTGTAGGGTGATGCTATTTATTGTTATTGAATGTAAACTCTGGGGTCAGGATTAAAGCTACAAAACTCAATTTTCAATTACGTTCTTGTCTTGGTGAACAGCACAGAAGAGTTAAGAGCTGGCAAATTAGCCAACATTTGTCAAACAAGTCTTGGATCGCAAATATACAACTGGACTCGCTGAGACTTTTGTAATTTTCTTACAATTAGAGGAGACATGTTTACTAGAGAAACAAATAAAGTCATGTTGTAACTCTGAGTTAATTGATTCAGATAAAAGGAGATATAAACAAGCTCTAAAGATCTACTCTAAACATCTACATAAATGTCTTGGAAGAGAAAAAGAAGAATGTCTATTATAGTGATATCCACCTCATGCTAAGAGTGTATTATGAACATGGGGCACAGTCACAACAGCACTTCCTGTAAACTATATTCTGTGTAACATTTCATCAATGAATTATTCACAATCCTCCCAAGAAGGAAAAAGTATGGCTAAATAAATGTCTGGATCTCCTGGGGAGGACTGCATTGTACTCACCTTCAATATTTCAACTGGAAACTTGTTAGTAGATTGTCTAAATATTATGACATGGCTGTTGCTATCAAAAATAACCATGTCAAACACACATGTGCTGACAAAAACAACTGCTTCATTTTCCATAATCCAAAATCAACCAAGTAAATTCATTCTGACAGTGTTTGAAATAAAACACCTGGACTATTTAAAAGATTCAAATGACGTTCAAACGGTTTAAGAGATCACTGCGAAGCAGCTCCTTTTCAATCTCAATTCAGTGCAGCAGGAGTTGCTCCTCCAGATACTGTTTTCTGTGGAGATTATGTTTACTCACCAGTAAAGAATCAGCGACAACTGTCTCTAGATTCTGCATCACTTTTGGATCAGAAAGAACACGCTCAAGCAGAATCAGAATTGCCTGCTCCAAGCTGGGCAAACTAGTACTCCACAGAGCCATCACTGCTTCAACCTCCATCATCAGCTTCTTACTGAGACATAGTAAGATCGAGAGAAAGATATTACAATTACTTATGTATGTAATCTGTACAGATATAGATTTGAATGTGATATATTTAGAAGATTTATACAGTATTGCTAAAATATATACACCATAGAATTTAAAAGAGATGTACCTGAGCCAGGCTTTGTTAACTGCTTTTATGAACTCTTCGCTGAGATTTGAACAGCGACACAAACTGTAATGCTTTAGCAGTGCACCAATAAGAGGTGCTACCTCAGGACATGTGACCAAAGGGACACAAGTTACTGATAGAGAATGGATGCTGTCAAACCTGCACCTGCAGTAAAAGCAACACATGATAGAGGGAATGTGATTAAGGCACAGAATGACACGGAGCTTTCCTTTTCATTGTTCAAAATTGACAACTACGTGCTCCTGGCAGGAATTTGATTTTATGGCTATTTTATTAACTGAAGATAAGTAATACCAGTACAACAAAATAAAATAAAAAACCCACAGAAGCCTTATGGAGCCAGTGTGAATTAAAACATTTCAGTAAGGATGTCCCTGCTGATTGACATACATCACCCATGAATAATGATGTTTTGAATGTGAATTGGCTTTACTTCATACTCAAATACTGAAGTGTCTGAATGTGTGTGGTGAATGCTACAAACCTTTCTAAACAGGCTGATGAAGTGATATGACTACGGTTGACCTCCGTTGCCAGCAACGCCACCATCTGCAGCAGACACAGACACAATCAGCAAGCTACAACACTAACGATCAATATTTAAGTGCATTACCATTAATTAGCTAAACAAGAACCTTTTTGAGACTCTCTGAATAATACTGCTGTGGTGGGAAGCCAGCATGTTTCTCCAAAGCATACACCATACTGCCCTCATCCTCTGAAGTTAAATGGCATAGCAAACTCTGTTTAAAACAGACATTTAAAAGGCAGTTTAATATTATATAATATGTACCTTATAAGTACTTTAATATTACAAAAACATTGCACATTGTGGAACAAAACAAATTCGTAATCCTGAAAAAACTAGCAGGTTGGCAAACAATGCAATTTATTTACCAGAATGATAAAATGAAAGATAATTACTTTCAGAGAATCTGAGAACCATTCTTAGAAACAAGTATTATAACCCTGAGCCTCCTGGATGGAAAACATGGCTGCCATGTGGTTTCTTTAGGTTTACAGCTTGGTAAAAATGGGCTCAATTACAGCCAACCAATGTGAAAAAACACACACTAAGCTCCCCTAGCACAGTTAGCGAGACTGACAGAATGAAAAATGTGTCATTAAAAAAAAAACTCTCAACATGGATCAAACCATGATTTAAGAAAGCATTGAGAGAACTAGTGAGAAAAGCTGAAGCTAGAGATGGCTGTAATAGAGATATGAAACATAGTTATTACTGCTCAGCCTCAGAACCCTATTGCTCAGAGCCTGAAAAACATAGTATGTCTTCTGATGTGGAACTGCGAGTGAGCCAGGCTGGTGTGGCAGTGGATGGGTAATGGGGCCATTAATGACAGGGCAGAATTGAGGAAGCAGAAAACCCCAGCACCACCCATTTGACTTTCTTTCAGACTTTGCCACCCACATGAAGTGGAGAAATAATGTTTAACACTCCCAAACATGACAGAACTGGCTTTCCATTTGATGAGGCTCTGTTTATTCATACAGAACAGCAAAGGAATGCAGGACTCAATTGACATTAGTAGTTACATTAAAAAAAAAAAAACTATTGGAATAACAGGAGGAAAACCTCACAAATGAGTGTCTTAGTTGACAGACATTCAGAGGGGTTATTATGTTTGCAGGAAAAAGGAAAAGTAGAGAAGTATTCCCTTATAAAGTATGTCCTTATAAAAATAAAACATTTTAGGTAATTGGGGAATGCCATAGTAATTATATTTTTACATTCTGGATCTGCTGGAAAGTTTTCTTTAAGAAAAATTGGGGTTTTCACTTGCACTTGTTTACTAGCTGAGCACCAATAGCAAAGATGTCACCTCATGCCTGTGACCTCACATGTGCACACTATAAAAGGCCTATACATCACGCTCCTCATGTCTTCTCTTCGTCTTCCTGAGAATAGTCAGTGACGGAATCCAGATGTTAAGAAGCAATCTAAAATCTGAAATAAAACTTGTAATAAATTTGTATATACATTTTTATTGACATGCACCTGGAGTGATAGTAACTTAGCACTGTTATTACAGGTTTATTAGTATTTGATCTGTATATACACAACAGCTGTGAAGCTCATACAATCTGCATATAATAGAGCTGATATACCATGGTGCACATGTTCAGGTGGCACTTGATCACTTATCCTTGGTTGAAACACAAACTAAGCATACTCAGTCATTTTATTTAAGAAGAAGCGAGTTTTAAAAACCGCAACAGCATATGGAGTTATTCAGGATACACACATTGGTACGTGGCAGCAGACTATATTTCAAAGAGTGGATCAAATTAGGACTGACCAAACCACCAAAGCATTCATCAAAAGTTCCAGAGAATTCTAAATCCTAAAGTAAAAAAATACATGGTCTAGGGTGGGCTGCTTTAATCTTCTGCAATTAAAACATTGGAAGCTGATAACATCAGATCAGAGCACAGGTTTACTCCAGAGACATGCTGGATTCAAGCCTTCCTAGACAACAGGAAAAAAAATAGCCTGTGCCTAAAACCTAATTAAGTAGTCTTAAGGATTTGCAAAACTGCAAGTAGCAACATATAGTAAACTTTCCTTAGGGGGCTATACTTACCTACTTTGGTGGTTGCTATAAGATGCACTGGCTTAGACTAGAGTATGGCAAAGAGGTTGTTTAGCTCATTTTGAACACCTCTCAAAAGAGCACTAGTTGATCTGTTTAACAGGCTAACAATTGACTGCCAGTGCAGTTCAGTGACAAGGTCTGGGCTTAGGATGCCTTCAGCATGACTAGACAAATGTAAGACCTGTTTGCTTTCCCACTGCAGTCATTGTTATGGATGATACTGTAAACCATTCTGAAGACCATGAAGACGGTATTGTTCACAGCCCAATTTTAGGCCAAACCGGGTTTGGCTATGCATGTAACTGAAAGTTATTGATGGGTCCTCTGTGTAAACCAACCCTCAGACCATACGTTCTTTTAAATAGACAAGTGTCACTGTGCCAGAGGAGATCACACACCCTGAAATTACATGTTTCCTGAGAAAGAACAACCCAGTATACTGGTATGTTCACGAGGGGTCAGACCTCTTTATCTATAATAAATATGTACATAAGCTTATTGCCTACATTTTGAGGACAGACTGTAGATTTGTTGCTAGGATTGCCAAAACTAATAAGAGCATTTCTGAAAGCTGTGGTATGTCTCAAACTCTCATTCAAAATGGTCCCTCAGTGGGATCTGGAATTAGTACTAGGTAGTTTGTGTAACTTGACATCTGAAGTGAGAGAAGGCATAGATATATAGTGTATTTCTTGAATACATCGGTTTTGCTAGCCATCACTATGACTAGGCAAGTCAGCAGATTGCATTCACTGT
Source organism: Tachysurus vachellii (assembly GCF_030014155.1). Classification (NCBI taxonomy): domain Eukaryota; kingdom Metazoa; phylum Chordata; class Actinopteri; order Siluriformes; family Bagridae; genus Tachysurus; species Tachysurus vachellii. The sequence goes on from NC_083470.1 coordinate 12,804,516, forward strand.
CTTGTTACAAGCTATGGCCACATCCTGGGTGGCTCAAACGAAGCAGCATTAGTGACAATAATCTGAAGTGTACAGAGAGACTATTCTCTAAAAGATAGAGCAATAATGATATTTGGTAACAACTGTTAATACTTGGCTAGAAAGCAAACATACAGAGAAACTACATTAGCTATAGACGGAAACCGACCTCAGCTCTCTTCCATGCAGGCTGCACAGAACTACATACTGTGTGCACAGACAGCTTACTGCCCTTTGTGCCAAATTGTTCTTGAAGACAAAGGTAAAGAGAGGATGAAAACAAGCTTGAACAGACACTAAACTCAGCAAGAAAAGTAGAACCATCACTACATAGTTCTTACTCACATTGCTGAAAATTTCATGCAGCTAATCTGATGTTTTTTTTACCGTACTCTCGTTCAAGCCCTAGGCCTTTTCCCACATACTGTATCTACCTACTGCTGTACAAGAGCTAGTTAGCTGAGAAAATGCTGCAAGATGAATCACTGCAGTGCAGGGCCTCCTGGAACATCCACACCTCCCTCTGTCTTCACTTCCCTTCGTATAGGTCAAAACACATCTGGCAAATTAAAAGTTTACTTTAAAAGCACTCCTCTAATTAGCACAATGTTTTATTAGATGAAAACAAAAAGAATACACACACACATTGTAATCTGGTAAAAATGTGAAAGGTTCCATATTGCTTATGGTAAACCATCTGTGTGAAAACTAAAAGCCTGCTTTTTTATTGCTCCTTATCCCCCTCTGATCATATCTGTATAAATGGCATGTGTTAAAACATTTTTAGTGGTTTGGAAACAGCACTGTTAATGTGTATTGTACAATAACACTCCGTGTACAACAAAAAAAAAGGGGGAACGGTCATATTACAACCACAGACAGTACTGTACCATTTTGACTATAAGTACACTTATTCAGTTGTGATTTTTCTGTTTTGTCTTTAACTGTACAAAATATTACCAAGACTATTAAGCAAAAAGGGTTAATAAATAAATAAGTAAGTAAATAAATAAATAAATAAATAAAGTCAACTATTTTACAAAGCCTTTCAAGACCAGGTGATATGAAATGTGTTATGGACTAATGGGCTGTGTGTGTGTGTGTGTGTGTGTGTGTGTGTGTGTGTGTGTGTGTGTGTGTGTACCCGTATCCACACATTGGCCCGGTGCTCCACTACATTCTGAGGCTCTGCACTGTATAGTAGCCACATACACTGCAGCAGAAGCCTCCTGCTTGCTCCTGAAAGACAAAATACAAATAGGGAAGAAAAAAAAGTTCTTGTTTTTGTATTAAGAGGCTGTTTGAATTTGTGGTTTTTCACAAAAATCACGAGAAATATACTGATGTTAAGATGTTAAGGAGAGAAAAGAGAGTAAAGAGCAACAGTGTGTCAGAGAAAGATGCACAGAAATACAAACAGAACAAGAGGATGCTACAGGATTCACTAAAAATGAGTGTTAATACCAATAGCTGCAGACCTATTTCTCCATCCAAATTGGGAAACACACCCCCAAAGAGTAAGAGAGTCATAAATTTACCTTCCGCAGTAACATATGGGTTCCAACAAAGTCTTCCCAGGAACTGGCCAACAAAAGGAAAGCTCTTCATGGCCTCAGTGGTAGAGCTCTGAAAAACAGTACACACACTTTTTAAACCCGAGCAACACCACCAACTACAGGGAGTTGTTGTCTTATGATGGAAAAATATTGTAAAATAATACATTAAACATGACCGTGGGCATGTAAACAAATTAAAATGGTCTTTTACACTTAGGTAGGTTTTCAATTGAACAAATATTTCATTTGGTTTCAATATAGCTGCTATAACTGTACAACACACAAACCACCAGTGAATATGAACAATGAATCCGAACATGCCATCAGTCTTATTGAAGCCAAGACAAGGATTTGATGGCCCTTTATAGACTCTATTCCCACAAAGCCAAATGGAGAGTCACCGATCACTTTTAAAAGACATTTACGTAGTTAATGAACACCAGCATGCCAACACAAAGGAATCTAGGGGTTCACAGCTTTCTGCATTAATTCAAGATGTGTGCTGTTAATTTACTGTATACTGGAATCCATTCAAAGGAACAGACCCCTTTTTACATGCCCCATACATACAATACCCAGTGTGATCCAGAGTGATGCATGTGTGCAAAATGAATGATAAAATGCTAAAAGAATGTATAGCTTATAAAATGGTCATAGGCAGAACAGAGCTAAATGCATAGCATTAAAAGATGAATGAATAAGGAAAAAACACTGATTTGGAGGCTGTTCTGACTGGAAAAAAAATCCAATGTTAACTCACATGCCGGTTTCTATAGTATATATACACACTGAGAGATCTACCCACTGAACAGAAGGAGAGGTGTTGTGGGGAGTTGTGAAATCCTAACAACAGGGAAAACACCAAAAATACAGGGAATTATATATATGGATTTTCAGTATTTAAATAATCTCTCATACAACATAGCAACACAGCAGTGCTAATCAGAAAATAACATTATGTAGACACAAAAATAGTGCTCTGTGTATCCCAATTAACAGGCCTCAATTAGAAATGCTAAACTTGATACAAATCTAGATCTTTCAGATGCAAATTTTTCAGGGGCTTCAATCAATGTATTTGTCACCAGGCATGAAGGATGTCCTGATGCATCACAATAACAATTGTTTTTTAAATCTCAGAACCCTGGGGGCCCTCAGACCCAGTCAACCATTAATCTTGAGTATTTTTAAGCATTTAAAATGTATTTTTATTGTTTTATATAACCCATAGGAATACAGTAACACAACTGTACATCTCTAACCAAGCCCTGTATTTGGACCTAGAATAATAGGAAGATCAGGAGGTGACTGGTCACTGCATTTGGGCACAGTGACCATTATAATGAGTAAAATTAGAAAGAACGACCTCAAACTTGTTTTCCTTTCTGACAAGGTAAGCACTGAAGCAACATGGCTATAGTAATAAGAGCTCCTGAGGTGCTAAGACTGCAATGGTCTAAAGAAAGGGCTCCTTTCAAGGATTACATGAATGGTGTGAGGCCTGACTTTTACTAACACTAGACCTTCACAGAGACATAGCCCTCCATGGACACCCCCCCTTTCTCAAAAAAATAAATAAATAAATAAAAAAGAAAGAAAAAATAAATAAATAAATAAATAAATAAATAAATAAATAAAGTCCATGATTCAAACTTTGGTCCAACAGTTGATGCAGGGATACATTAGGTTAACTGAACGCATGCAGTCCCTTGGTGGCTATTAGCCCACTAACTCAACACCATGGCCATGCCAACACACTACCTAATCCAGCACAGAGAAGTCACTGTTCAGGTTCAGACCATGGTCTCTAGGGTATAGTCACAGACTCCCTGAAGTTCTCAGGACAAGGACTGTATCACAGGCTTCTTAATGAAACATTAAGTTAGGAGATTTCAGTTTTGCCAAACACACAGTTTCTGTTTGAAACTTCAAGCTTTTCAGATTTTGTTTATGGAGGCTCTTGGTCATCCAGGTCATTTGGAATGTCTCCTAAAATATCAAGGCAAATAAATAAATAAATAAATAATAATCAAGTTAACTGTTACAGCCTTGCTCTATTACAAATATATTTGGCGAGTGTTACACCATATGACAAGTCCTCACAAAGATACAAAGAAATTACTGACTTCATAGCATACTGCCTGGCAAGAGACATGACATGCCTCCATTAGCAATAATGATGTACACCGTTAGCAAACTGGGATTTCAAAAAAGTGATATGCAGTTTGGACAAGAGGCACCAGCTACCTTAGCAAAACTTATTTTTTTCTCTCAAATTGCTATACCTGATTTTTATGAATTTGTAACTTCACCAGACTTGTGGTCAAGTTCATATTTAACAGTTGCATTTTTAGTAATAAGTATTTTTTTGTATTTGTATTTTGTTAGCACTCATATTTGTTCATTTGTTCATTATATCATAATCACAAAACTGTCTACATTAACATCAATATTAGCTGTGCAGCCCTACAGGCCACCCATGCAACCCACATAATCTTGTGGGTTCTCTCTCTGCAACATGAGCATTGGTCATGCATGTAATGTTCAGTCTAAGATGGATTAGACCTGCTAGTGACAGAGTATGGGATGACCTTCTCAGCCTGTTGCAACAGCAACCACCAAAAGGGCTAAAGGAGAAGAAAAATTAATGAATGAACAAAGACCCTCAGATAAACGGGTAAATGTCTTCAATGTGATACCACTTTCTGGATCACAACACAAGACCATCCCTTGAGAAAAGTGGCATGACACTTGCAATTACCATTGTCTGTAGAGTGTGTACAAGCTGCTGGAGGAAGGTCCCCAAAGACTGCATGTGTTGACTTATATCCTGCTGTGCAGAGGGAGATGTTGCCTGGCCCCACTGCACTGCTTTATCCATCCAGAACCTCGTCTGGTGCTCAGAGAGTGAATCCATGTCTGTAAATCTGCAGAAACACAGACATACATGTAAACCTAGATTAATACTATTGTAAAATAGGTACACACAAGATGTGAATCATTTTTAGAGAAATGTCATTCTGGATATGGTTATGAATATGTCTGAACAAGCCATAAGAAAATAAGTGCCTGAAAATGCGCCACCCAGCTGGGGTTTCTGAATGTGTCATTATCCTGTATTTCATGTACTACACCGTGATACTACCGGGTATCAAAGATACTCTTGAACACTGGTCTAAACTTCTAGCAGTCAGCTTAGCGCAGCACACAAGTATTTCTGACAAAGTCCAGTGACACGGACTGTGACATCGCTAGATCCCATTAAGAAGCAAGGTTCTCACATACATTTCAAGCTGAAGACACCAGCTATAGAGCGCAGAAGCTAGCATTCATGGATAATTGTTGTTTTTAAGTTTAATGACAGGTCTGCAAAGGACCACTTTTATGATCACCTCATAACATGGAGTTGTTTAATGTCTTTCCATTGACTCTGCTGGAAAGCCCCCATGGGTTAGGCCATGTGTAATTACCCACTGAGCTTTTTATCATCAAACCAAAAGCATGAACAAACGCTTCTTGTTGACTTGACATCTCAATACAACCCACCCTGTACCCCAAAGCCTGAGGCCTGACAAGTTTTTCCCAAAACACAACCTTTGATTTAACTTTATAACATTTTATCCAATTATTTGAAATACAGTTATTTAGTGACATTGGCATTTAAATGAAGAACCTGTGACCAGTCACAGAGATAAAGATTGTGTAAGTATTATTACAGTAACCTTTTTGGACTTTTATTCAGTTGACTTACATTTTGGAACATTTCTTCATCTTCAAAAAAAAAAGTAATGGGAACTACTTTTACAATTTTCTGCAGATCATTTTAAGATGTATAGGAATATAGGAAGAGTACAATAATTAACACAATAACACTGTGCTAACACAATAACTACTAGGTTTGTGGATTTAATGTGTAGCACATTCAGCTGCCCAGGATGCCAACAGCTTACACCTTATTTCTAAACACTAGACATTAATTGGATATACACTCACCAACCACTTTATTGGGAACATTCATGCATTACTCATTCATGCATGTGTCCAATCAGCCAAACATTTGGCAGTGGTACAATGCATAAAATCATTCAGATACAGGTCAAGAGGTTCTGTTAATGTTCAAATTTCAAAAATGTAAAAAATCTGATCTCCCTGACCTGTTAACCCTGGCGTGATTGTTGGTGCCAGGTGGCCTAGTTTGGGCAATTCAGGCATTTTCAGGCTGAAAATCAAAATATCGGTTGATGATCGCTTGGAATTTTCTTACACAATATTCACTAAAGTTTTCACAGAATGGTGCAAGCAAATAAATAAATAAATAAATAAATACATAAATAAAATAGAAGAAAAAACACTTTGTTCTGTGCCTTGCTGATGACAGAGGTAAAATGAAAATGAGCAAGCTGGATCAAGCTGACAGCAAGTCAATACCAACTGAAATCTTCATTCTCTACAAATGTGGTGATAAAACATCTCAGAATGCAGAACACAACAAACTGTTACGCATATGGACAGAAGATCACATCAGGTTTCCTTTGATCAACCTGGAACAGACATTCACTGAAACTCGACACTTCGATTTGTACCACTCTTGACCTGTATCTGCACTGTTGCCATATGATTGGCTCTATGCTTTGTATACTTGGTCACCATGTATGCTTTTGACTTTGTATGCTGGTTTCCTCCCACCTGCCAAAAACATGCTGGCCTGTGTATTGGTCAGTGTCAATTAGTAAGGAGTGGATTAGTGAGTGAATGTGTATGTCGTTGCTGCCTGACAATACCCTGGTGTCCCATCCACGGTGTGTTCCTGCTTCACACCCAGTGATCACAGGACAACCTCTGACCATTTATAAACTGGTTACTGAAGATCAAGGATTTGCATCAGATTTTTCTGGATAACTTGTCTCAATGCCATTTATTTGTCATTATGTACTGATGCAAGCACTGCTGTCTGACCTAACAAAACAAAAACACACCATCAGCGATCCATTTTAAAACTCTAACATATGGACATCTAGATTATATCATTTTCATATTTGACTGGAAGTGTTCTTATCAAATTTGACCGGGTAAAACAACGTTAGCAACCATATCAACATGGTAGCCAACATGGTAACCAACTGCGACTGAGACAACAACTAACGGTCACTTGGTCATTTTTTCGAGCTGGTTAAAGATTTGAAGCTGGCAAACTGGTTAAAGTCACTAACCTGCTACTTTTACTTCTACATTCAAGTGTTTGTTCTTACTGAAACATACCTGAGAAACAGAGAGACGAAGAAACGTTTTTCTGAACTTCCCTCTGCTGGTGACAAACCGGAAGTTGCCACTTGTTATTGGTGCGTTGATTATTCCCACCCGTATTCAGCCAATTCCCGCCTCCTTCCGCGGGCTTTATGTGGGCGGTGATTTGACAGTGTCGGGTAACTTTCGGTAACAATTGCACTTACTAGATCGTTATGTTAGAACAAAACACAACAAAATTTCCCAAACTGCGTCAGTGGACAGTTCTCCCAACCTGTTTTGAGTGAGTGAAACAATACAGACATCGCGCTTTAAACTATTACACGCTGTTTGTGAAAGTTTAACCAATCATAACACAGCGCGCGGATCCACGAGCCAATCATAATACAGCGGATTTCTTAACATTATTTGCATATTTTTCTTGTTTTAGAATGAAAATGGGCGTGTTTTTGTGAACCTTGTTCTTAATGATATATAAAATACAAAAAAATGTTAAAATACTATAGACACAACATGAATGCGACATGAATGACATGCTATGAATCAGTTCTCTAACTGTCTCATCAGTGAAAGCAAAATTATTTAATTATTTTACCTGCAGCAGGCTGTATTAAGGGGAATTTCTGTATACAGTCAATTTTTATGGGTATTTTTTAATCACGTTTGCCACTACAGCACAAATAAATTAGAGTACCAATAACTGGTCTGTTTTTTTATTTATTTATTTATTTTTTGTTTTGTATTGCACATTTATTCTGTCACACCCTGTTATGTGTAACAAGTATATTAAGGTCCTTTTATGTATAAATGGGAGTGTTGGTGTCAGCTAACAGATATATAGTGAGATTAGGAAACTGTGGCATGTGAGTAATAAAGCTTTACTATAGTGTATTGTACAGCAGCAATGTTATCTAACTAAATGTTAAATTTCTCGAAACAACACACAGTTCACTGGTTGGGAAGTAAGTAGGAAAAGAGCACTAAGAACTGTTTTTAAGTTAATATAAGTGAAGTGAGTGTTTTAAGATAATTCAGTTCACTTGAATTCAGTTGAAAAGTGTTTTTAAAGAAGAAATTTTACACTATTTTTGATATCCATTGCTGAGTAGTAAACAGAAAATGTGGGTTTGATAATACATTTTTACTCAATGATTTTGATCTATTTGATCTCAATGATCTACTCAAACATTGGCTTTGTTCCTATGTTGAACTTGGTTCAAATCACTAGTTGGTCTTTGAGTACCTGGGAATATTGAGTATCAAGCTATTTGAGTACCTGGGAATGTCAGTATTTAAAGCTTTCTGTACAAAACTGACATTTAAAATATTAATTTACACATTACTTCTTACTCATTGTCCTTTTAAAACATACCTGACTGGGTCACCAAATAGCTTTTTCTCATACATATACAATGTAGAAGAGCAGGTCTGCATAATAAATATGATAAGGATACATCTCTTGATAGCACTGAGCTCAAAGGCAAGTTGTTTCCATCTTTTATATAACCATTAGGTGGCACTGCTTCAGAGAGAAAGTCATTTTATTGGGCACTGGGACATTTGCTCGACGTGAAAACGAGATTTCTGAAGTTCATAATCAGACATTCATGAAGATTTAGTTTTGCGAAGTCAACAAATGGAACTAAGGATTTTGAAGTAATTCAGTTCATTAAAAAATTGTAATACTGTATATTTGCTACTGTTTGAGCTTATTTTTAGAACCACAAAGATCAATTTTTTTTAAATTTGTTTTTTCAATGTCAAATTTTTTTGTCTGTGATCCTGATACATGGTCCTGGGCACTGGTGTAGACCTAAATTGATGGGTTATTTAATATTATGGAAAATCATATGCAATCACAGTAAATTGTCAGTGTATTAACCATATAATCTCTCATATATGTATTATACCACAAAATGCCTGTTTCAAACACCATCAGGTGTTTCTTGATCAAACAGTACATCTAAACAGAAAAATGCACAACGTGTTAGCCATGAAGAAAACATCTCACTTATAGTGTTTATCCTGAGTGTCTGGATTATACTGAATTATATATAAAATGCTATATGTACAACATATATTATTTAGAATTGCTGATTTTTGCAAGAACTGTCTGATTGATAAATAGTCTGCTAATATTCTGATAATATAACTGCTGGCTATAGGTACAGGTGGTCTAAAAATAAATAAATAAATAAATAATTCTTTATTACCCTTGAAGATTTTTATGTACAGTCAATAAATAATCTCATTTTGCCCACATTTATCCATTGAAACTGTTATTATGCATGTACAGTCTATAGTATTGCAAGTAAGCAATCAGAGTGAGGTCCTGGGTCAAAACCTAGCACAATGAGAAGACTGTTTTAAGGATCTGGACTGTACTGCAGGGCTGCCCTGGGAATTCTGGGGTCTGCTGAGCTGTCCCTGTGGAACCTGGTAATGCTTCCAGATTGTAGGGAAATAACAGACGTGTGTGTGTGTGTGTGTGTGTGTGTGTGTGTGTGTGTGTGTGTGTGAGAGAGAGAGAGAGAGAGAGAGAGAGAGAGAGAGAGAGTACAAATATGCCTGCATTCTTTGTTTTTTCTTTGCTGTGGTTGGGGTGGGGGTCTTGTTTTTATACCTTGGTGTTGAACAAATGTCCCCAAAACATATATATGTTAGTTAAAAGTTTCTAAAAAAGTTTCTGTTCATTCCTTTGCTGTAACATATTTTTCCTTTTGTAGTAACCAGAAATTCATAGGAACTTGTATGTGAGCTTTAACCTTTGTACTATAAACTATAGCTGCTATAATGTAAGCGATAACAGAAACATAGTCTCTTTCCACAACACCAAATGTGACTATAAACAAAAAAACAAACAAAAAAGCATTTAAAAGCATGATGTGCCATTCAAAAATAAAGCACTTAAAACTACTCAAGCTGATAAAGCACTTATTATTACATTTAAATCCAGATACAACCTGTTGGATTACCTTTTTTTATGTCATGTTTTATTTGATATACAACATTATATGGCTTATCATTTTATACTGTATGGTGCAATTTTAAGATCTTGTCATTACAATTATAACTTTAACTTTAAGTTTAAAATTGAAAATTTTAGCTACAAAAGCTAGATAAAAAACACTTCATAAGCAAGGGCATACTCCGTCCAGGGTGTATCCTGCCTTGATGCCCGATGACGCCTGAGATAGGCACAGGCTCCCCGTGACCCGAGGTAGCTCGGATAAACGGTAGAAAATGAGTGAGAGTGAGAGTGAGCAAGGTCATTGTAGTATCCAATGCTGACAATTCCCCTCCAGTCTTCCTAGGGCCACTTGCTCAGCAATTGTGAAACTTTGTTTATTCTGTATGGAGAAACGGTTCCCTCCACATCACATCTGGCCACCCACATGAGTATTGCAATCATTTTTGCTCACCTGGAAATCCCACAGTGCATTCCTCTCACTTTACTGAAAATGTTTGATGGGATCTCTTAGCAAATGCAGAGTTTTCCCTCATACCATATGCATTCTCTTTGCTATTGCCAATGCATATTTTTCTAAGGATGTGGACAAGATTCGGCAGGTGCTGACCTAGCTTCCCAGAATTGGCTACCACTACTTTTACAACTACCCCACAACACTAAACCAGACCTGCTCAAGCTTCAAATAGGTATTTAAACAGATATTTGGCCACCCAATGATGGGAAAGAAAACTGGAGAGAGACTGTTAGCTTGAAAAAAGGCAAACAGACTTCTGCTGATGTTGCTCTGATGTTTTGCACTTTGGCTGCTGGCAGTGGGTGGAATAAGGCAGCACTGAAGACTGTTTAAACAAGGCTACAAATAGAGCTAGCATGCCAATTCTTCCAGCTAAACTTTTTTACAGACAGTCTGCTTAGAACCCGCAAGCCCAGACCCACCACTGTTGCCATTTTCCATGCTCAGCCTTATGTGACAGAATCAGAATCTATGCATGTTGCACAGGCCAGGGCTTTCTACTGTTAAAGAGAGCTCCATAATTTGCTTCTGCCTCCACTGGAGGAATAGAGGGCATCTCTGAGTTACCTGCACCCTCAGACTGGAATACGAGTGACCAGAGCTGTTGAAGCAACACATTATTTGAATATTTGAAAGAAAATACATTTCCTTACTTGTAAATCTGTATTGGTTTTTAAATCCTGTTTTGTCCCTTCTCTTTGTCCTATGAAATCCTAGCAAAGATGTTAAATGTACCTCTCATTCTCCTAACAGGCCCACCATTTGTCAAAGACACAGCACTCAACTTGGAGGAGTAAAAAACTGACAAAAAGAAGAAAAAACAGGAAACAATCGTGAAAGGTTCCTGAAATGGAACCACAAGGCACTGCAAGCATTTATCATCCTAAAACAGAGGCTCAACACCATCCTGTTATCATACACAAACCTGGAGTTTATTATAGAAGTTTAATTTGAACAAAAAAAACGATATAATTGACCCCCATAGATAGATGAACTGCCTTGTTTTTTTTTAAAGTTCTCACTTCCAGTGAGTCAGTTGCAGAAACCATTCTCATTAAATTTTGCTTAAATTTTGCTTTACAGGCACATCAAATGGTTTCCTCAGCTGGTTCCTTCATCACATCCAGGTATCTTAAGAATGCATTGGTGAAAAATAAGTACTGATGAACATTGAGGCAGGGCATTTGAAAGTTTCAACACATGTTCAATGTGCACACACCACACAGATTAACCCCAGACATTATTAACCATTTTTCTAAAGCCTGCTATCTGTCACCCTGACCAAACTACTCACAGTTCTTGAAACTGCTGAAGTATTATTTAAAGTATTCTTGCTTCTTAAGGACAATGTCTCAGTTTGAAGGTTCCAAATGTCCTCCAGTGTATGTCAAGGTACAAAAGACTTCTACAAAAAACTTGACATCAATTTCAGTCTCTTATCAACTGTCTCTAGTCCTTTTTTGTTTGAATAATATAAAAGTCACATTTACTTGTGTATGTCTGACATTTTACAGTTTTCAAGCCATTCTTGTAAGTTCTGAGCCATGTATTTCTAAATTTTGTGATCCTGCCTTGTCTTGATGTTACCTTTGTCCAGAACATTTGACAATAGTTGTAGTTTGATCTCTGGTATTTTGACACTGCTTTGCCTGTATGTCTTTGAAGTGGTTTCAGATTTGTTTCTCAAGTAACTTTTGGTAGTGGCCTAGACTGCTTTGACTGGGATTTTGCCTCATCAGATTAAGACCTGGGGAAGGCCAAGTCACCTTAACACCTTAAACAATTTGTTCCTCAAGCCATTCCTAAACAAATTTTACAGCGCGTCAGGGATCTTTATCCTGCTGAAAGATGCCATTGTCAATACTATTCTCATAAATGGGGTGTACTTTTAGGTAAATAGTATGTGTCATATTCACATGTAACATTCTCATGAATGTGTCAGTTTGACCTGTTTGCGACTAAGCCGCAGGTGCCCTACACCTGGTTGTAGTAGGTGTAGGCATTAAGTAGAACTAAGTGCACTTCGCTGTAAATAGCTACAGTATGCTGAAATCAGTGTACTGACCTTATAAAGCCTAAACCAAACTGTGTACGTGTGTGTCTGCTTCAAAAAGAGCTGTACAATTTTGAACTCATTAACGCCTATTTCAGGGTTAGTGAATGGTACAGATGCCTTCACTTTAAGTCACATAATTTCTTTTGAATAATTTTCTAACATAGGGGGGCACGGTTGCTTAGTGTTAAGCACGTTCGCCTCACACCTCCAGGGTCGGGGTTCGATTCCCGCCTCCGCCTTGTGTGTGGGGAGTTTGCATGTTCTCCCCATGCCTCGGGGGTTTCCTCGGGGTACTCCGGTTTCGTCCCCCGGTCCAAAGACATGCATGGTAGGTTGAATGGCATCTCTGGAAAATTGTCCGTAGTGTGTGATTGCGTGAGTGAATGAGAGTGTGTGTGTGCCCTGCGATGGGTTGGCACTCCATCCAGGGTGTATCCTGCCTTGATGCCCGATGATGCCTGAGATAGGCACAGGCTCCCCGTGACCCGAGGTAGTTAAGATAAGCGGTAGAAAATGAATGAATGAATGTTCTAACATTTTTAATAATTTAGCTAGCCCTGATATCTCCACTAGTATTTTTCCATATGATAACTTTCTGAAAAAGTTTTATAAATGTTATTTGATGATAAAGGATGTGGTCAGTTTTGTACATGGAAGTCGAGTGTCATGAAAGTGCAAATACTTTCCAACACACACCTGAAGCTCTTGCCAGTTCTGTAGCAATGTCATGTCATGTTCTTCTGTAAACTATTCTAACAGACCCTCAGCGGGGAGTTATTTACAGTTTTTCCAGTATGTTTAGCTGTCTATGCTAGCTTGTTGTGATACTATTATAACTAGCAAAGTTATGGAACACACCAAGGCAACTAATTTCACCTGAATTTAATATACATACCTACAGTATATCAACTGTATGACTAGAAAACACATAATATATCTTAGATAGGTTAGCCTGTCAATTATTTTTTAAAGGAACTCCACAGAAAGAACACATGGGGAATAAAATATAGCACTTTACCATTTCAATAGTTCTTACGTGTGTTAGAGCACTTTGCTGTTTACTAGTATTTGTTTGTTTGATAATTAATAATATTTACTTATATGATATTTCTTTATAGCAATATTACTTGTGCCCATCTTTAATATGGGTAGATATATTTACAGTCATTGAGTGTGTAGTACTGATGAATGTTTTTCTTTAATATTTTGTCCAAAGCTTTTACATTTGATACAGTAAGTGTAACAGAGAAATTAAAAAGATAAGGTTTGTGTTTTGGAGTGGTTGCTGAAACAGGATTTTAACTTTGGGAATGTGTTTAAAGTGGGCTGATGGCTCCAGATTAGAGCACACGACTGTGGTTTTCTGGCCTGGTGTCTACATGTGTGTGTGTGTGTGTGTGTGTGTGTGTGTGTGTGCCTGTGCTTTCTTCAGTGCAGGGTGGTGCCTCTGGATAACTGAGAAGATGAAAAATTTACCCAAAACCATTATGTGCACTTCTGGCTGAAGGATATATTTATTTTAATAACATATGAATTCATATGCAATTCAAACACAACATAACATCGCTGATGTAATTTTGACTAAACAAAAAATATCCATACATTGTATGAAGAATGGTGGGATTTTTTTTTATTCTTTTCAGATGCGTTCACTACAAAACACAGAGATGAAAATAATCCAAATGAATCAACTTCTCATTAGAGTCCAAAGCCAATACAAGTGGGTTCAGTCTGTAATTTATTTAATTTTTATCCTTAATTAGGGCAAATTCCTTTGCTTGTTCCAAAAAAAGACATATGGCATAGAGAGAAGTTGTTAAGTCATACAAATTGGAATTAAAAACAGGAGAAAGAAAACATGTGGTTTAATGCCTGGGCTAACAACCATGTGTGTTTTAACAAAAGTACGAAATAGACGATTTTGAGAAAATCTTGAGCTCTTGAGGGAACAAGGGTGAAAAAAAAGAAAGAGTAGGGGTTTGCATAGTGGAATAGGGGGATTGGCTAAGAGCCGTCATGTCCAGCTACTGAGATCACTAAGTGGGTGGTAAGAGTGAACTGTCTCTCGGCCAAACCCTGAGAAACTCTCATATCTTCCAAGCAGTTCGGCTGGAATAGGATGTCAACCACTGAAGCCTGTGCACGAGCCAAGGAGGCCCAGAGAAGCACAGATGGTAGTGCTGACAAATTAGTTCACTGCAGTTCTGAGCCCTTCTCATTTTTGTACCTGGCAGTGGTGACAGAGCTATCTCTTCTTTCTGCTGAATGTTTCCTTTCCACTTTTAATGCCCAAATTTTTTGTTTGTAGTTCCTGCAGGCAGAGTGATGGCATGTCCAGCATATGCATACTTTTACAGTGAAGCTCCCACCGATCTCTTTATTTATGTTGAATGAAAATGTGTTGGCTGTCTTCAATGCTGCTGCCCACATGAACAAGAAGCGCAGCCAGCTGGCCCCAAGCTTACTCCTAATTTATAGAGAACAGAAGTGCACAGACTGGGTGTGACCAGAACAACCCTGCCTTCCTCAGGTTAACCCACTCGGAAATAAAAGTTTGGGTTGGTTTTTTTTCACTATCCTCCCATATCCTTAATGGGGAATAAAGCATGAAAATGATGACCACATTAAATCATCAAGGAGAAAGCATCTAAGACTCATAAACATGTGGACTTCAGTGAATTTGATGCAAACTAGCATTAGCAGAAATGGTTTTGTGACAAAATCCAATCCATGTGTTTGATTTGCTGCCTCTATGTAAGGCTGATTGAAAAAGAAATATACCTATCTAGGCCTGGGATATTCAGGTAGGGAAATAGAGTTGTGCACATTAAATGACACCAGATTTGCATTCTGATGACCTGCTGTCCTAATGACAAAGCAGATATGGAAACAAAAAAAAAGTCTAATGGCTTCAGACATGAAAAGTCATCTTCAAGTTCCGCTTGAAGAGAGAAAAAGCAATTAGACAGTAAAAAATGGTTTTGGGAGACCAGGATATCTTTCACTAGGGGTATACAAAAACAGATGTCCTGTCTTGCTTGCAAGTCATAAATCATTTGGGCAGAATTTTGTCGTCTGTTTCTGTTGGATCTGCTCATCACTCAGCCTGTGTTCATTCGTGTGTATGAGGCTTGTTTGGGGCCAGCTGAAGAATAGTATGTATGCACTGGGAAATCTCTGGAATAGTGTTGTCATACTGGATTAGTTCACTGGCTTATAGTGGATTGATTATAAACAAGCCTAAGCACATATATCTACTATGTTTCAGGACTATATTCTAAAGTGTATTGCAGCTGGGTTAAACATCATACTAGGACTTCCACACTACAATTTGATTCTGATTAGTGCTGCACTGTCCTTCATTGTGCCTATTGCCCCATTTAACTAATTTTTTTACTTTATTTTGTCCTGCATTGTTTGTACATGTACAGTTTATGTGGTCCTACGTAGATCTGTACATGCTCATCAAATTCTGTGTAGTCTCATGTTGTTCTGTGTTGATTTATGTAGAACCATGGTTCTGGGGCCACATTGTGTCATGATGGCTTGGATAATTAGTTTGTTTATGTCTTGTGCCATGTGCTTTTGTTTATGTTTTGTGTCCTCACGTGTGTTTACCCTACCTGACACTTATCCTGTCACTGACTCTGCACACCTATTCCTCTTGTTTCACTGATTACCTCCCTTATTTATACCTGTCATCTCATGTGTTTTTGCTCATGAGTCCTCGTCTTTTGTCTCTCGGTTTTGGTGCCTGATTTTGACTACTGGTTTCATGTTTTCGGTTTTGTGTTTGTAATTTTATCTACCGGTCACATTGTTTTTTCCAGTATTTCCATGCATTTGTAGTTCTGTGATTTTTTTTATAAATCCACAGTTTGTTATGCTTTCCTTGCATTTGGGTCTGACATTTGTTCCCGTGGAGGCACCTGTTTCATGACACATTGTCTCTTTGCTCTATTGTAATGCACTGTTTGCATATGGTTGAGATGACAATAAAGCCATTTGACTTGATAAAATGCTAACAATGTCTCTGCAGGATATGGAATAAACACGCCTCCTCTAGTTCTTGTGGATTTACTTACTTTCCTTTAGAACTTAAACAGTTTGTTTTCATTTGAAAGAAACACACAAAAGGTTTAGTCAATGCTAATTGCTAGCACACTGGAATGTAAGGTAATTGTCTGCTTCATTTTTTCATTTAACAGACATCTGTGCTCAGCCCTGAGTTCCGCTCATCAGTCTTTAGATTTGGCTTAATGTACCTCAGATGTAATTTGGCTTAATGCACCTCACATAGGCTTACTTTTGCATGTTCTCTATTGCTTCTTTCCATATTAACAAGTTTATGTAGCCCATCTTAATATATAGAAGTAGTTTTGTAATCCTTCTTGGTCTTAAGGCATAGATCTGGTCAGCATACCAGTTTTGATTATGAAAAAAGCCTAAAGTTTCCTTTCATGGAAGTGTTAAAGGAATTTAGTGCAATTCCAAACACTTTGTTGCCAACCAAGATATTATTATTTAGTGAGGAAGCAAGGCGTTCATTGCAGAGAGAGGAAATCCTGAAGAATGTATTTGGAAGAGTGAAAAACATATCCATTAAGCATAAAGTTGCATCACCTAATCTTGTTTTAGCGGTCACAGATGTGTAATATGGACAGATTATATAGTTTTTGGGTTTTAGTAAGTTGATTGATACACTGTTAAAACACAGCATAGTAGACAATATTATATGACCACCTGTTCAGGTTTTATGAAAGTTTGGACATAGAATATGTTAGGAGTTGTTTGGCAACAGCATGCACATTTGGTCTCAACATATGTGTAAGCGAACTGTATGAGCATATAATTTGAAAGAGGTCAATTTGAATGGGTTAATCAGAGAGGCTGGGGCCTACATGTCTGATTAAAGAAAACATACAGGCCTAACATAAACAAGAGTGGTGCAAGAGCATACAATGTAAGCTAACAGAGTAATCACTGCAGTATTAGATCTTAAATCATAGCAGTGGTTCTCATAAAGACTCATAGACCAATGATCCGGGGTTTCTCTATGGCGAGTCATTCTATGACAGTAGGGAAAAAAACATAGCAATTTTTGGTTTAGGATGGACCCTTAAAACTTCTACAAATTCCATGTTACAGAGTAGAATGTTTTTTAAAAGCTGAAGAGGACTTAATTATATACAGTATAGAACTCCTGAGAAGAATACAAACTTTTGAGAAACATCTGGCTTATTTAAATGTGTTCTTTTTAGGACGTTTTTTCAGCATATTAACAAATAACATTTTACACAGTGTGATGCAGCTGGTACTGACAAATATTCACTGTTTCTTCTAATGTTTTTATTGATATTATTAATAAAAACATTTATTATATAATACATATTATTTAATACATAATATTAGTAAAAAAAAAAAAGGTACTGCAGATTAAAATCAAGAGTACAAGATTGACAAAACCCATTGTAGACAAGTTTTGGTTTTGCAGCTTTAACACTATATAAACTATGAGCAAGATCACCGCTTACTTTCTCCAAGCATGCAGGGTGTCACATTTGAGAGGCAACACCCTTATTGTGGCAGATATGGCTTCCTTTTCTTGGCAGCAAACATTAATTTTGTAAATGACAGATTTTTTTACACACATGGTTTCAATTAGTGCAGAGGATTCAGACAGAATTATATAGGGGTATTTGACACCCCACATTTACTTCTTTCCCTTACTCATGGAATACATACCATGATGTCCTGATTCGCTCTGGCTCATGCTCAGATACCGCTAGCCATATTTTAATTGAACATTGCAAGCTAATATTGGGTAAATGACATATATGGCTGAGTGAAAATAAGGGTGTGTTTAACCCACACTGCTGGCTCAGTACAGGTACAGCGTTTTAGATGTCCCAGTAATTACATTCTGTTCACCTCCGGCAGGAGACAATTATGGTTGCTGCTTCCTGCCCTTAGCCTATGTGTGGTCACGTCTAGCCAAACCACTGTGGTGAGAGAGAGAGAAAGAGAGAGATGCTCAGGACTACAATCAGCGAGCCTCCAACTGACTTTCCAACAGGGTGGTGGAAAGAAGATATTTATATATACTATATGTAGATATATAGTGTATATACATATATACTGTATTTTCAATTCAATTCAAATTGATTTGTATAGCACTTTTAACAATGAACATTGTCTCAAAGCAGCTTTACAGAACATATGAAACATAATACAAAAAAAATTCATTACAAAGATTAATCTAATATGAAAATTCAAGATTAATATTAGACTTATATTTAAATGTGATTGTATTTATCCCCAATGAGCAAGGCTGGGGTGACCAAAGCGACAAAATGGCAAGGAAAAACAAGGAAGAAACCTTGAGAGGAAGCAGACTCAAAAGGGAACCTATCCTCATTTGGGTGACAGTAGAGTGTGTCATTATAAATATACAGTCCGACAATTCTTTACTGATGAGGTTGTTGTCCTCAAAGACCACATGTATTTGGCATTTCCTCTTAGATTGTCTGAATACTTTATGAAGCTGATACATCTCAGATTGGCCGCATCTCAATGAAGGTCCAAAATCTTCATGACACTTTGGAAGAATCGCCTCAGTGGCCTGAGGGTGCAGAACATATTCATATACTGACCACTGACACTTAAAACATGTCAAGTATGCAAAGCAATTCAACATTTGTCCAGGTAGGTGGGCACTCTTTTTCACAAGGTTTAGTTTCTCTTTAAACATGGCTAAAAATCTTAACACAAACAAAACCTTTTCCTGATACCATGATACATGAGTCCTGTTTTGTAGCTTCAGTATATTAGGAACTGATGGATGATATCAAAAGAATAATCCTGGTCCTGTACACCTCCTGTACACCTATCTACATTTTTGTAGATGTACACATGTACACTTACAAAAATATAGTGGTGCCACAAACTATGGGAGAGAAAGTGCTCTGATAAGCATAAATGCCCCTGGGATCAGGAAATTCAAGCATTCGGTATACCAAAAGAAGTTTTGGTGGAGAAACCTAGCACCTGATGTTGGAAAGATTACTGTTTGTGCTTTTTTGAATTTACATTTGTATAATTTCTTGTCCTGTTGCTTAACATTAATGGGAATTATGGGAATTATGGAAAGTTGTCTTCCCATCAGTTGACAGCTGATTTTATACCACTGGTGATGGGAATTTAAGTTATGACTGAATTTTTGTTTTGTATTTTGTCCAAGGGATGGAGATTCAAAATGAGAGATGGTGAGAATGATGTTCACATTTTGTAGATGCCCAGTGTGAGCACCTCATCACATGTTCTTCATTATACTGCAATCCATTTGCCAAAATCAATATACTATAATGCTGGGGAAAAAAATCAATCTTGATCAGATTAGTAAAGCATTAATGAATTCCAAACTGTTTACAAACATGGAGCCACTCCTCATCTGTTTTCCTCTTTCATGCTCTGTGGTGGGGGTGTGTCAGTGGTGGTGGGTATAGTAGAGTTGAGGAGGCTATTTATCCTGGTTGATTGACCAGGGGCTGGACATGGGGCTCCAACTTTATCCGAGAAAGTTGTATTTTTTTGCCCTCCAGCCTGTGTGAAATCAGATGCTGTAATTTTATTTCGATTAGTTGTGTTCACACAAGCATTCCAAATACACATGAAAGTGTTTAACATCTCTCTCTCTCTCACGCTCACTCTTCAGATGACGTATATGTTTCCATAGGATGTTGCGTGTTTGCTGGCAAGGACAAAACAGACTATAGTTTAAATAAAAGATGAGGAAAGGCACAGTGCACTGTAGGAATTATATAAACCACGGAGAAGCTCAAGGAAAAAAAAAATCAAACACTACAATCCAGCTCTGGTTTGTCATCTTCGCAATAAACACATGTACATCACTCCCATGGAAACATGTGCTGAACGTTCAGGAAAAAGGAGGGGGGAAGCTTGGTATGTGGTTGGGTTCGGAAGGCGAGGAGAAAGAGAAAAACAGCTCCAGCAGGCTGAGTGAGCGCTGTGTAAGCATTACGAGAAACCTTACCCTTGGCTTGCAATCCATAATCACTGGAGCTGAAATGTAAATAACGGTTTGGTCTCAGCAAAATAAATGATGCGAAAGGAAATCAAAGTAAACAACATCAGTCAGTGTAATTATTCTCGTGTTGCTCAGGCGTCTTGCCTGTGTACCTGTAAAGGCCAAAAGATTTGGCCTTTCTTATAATATTGAGCTGGGATGTTTTGCCAGATACACAGTGACTTTGAAATAAATTTTGCAGACCACCACAAAAAAACAGACATCATGGATACATATGTGAATCTGCATTTTGTAAGAACATTTGTATTTTGTTTAAACATGAAGTAAGAATTTATGTGAATTTTTCAGACACACCGGTATGTACTGTCTCACCTCTTTAATAATGCAGATGCCTGTCAGGACTGTGTGGTAGGTCAGCGCAATCCTTATTTCATTTGGAAAACAATTACGGTTACAACTATTAAGGAAATACTGACTGTAAAACTGAACTACTCAAAGTGTCTCTTGGTAGTTCCACAGAGGCTCTGCCAGAAACACGGCAAATTACATGATTGCTTGTCTGCTACTCAGTGTGCCAGTGAACACTTCATCTACTACTAATACATCATGCACTACTAACAATGCCTCTTTGTCTCTGACACATTACGTATCTCTCTTAAAACTGTGGATTCAGAGGATGCATGTCATACCATCACTTTCTGGCACAGGAGCAAGTGGCGTTAAAACATTCATGCAGCATCAGATTTGACTTCACTCCTGGCTGAAAGTGGTGGTGGCTGTAATACTCCTCTGGGTGTTCCTATTCAAATCTGAGCCTGCCGTTGCCTAACAGCTGGTGTACAGCTCCCAGAGCTGAAAAATAAACACCTTCTCTCTCTCTCTCTCTCTCTCTCTCTCTCTCTCTCTCTCTCATTCTCCCTCTCTCTGAGTGATGAGATGTGTGATTTCAGGGCCTCTGAATTCCTCCATTAATGGTTCCCAGCTTCGTGCTGAGAGGCTGTGAAGAGGGAGCTCATTCTGTTGCAGCTGTCTCGTGCAAAAATGGATTCTTCGTTTTACTTTCAGATGAATTACCTTCTATTATGGGAATTATCAAAGGTCTTTAATGCAACACTGGAGGCTCTTCGCACGGGAATGACTGAGTTATTGTGATCATCTGAACATAAGCCAGCTGCACAACATTGTTTACACAAGCGTCATCTGACCCAGTGTAGGCATGAATACCTGACAACTTGTATGTATAACATGTTTTATGATAAACACTTTGCAAACCTCCAGCATACCTGTGGGGCTTTTGACCATCTTGTTGAACGAACAGCTCGACAACAGAAGACTTACTTCGTTCCTTTGCTTCCCTCTTAGGACTTTCTGTCTGTCACACTCAGGTTTCATTAGTAGGACAGGAAAACAACACAGATTAACATCAGAATATAGTCCAGGTTAATTCATCAGCTCACATAGAGGGACAAAAGATGGACCTGTGTTTACAGTCATAGTCATACAGTAGTTCTAGACTTTAATAATTTTCAGTAAGTTTGAGGTTATATCATGCATCTCTCTCTCTCTCTCTCTCTCTCTCTCTCTCTCTCTCTGGGACGTGTAATTATTAACAAAATATCTAATTTATTTGTTATTAGTAGTAAGAAACATTCAGTAATACATTAATTTCTAATGCATACAAACTGGTGCTGCATCAAGCAACTGACCTTGAACTGATCAAATCTGTTAAAATTATTTGATAAATAAATCAAAGAATTGTTCTTGAAATTCATTTTAATTGTTGGTTTATTTTAAGAATAAAACTGTGTGCATGTGGACTGTGGAATGATATTTCATTTCACAACACAAGTAGCAAAGCTATTTGAAATAACTAGGGTCTTCTGACTGTGTTGTAATATAAAATTTGTCTTAATACAAAGTGAAATAACATTTCACTTTGCTGAAAATCCAAAACAAATCACCAAACACTGACTGGGCTGTTCAGACAATTTCAAACTGTATTCCAGCTTTCATAGTACTTATATAAACTAAACTGATCAATAAAAGATTGAGATTTCATAACAACAAAAAAATATTAAATATTAGTAAAGTATTGCACAACAGTTGAAGTTGAAAACTTAAAATACAGCCAGGTCTGGTCTGTCCATTAGACTCACTGACATGTAGTCACAAAAGTGTGTTTAGAAACCAGTTTTTGGTGTATAGTTTTAGATGTTTCTAAACTAGCTAATCGATTAATGAGAATAAAATGAAAGATGAATTGATTATCAAAATAATTGTTTGCAGCCCTAACATGATTTTTCCATACATTTAGTTTATTAAAGTAATTGAGGCAAGTCCATACATTTTCAAGATGCCACAATTGTGTCCCAGATAGTATTAGTGGCGAACAACTCCAAACACAGAAATAAATGGCCTTGAAATCAGTTCTTACTCTAATTTTTTTGTTACATCCTATAATCCAATACACATCACATGACCTGTTTGTCAGTGCTGATTGGCTGCCAATCATAGCTAATGCCTCGTACAGGCCGTAAAAAGAAATTACACAGGCCATCAACCATTAGCCCAGCGGATCAGTTCGGTCAATCACAGGGTACAGTAGGTGGAAACAAGCTCGGAAATGCCGGTGCATGAATAATAAATGGCCACCACCCATGCAGCCAGTTACAGGGGGTCACCCTGAATCAGTTTCCATCACTCCGTATTTTTTCAAGTCCATGTACCCCATTTCATTACTTTGAGCACACCAGCTGTATTGTAACTACAACCAATTTCCTTGAAGTCTATAAAACTGTCAATCACAATCATAAGCAGAAGGAAAAGCCTGCTGTTAGAGGGAAAGAGCACAGCTCTGTGGCCAGATGTCAGCTAGTGTAAAGCAAGATAATGCTGCTGGACCTCACTTTTTATTTTCATCCCCAAACATCCTCGGAGTCTTCCACAATTAAGAAATATTTTGATGTAAAAAATGCAAAAAACAACATTTTCAGTCACTAATTCAAGATCGGTTTATCTTATAAAGTGTGGTACGTCATGAGCCAAATTTAAATGTGTAAATATTTGTTGTCAGTGTGGCCATTTCATAATATCTGATATTCAGTTAGTTTGATCATTTATGTATGTCGTTCATTATCATAGCTAAACCTTTAGAAACAAGTCCTTTATATATAAACAATCTTGAAATATTACCCAAAAAAGTGTGAATTTTATGTGAAATCAGGGAACCGCCCCATGTAGCTACTGTACATCATGTTTTAGATATGCTTATTTATTTATAACAAAAAAATAAGACAAATAAGTTATAATATTTTTATTTGTTAGAATTCTATCAGTGTTTGAACATTATTATTTAGAGAGCTAGTACATATTTATTCTACTTTCATGGCTAGCTTTTCACAAAACCCGAGCCCAGTTTGTTCAGAGTTCATTCACTCTGTTCTATGGTAACACTGTAAAAGGGCACTTTAGCTGTCTGAGAACAAGTTAGCAGTGAAAGTGTGCACCTTAATGACTTATTGTCTCTGTTATGTTCTCACAAAATAATAATAAAAAAAGTAAAAAAAAAAACAAAAAAAACAAAAAAAACAATGGTAGCATTACATATAAACTCTTTAAAATATACTTCTGTCAAATAGATTGACAACTACTATGTACACTACAAAAATAAATTTTCATATAAATAAATTATATGGCATACATTTATCTTTGTAACTGAAAATGACATACATCCACACCGGCTGAGGAAAAAAATGGCAGTCTGTTAAAAAAAAACAACAAAAAAAAAAAAACCAACACAACAAAAAAACATTGATCATTTTCCTTTTAAAATCCTCTAAGAGCTGTGAAGAATCTGTATTGTAAATGTTATATACTCTTTTTCCTATTTAACATTAGTAAGCACTTTATACACATCAATATCCATTAATGAAAGAACACAAAAAAAAACGTAATAGTGTTTTTAGACAGACATAAAGATCCCTGCATTGTTAAAACTGGCATTAAGACCATTATTAAACACAATATCTTATAATACAAAAATATAAATATTGCAAACAAAAAAAAGGTAAAAAAATAACAGAATATAAAAACTGTATAACAATAGTTGCCAGCCATGATTCTCTCCTGTTTCTGCCAATGTGACATTTTAGGAGAACACAACACACAGCGCACACAAGCGGTGGACGAAAGGCCAGGACCTTCACCAAAACAGGAAAAAGAAGGAAGAACAAAGAAAGTGAATTCTGACATGCTAGTGTCTAACAGGAAGTCATACAGGAGGGGGGGAGGGAGGTTTGATCAGAAGTGTAAACCATACACTCGCACATGTGCGCACACACACACACACACACACCTCATAACACACACCAGACCCAGAGTGAATTGGGGGCTTCCTGACCCTTGACCCCAGAAGCACTTGTATGCGCCATTTGGCGGTCGAAGGAGGAACTTCCAATTAGTGTCATAGCATTGTGTTGTAGAGTTTTATGAGCTGAGGTCAGAGGAGAGAGCTGCACGTGCTAAATTGGGGCCAGAGAAGGTGGACGGACCTTTAAAAAAAAAAAAAAAAAAAAAAAAAAAAAAAAAAAAAAAGAAAAAGCTGGTCAAGTTCGGCCATTTAGTGGTCAAACCCTGCATGCTGCTCATCGACATATTAGCTTACATTACTGTGTTGTCAGAGACTACAGCTGGTTACACCACATGAGGTTTAGGTGTATTAGTGTAATAAAGCATCAATAATAAAGAAATAAAGAAATAATGCCATTCTACTGTAAAAGAAAAAGAGGAGAGAGGAATGCTACAGAGTGTACAGTACCACTGCCAGTCAGGAGAGAACTGCACCCATACTGCTACGCTACTCTGTTAATGATTTGACAGTAATTCAGTTCGAGCGCAAGCAAGGCTCCACACTAAATGGCCATGTTTTACAGTCAACCGACTCGAAACGAGCCAGAAGGACAGGAAAATTTTGAGGCAGAGCACAGCAGAGCCGCATGCAGAAGCTCTCTAAACTTTCTTCATTTCTAAATTCTCACGCATGGCGTGCTTCACTGATAAACAGCGATTCTTTTTCTTTTTTTCTTCTACCACAGGTTTGTGATAAGCAAATTAAGATTTGTATAAAGCATACATTCTACTTCAACACACACAAAACCCATCATGCACGTGCACGCCCACACAAACATATATGGTGCTTGTCTGTTTGCAGTTCCCACACAGTGATGCATTAAAGGACCTGACTTCATGTTATGAGGTCTGATAATATGTCCATAAAAAGACTACACAGTAATTACAGTTAATATATTAACCAATATACACTTTGTAAAAAAAAAAAAAAATAATAATAATAATAAATTTACAAAAAATAAAAATAAAAAAATAAAAATAAAAAAATAAAGTTTACAAAATCCCTGTAGAAATGCATGGGTATTTTCGGACAGGTGTTTCAGAAACATGAAAAATCCAAATGAGAATATTACTATTTTTTGATCAGCTGGCTGAAAGAATGCAGTTTGCCCTGAAATGAATCATAATGTTTGTTTAGGGTGCACATACACACTTCAAATATGTACTCTCATTCATTAAACATGTTTGTGTGTGTGTGTGTGAGCATGCTGTCTGTACACATGCACGCGCACACACACGCACACACATATACTGGCTCACTCTTACACACCAATTCATAAATCATTGCATAGAATTATACAGGTACATTATAACAACATCTCAAGCAGCACCATCTGGATGCTGAGAAGTGTGTCTAAGATGAAGCTTCCTCATGGCACAGATACACACATGAAGGGAGAGACAGTAATCACAACTTGCACGCACACACGCACGCACCACCCAGGCTGACGACACCGAGCCAGGTCCAATTATAACTATTCTCGCCTGTATTTACACTTGTATACACATTTTTTAAATATTTATAGAATAATCTAAGGTAGACATACATTAGAGCTATACAGTAACAGAGTGAAGCACTGCCAAGTAGCCTCGCTCTGCAGCACCATTTCTCCTCTACTTCAGAAAGCAGACGTCCCATCTTTGGCCATTTGTGCTTCAACATTCAGCCACTGCAGGAGGAAAAACAAAGCAGAGTTAATGGAGCTATTTAACCGCATCTGAAATTGATATCATTACTTTATATGATATCACAATATGCCATAAACTTGTAGTGCCCTCAATGATAGTACGATAGTAGCACCCATGGCTATTAGGGGGTGGAAAGGGGGCGTTTCGGGGGAGTGACCAGACATATACATAATGTTGCTAAACGCAAAGCTGCAAAGCTGCTAGCACCGACATTTAGTTGGTTTCTTTGGATTAATTGCCTATTGACAAGGTCAGGAAGTTGGAACTGTAAATAAACCTGATGAGTTACTAGCTGTAATTAAGCTCATTATAAAACTGAAGACGGCAGAAAATGAGTAGTAATCACATTTTATTAGATACTATTTATTTTTGTTCATCTTAAAGCTGCAGGTGCCACATTTTCCATGAGGCGTTTAAATCTTTTAACACGATAGCCGTTATGATTAACCTACATATCTACGGACCATCCCCAGGGCCTAACATACACTACATGGTTAAAAGTTTATGGACAGCAGGCATTGGCACACAAATGTAAGCCTTCCCTTACCACAAGCTTAGAGGCATAGGATTGTATAGAATGTCTTTGTATACTGTAGAATTACAATTTCCCTTCACTGGAACTAAGGTGGTCCAATCATGTTCCAGCATGACAATGCCCCTGTGAACAAAGCAAAGCTCAACCCCACTGAACTCCTTTAGGAATGAATTGGAGCACTGACTGTGTCCCAGGTCTCCTCACCAACATCACTTCCTGACCTCACTAATGCTTTTGTGGCTGAATGAGCAAATGCCTACAGCCATGCTCGAAAATCTAGCAGGAAGCTTTCCCAGAAGAGTGAAGATTAATATAACAGCAAAGGGGACTACATTGGGAATGGGCTTTTCTACAAAGCACATTAAGCCAAATAATATCAAAGGTGTTTGCTCGAGAGTGTATTTACTTTTTACCTGCTTTGATCTGCTACATGTTTCCAGAACGGTCTTTTTATACAGTAACCTTGAACGTTATAGGGGAACTATAAACATGAAATTTATTATAGCGTCATCTGGCTGCATGGCATTTCGCGGGCTTTCGACAGCCACAAATTCAGCAAGACTAAGATTAAGTACTAATAAAGTATGAAATAAAATGTGAATTTAGGTGTTGTGGCTGTCAGAGTTCAACACAAACACAGCTCTGGTGTACAGAGTGCACAAAGCTATAAACTCCTATATCATGTCAAAGATCAAATACAGAATACCAGTGTCCATAACTCATATCCTGCAGAGAAGAGGTTTTTTTTTAAAGCTTTTACCTAGAGATTTATTTGTTGCATGCTGTCAGACTATGTACATGCTGTCCAATAGTATAAAGCTTTTTACTAAAATGATGTAACAGAGACTCAAGGGTATCAGTAAAATTGTCCTCATATGTCCTTAAACATTGTAGTGTTCGTACAGTGCACTTACTGTGTCTGGTGTAAAATGAGCTTCGACTTATACATACTGGGAAACTTTCCATGTTTGTGCATGTTCGGAAATTGAAAACATGAAGCTGTCCATGTTTGGAGACCGACCATATGTTACAGACCACAAGTTTAAAATATGCCGGAGCATTTAGGCATGTTTTAACATCAAATTTAAGACCATGTATAATTTAACACTTAAGACCTAGCTTAAAACAGAAAAGAATTATAGATGAGAACTAAGACAATATAGAAATAAAATGATTATAAAAATATCTGGAGTAGGGTCGTTTTCTATAGGATTGCATTAACATGTTCCATTTTAGGTGTTTGGGGGCACTGTAGTTGGATAATTGTCCTTGGGTTTGTTGTTTAGGATGTAACAAAGTATGAGGTAAGCTCACCTCAGCTGGAGGCATCCATGTGGCGCTCAGTGTGAGAAGTCAACTCTAAATCCTGCAGCTCCAAGCCCTCCATTGTGGAGTCTGCACTGTAGCGCTGCTCTGTGAAGGGCACATGTGGGTCGGGGAAGTGCGTGTCACGAGCATAGGTTTCCTCTGAAGAGGGGTAGCTGTCACTGGAAGGGTAGCAGGGGTAGGGGGCTCCCTGGCCAGGCACGCCTGGGTGCACAGCCACTGTAACTGAGGCTGATGCAGTCACAGTAGTGATGGGCTGGCAGAAGGTGGAGCCTGATCCAGGGTGCATGGAGTGAGAGTAAGTGTTATGGGAGTAAGGCTGGCGGGTTGCCGAATGTTCTCTGGACCCATAAGGGCTGGCACTTTCAAATGCGTCCGTGCGCCGCCTATGAGGAGGAGGAGCCTGTCTGGGCCCTGCGTCCCGCTTGGGTTCACGACCAATGTGTCGACGAGTAAGCGGAGGTCCAGTATCCTGAGTGTGAGGAGGGTGAGTGGATCGGTAGTGTGGCTGCTGTTTGGAGTCTGTTCTCCCAGCCTGTAAAAAAACGTTTGCACACATTGAATATGGTACACAGAATGTCTGCACACACATTTTATTGCCATTACACGATTGACAAAAATGCTATTATAATTGTAATGTTCTTCTCTTACTGAGTAAGACGGTAAAACGTTTGGCTCTGTACGATAAACGCTTGGTTTTGGCCCAGTGTTAAGCCGCACATCATCAAATTCAGATCGAGTGGCTCGCCCCCTGCTGGTCTGGAGGTCATAGTGCTTGAGCTCATGGCTGATGCCCGACGCTGTGGAGTTGGAGCTATACTCCGAGTCGGACGAGTCTGAGCCAGTTCCAGTGGTTGAAGTAGTAGTGTGGTTTGGCTGCATGGTGAAGTGCACCACTGGAGGAAAACGCTCTGGAGTTGGAGTGGGCAATCGGCTACGTCCGTCCACCGGAGACACCTTAACACACATGAAAAACAGGCTGATTTTCAGAAATGATCAGGCCTCTTTTGTAACTAAACTTGTTACAATGTTATGTAAATATTAATATCACAGTGACTAGTTGTGCACATATATATAGTTAGCACTCCTACTGTCGTATGTTGCAAAACATCTTCAACTAGGAATTATAGCTAGGAATATAATTTACTCCATTTTAACCTAATATATGTTTCTCCAGATCTCTCCAACAGATAAGAAAGGGCTGAATTAGTTAATTAAGGGTAGGAGGCATGATCTGAAATGAGACAGAGCTGGAGGTATTGAGTTTAGAGCTGTGCTTTGTGTGCGGAGCACATCCCTGCCTGGTGGCTCTGCATAGCTGTGATATATCGTGGTGCTTGACTTGACAGGAGCAATCCTCTTACCTCAGGATAAGGGCCGAAGTAGGACAATAAGACCGGGAGCAGCACCAGGCCATTCAGGACCCCCAACACAGTAAGGATGGCCAATACAGCAAAGAAATATCTGCAAACAACAGAGAAAATCATTTTAAATGGGGAAAATTGGATATTAAAACTTCAATGCATAAATAAATAATAAGACAATAAATAAAGTCTTAAACATATTTGTAATGTCACAAAACACACACTTGGGCACCCCCACCTCACACCCCACACAAACAGGAAATAATCATCAAGCTTAAAAACTAGTTTTACCTTGTGCCAGACAAAGACTCCAAAGAGGGCTAGTCTTTTTAGAGAGCAGGACAGAAAAGCTGGAGACATAATTAGTTGGTTAATTCAAAGGCATGGAAAAAAGAGGGAAGAAAAGAGGGAGAGTTTTCTTTTCTTTTTTTGAGGGGTGAGCAGAGTACAAGCAAACATAGGCTAAAGCGAAGTGGGAAGGAATGTGGAGTAGAGGACTTGGGAAAGAGATGAATCACAAAGGGACAGGGGCCTCTCTCCCTTGCTCTTTAAAAAAAGAACGAGAAAAAAGGAAGAAAGAAAGCAGAAGCAAACAAATGAAATGAAGGGTATAGAATTTAAACAATTTAGTCTAGGAGGAAGAGAGGAGGAAAAGCTACAGGCCCCTCTTGCTTGGCCTCAAGCTCATATTCACTCTCTCTGTCTCTGTCCTCTCTCTTTAAGCCTCTGTGAAATTTTCTTGCCTTTCACAATCCCTTGGTCTAATTAAATCTCTGGAGTATCAGGTAAGACCCTCACCAAACCTCCTTGACAAATCCCCCCTGCCATCTTCCTTCTCTCAATTCATTATAGCTAGCTTTACTTTTCTCTAGGCCAGCAACGCGTCTGTGCAAACTACAGCAGCTCAAATTACAGCTACCATCTTTCACCTAATTAATGAAATGCAGGGACTTATAAGAGGCTTTTTAAAAAGAATCTGAAGACAGAACGTCGGCCATTCAGGTACACTCCCCCTCTTCTCTTCCTCTCCCAAAGTTTGGATGTGCAAAGGTGAACGCTGGTCCACAGGCTCGAGAGCAAACCACTGAGAAAAGGGGGACACCAAGCCAGAGCCATCACTGGCATTCAGCCATTTATGTTTAAAACATATTTTTACAAGCGCATGTGTGTGAGTGTGTGCGTGCATATGCATTAGTGTGTGTGGTGTGTGTGTATAATCTCCTGCCAGTTGATATGCAGCACAGCTGGGTCTCAGACTAAACTGATGCAGTTCCGCCACCAGGCTTTCACACCTGAACAATGTCCATCTGCAGCCACACAGGGAGAGAAGAGCTCTTTCTCCAGCCCTGCAGCCACAGGATAGGTCTATGAGACAACCGTATCACTCAGAGAAACTGTATTTATAAAATCCCCTTCTCAGAGCTGGACGATGGAGAAGTTTTTGGTCAAGTACACCAACCAAATTAACATCGCAAGGAACTTAAAGTGCAATGGATTTTTTTTAAATAAGCAAAAATAAAATGTTCTCCAAAAAGGAATAAGGCAACTTAATTTGCTCTAGATAAAATGCAATTCATATAAAACAACAAACTGCCTTAGAAGAAATCAGATAAGTAACACCTTGACCGTTGTTAGTTGGTCTACATTACACAACTACCATATTGTACTATTCCATTCCTACACAACTACCCACTTTTTGAGCAAAGTGTTAATCAGTTTATGCATTTTATAATACAAATGTTGTGCTTCTATAGAACTCCCCCTTATGTCAGCACATTGTGAACACACTGGTGCAATAGCAATCCAGCATTCCTTGTTTATGGCTATTAGATCTGTGAGGCTGAAAGGTGTTTAATTTCTTAGTTTAATGCTCACAAGCATCCTCTATGTACCCTTACTGCACCCCTTAGTGAAGGCAGATTCAGCAGCATCTCTAACTCAAGAATCTTTGGGATTATTATTTTGCAAGGACCACAGTGGATGTACTTGTTTTTGAAGAGCAAGATAAGGTGGATATAGTGATGTCAAACAACAACGGTGAAAATCTATTTCGTTTTTGTATTTAATTTAGCTGTTTACTCTTAATTTAGCATTTCAGCACAACAGAAAACAGATACTTGCTTCTACACCCTTGCATCTTCTAAAAGGTTAAGAAGGAGACCAGGAGGCTTGGAGCACCATTTGGGACAGGGCCTAAGACTTGTGCACCTGTGTTGGCGTACTGGTGCGTGAAGCCATCATTATAAACATCAAAATGTTCAAAATTAACTTGAGAAAACACGAAGCTCCCAACTTCTGAATTATGGAGGACTTTGCTGAGTCAGACTGAACACAAACTTTAAGGAGTGTGATTTTTCCACACTTGAGTGATATTGCCAGCGATGAAGACAAACACCAAAGACCTTTTCTGTGATGAACTGTGCAGTAAATTTTAACAAATCTCATGCCAAAGCGCAACTGAACTGAGAATTCTGAGCAGCAGTCGAGAGCCGTGTCTCCCCAGTGAAAACGACTGAGAACATACCTTGACGAGCTACGCGTCTCAACTGTTTACACTCAAAACATTCAAAGCCCTGACAGGGGAAAGTCAGGGAAACATTTATTTCTGCAACGCTAGAAAAATACAGAACCCAATGTTTTTACTTTGCTTTTTTCCATTATTGTGAGGAGTAGTGCCTGTGTGTGTGTCTGTGTGTGTGTGTAAAGAGGAGGTTGTTTGGTGAAAAAATAATGGCTATGTTTCAATGGGAGCTCAATGAGTTACTTTGGCCCCAGTGTGGTCTGTTGATAGAGATGTGTGTGTGTGTGTGTGTGTGTGTGTGTGTGTGTGTGAGATGGGCAGCACTAAACAAATTTGAATCACCAAGCATTTATATATTAAATTATATATTATAATTTAATTACATTTTTCTAAAATAGAGAGAAAATTACAGCTTAAATGTAAGACTGGCATAATTCCCACCTGTAAAACATTTTAAACGTTGCTGGCTTGTTGGTGGATATCCCAAAGCCAGAAATGCTATTTATTTATGTTTCAGCAATCTAGAATTTACATTATGATTTTAGTAACGATTTAAATTATTTAGTAATCACACAGAATCGATACCAGTTTGTTTATTTGGGTTATGAAAATAGCAAATGCTTAAATATGGAAAAGTGGTTGAAAGGCAAATCACACAAGACAAAAAACATGCATGCTCATGCAGAAAGCTTGGACATTTTAGCAGAGGTATTTTATAACATAGTTTTCATCTAAGGCAAAAAGTTACAATTAGGCTTGTGCAATTTAACAATTTATTTACCTTTACATGATATATTATGATATCATACAACGATATCCAGCAGTGTTTACTTTGGTTTCTATCATGTTTCCAACCTATACACATTTTCTATAGGAAACGTAACACTGGAGTAAGTTAAGTGTGAGTTATCACTCAAGTATTTGCCAAAAGCATTCTGAAAAATGGTAACGAAAGCATCAGATTCTTTAACCCAAATGAAATAATCCTACAATGATGTGTCAAATATAATGCTGTACAAGTGATGTCATTTGTGATGATAATTAAACAGGTTATTAAACATGCTGGAAATTTATGGGATTTTGGAAAATGCTTGTTTTCCTGTATTTTTTAGGTTCAGAAAAATACAATTTTTATCCCAATTTTATTAAGTGGTAAATGATAAACTGGGGGAACAATTATCTCACACAAGCCCAATTAAATAATCCTGTAATTTACAAAAAAAGTCAAGGAGTGGAAAACCATTCCGTTTTGTTCGCTGGCTGTTCTGACTTGATCACAACATAAGGGTTTAGAGAAGGGAACTGGTTCATACTTGATTCATAATCACAGCTTTTGTGTGCCTATGTGTCCTTACTTGACTATAAAGTCGAACTCGGATCCTGCCAGCATGAGCACTCCAAGTAGGGTAGAGAAGGCTCCATCCAGAACTGGGGCAAACATGTGCTCCAGGGCCAAGACCGCTCGCTTATTTCTGTCCCCTATGGCAGTGAGGAAGGCCTGTATGGAGCACTGAGAAGTTAGGACGCAACCAAACCTGCATTGACAGCACCCTCCAGAATTATACACTTATTGAAAATGAGCTAAATCAGATATTAAAAAGAATACCAATATATAATATAACAGCATGTAGTCTCTACCTGTAATGTCTAACAAGGCTGGAGACACTTAAATCAGGGTCTTAGGCCAGATCTTTAAATTATTTTAATATTCTATATACAGTATTCTTCTGTTTATGCATGAGAACTTCAGACCACAGCTTTTTTATGACTGAGATCAATCTTCATACATTGATTTTTTTGGATTTCTTTCCATCCCCTCCCCAATTTCTGTGCTGACTTGGAAGTCTGTTTGGCTCTTCATCTGGATGGAAGCTCTATTTATGGCCAAGTCTCAACCTCCTGGCAGAAGCAACCAGGTTTTAAGCAGAAATATCCTGGTATTTAGCAGAATTCATGGTGACATTCAACTTTATAAGAACTCCTGAACCATCGGCCAAAAAAAAAAAAAAACAAAAAAAAAAACCAATAATCCACCACCATTTTATACAGTGGCACATTAAGTGCTTTTCCTTGTACACTGTTCCCTTTTACTATAAAATATGGTTATGTACATCACCAAAAAAATAACACAAAATACCAAATGTAGTTTTAAGGACACATTGTGAAGCTCAGATGTTTTATTGTGAGATGCTTCTTTTTTGCCATGCTTTTATCAGTTCACTACTTTCTAATGCTAAATGGATAAAGATATATTGTGTATTACACCCAAACTGAACAGTGCATGGTGAGTGGGTAAACAGAACTGTATACACACAGCGAGAGATTTGTCTATCACTTAAAATATTCATTATTGGTATTTAATTCGTTAATTCATTAATATGTTTTTTTTTTTAATTAACTATTATAATTTCAGAAGTAGTTCTAATTTTTAACTAGTTTCACCTATTGTTGAATTATTGTGGGTAATGTTTCATTAATACAGTCATTTTTGCTCATTTTTTAAAAATGCACCGATAATAATGGAGAGCGCTGCAGACGAATGTGTGTGTGAATCAGACAGACGTTAGACAAACTCACCAGAGCCACGTGGACAGTAAATTCCACACCAATGCCCACGGAAGCAATGAGAATGACCACGGGTACGGCACTAAGCTTGATGCCAATCAGCCCCATCATGCCGAACAGCTCCACGGTCATCAGCGACAACACTAGCACCTGGAAAATAGCAAGTATATAAAATGTTATATTCAGTGGTCCATTAAGTAAATATCAAGCAATTAGTTTAATATAACAAAACTATTTTTTATCTGTTTTTAAAATGTTCCATATATGCTGTCTTTCATCACCGAAACCAAAAAGTCGTTCTTTTCAGAAAGGCAGGCTTTTGTGTTTAGTTCTTCAATCAGTCAGTAGTTTTTATAGCATGAATGCAGCAAAGAAGGAGGTGAGGGTTTTTGGGACGTATGATACGAGTGCACTTCGACTTTAAAAAGTGGCCCGGCTTGCTATATACAAATTTTCGTGAAGGTGCTTAATTTGCACTTAGAAACAGGAAAGTAAATGCCATCATCAGTTGATGAGTCTCGAGTTACTTGGAGGCCCTGCTGCCTTTGAAGAAGGACAGAGGGGTGGGGGTTATGGGGAAAGAAAAGACAGTGCTGGGGTAGAGGGAAGAACAAGTGAGGCGGAAGCAATGGACGTATGTGGGGGTTGACAAAGGGGCTGCTGGTGGCCTGGAACAAAACCGAGATAGCACAAGCAAAAGCAGCGCAGTAACTTTCTCTTTAATCTGTCCTGTAAAGCATGGAGATGAAGTGGCTATTCTACAGAGGCACAGTGGCTAAAACACAAGCTGTACTGAAACACACAACACTCAGGCATGAACTCAAGGGGTGGGAATGAAAAGGAAGCTTATTTCATCATAAACTCAACAGAGACAACAGACCAAGCAAAAGCAACAAAAGGGTATATTTTATACATAAAGTGTTGCGGTTGCTGTGATAACCTCTGTTTCTTCACTTTTTATTTTAAAGAAAAGCCCCAAAGCTCTCCACATAGACTAAACAAACTGAACCTGACAGTGTAAGATAAACACAAATGTTGGGGCTGCAAAAACACTCATTCTATTGACCTGGGCCTCCGCTCATTTTCTAAACTGTTTTACATACTCTCAAAAGTCTATCTATGACATGCACCTGTGACAGAACATTGGGGAAATAAGAGGAGAAATAAAGCAGGCCTATAAAGCATGAATAAAAGCTATATTATAATAATAATAATACATAAATAATTACAATCCATAATTAACACCTTGTTAGAAGCCTAACTCTGTTCTTAAACACATAATGCCACAACATTATAATATGATGAAGCAAATGATCTGTAGGCGAAATTTCACACAAGGTGACAAATTAAAAAAAGAAAAAAAAAGCACAAAACCCAAACATACAAAGTGCTATAATAAATAATACATGCACTGATATAAGGCAAATATATATATATAGAAAACAAAGGTAAAAGTATAAAGAAAGAACCACTTACAATAATGCCAGAGGTCCATGGATTGAGCAAGAAAACCGCGCACACGAGAAACGTACAGGCAAGCACCACGCTAATGAAGAGCAGCAACCAGTGGCGTAGGCTGACATACTGCTCCCAGAAGAGGAATGGGTAGCCGTTTGGGTAGCTGGGCACACCCAGGAGACTGTAGTTGTTGCAGATGGCACGTACACTCTCAATGGCCTCCACAAACTGGGGTGTCTCACGCAGCCCGTTGAGGTAGAAGGGAAACTGTGCGTATTCAATAGGCTCCGCTGAAGGAACTGAGGAATAAAATGATCAAATAATTAATTAGTTGTTCATTCTTTAGGTCATTTTTTATTTGCTGATTCTTCATTATATGAGTATTATAATATTATATTTGAATGAAACAGACTTGGAACATGACCTTCTGTTTTTACTATTAGGTTTTCCCCCAATAAGATAATGTATTATATACAGTCCAATTGGTGTGTTATTTTAGCTAAACTGAGGAGAACTCCACTCTCCCACTGGCTTCTTCTACTCATCATCCAATTAACAATGTACACAATGAAGCACAAGAAGACATATTTCAGAGCGACATAAAGATTTCCTCCCAGCCTTGAGGAGAGAAGGGGCCAAATTATGAGCTATCAAATCTCAACATGCTGCTGACTGTCAGCCCCGACAGTGATCTGTTGTAATTATGCTGTCAAAATTCAACCCTGCCACTACTTCCCAGAACACACATGACCTCACACAGAGCCTTGTTATCCATTTAAACCATTCACACATGTGGTGTGTGCTCTTCTACGTAACTTACCTTATGTCACAAATATAATTATGACTATTATTTCGTTAATTTGTTCACTTACTGTCTTTGTACAATTTAGTAAAACATCCAAATAATAAATGATGTGCATTCACTTAGAGATGTTTATTACCTGCACAAACTATACCACTTATCACCAAATGCTCTCTACAGCGGAGCTTTATTGAGTTTCCCACCTCAGACTATAGTCAGACATGGATAACTTGCAGTCTTAAATTCACAAATAAAAGCAAAATAATGTGACACCGAATCACCATCTGTCTAGAGGCGTGTGTGTAAATGGAGTATGTGTGTGTGTTCTGTGTGGGGTTATGCAGGACTACTTTTTAAAACATGGCTTTCGCCTCGTTGTAATCTGCATTATAAATTTCCATTAAGACAGAAGCTGGAAAGCAGCCAGCTGTGCTGCAGAGGCTCTGCCATGGAAAAGCCATCTCTGAGTTGTTATCCAATCGTGTGTTCCTGAGTAGCTTCTGGGTGTAACCAGACTAGTGTTTTACTGCAGCCTGTCCAATCAAAATGTTAACTTCTGCTCCCAATGCTGAAACTTCTAGGAAGTTTCCTGCCTTAATAATAGTCTGAGTTTGTATCAATTCTTTGAGTCCACTTTCAAAGAGAAGCCTTCGAAAAAACTTCTGCTTTTATACTGGGTATGATTTGGCTAGAGAGAAGAACAGACATGAATAAGTACTAGAGTATTACTGACTAGTGAGCCTGCTGATGGAGATGGAGTCGGTGCGGTCATGGATCCATTCTGGAGGATGAGGACGAATGTTAGCCTGAGAAGCTGCATAGGCCACTGGGTCATTACTGACCCATGCGGTCAGGTAGATGTAGAAAGCTTTGGGGTTGATGATCCCGTCTGCGTCCACCAGCCGATGTCTGGTGAGCTGAAAAGGGCAAGACACAATTTCAACCTCATGATGGAAAGATGAAAGAAGACTACACCACACCACCAGTAGCAAACATTGATACAAGTAAGGAAGAGATAGTAGACACAGAGAAAGACAAAGGAAAACTTCCATTGCACTGCTAGAAAAAAGAAGAAAAAAAAGACATTGAAGTCCTGAAAGCATTTTTGTAGATGGACTGGCAATTCTAAATTACCCTGAGGTGTAAATGAGTGTGTGCATGGAGCGCTGATACGGACTGATCTGCCATCCATTCAGCAGCTATTGAAAATGTTTGTGATTGTGTATCAAAGATGAATGAGAATAAATAAATTCAACTCACTGAATAACATCCATTTTATAGGTTTAAAGTCTGCTACTTAGCTGAATACTGAGACAAAAAAGTTTTCCTCCAAACTGCCCATATTTGTTTAGGAACTCATATTTGTATTGGTGAAGGAAGCGGTCATGACTTCCTGTTTCACTGGAGTATGGCATAAATGTGAGCTAACACAGAGGTCATAGTCCACTAGTCATTTATCAACATTGGAAAGATTAAAGAATGTGTTTAGATCTTTATTAATAGCAACATGACCATATCCTTTGCTAGGGTAATAATTAAGACGTTTAAAACATAATGAATCTTTCTGAAAAAAGGATGCAATTCTTTTATTATGTTATAGCACACAAACTTCATATTTTAGCTAATATCTTTAATTATGTAACAATAAGTCAGCTAGTGTGCATTTTTTTATGTGCCTCATTTTATACGGGCTGAGAAAGTCCACCAGAACCACACTAATCTTTCCCTCATTTCTTTACTCACTCCATGCAGGGGGGCTTAGTGTGTTACCTGCTGCGAAGGTAAAACCATTACGGTATGTTGCTCTGTGTCATATGCACTTTTCAGAACAATAAATCCACAGTCTCTGAGTCAGGAGGTGGTGGAGACTCTGTGTGTGTGAGAATGTGCGTGTGTGTATGTGTGTGTGTGTACAGTGGGTGGGGGTATTCGAGGGAGAGAAATTGCTTGAGTTAGCGTAACAATAAAAAAATTGGCCAGAGTCCCTGAGTGCGCCTGTGTGCAGTTAACCTCGCTGTTAACACAGGAGGAAATGCCACCCAGCAAATGGAGGAGAGCTATAAAAATAACACAACATCTGTACAAATGTTCCTAACACTTGCTTCTCCTGACCCCTATGGATACCCAGGATGCCCGGCGTCACAGCAGGCGACTGCCCAACAGATGAAAAAAAAAGGAAGTATTGGAAAACCATAATAAAATGTATTTAGATTTTTTAGAGGTGCAATGTATCGTATCAAATGTACATTTAAAAAAGTGCTAAGTAAGCTATGAGTATTTTTGAAAATCTGAACAAAATGAAACAAAAAATTATCCTAAATATTAAAGTCAAAAACATCAAAATATATATGCCTACACAATATATATAAACCATTGTTTAAAAAAATTCCATTTAATTAAAAAAAGTCATTGTTTTTATATTCAGGAAAAACCTCTCAATACACACAGAGTAAAAGACAGAACATGCTCCCTGTCTGTTCAAAGAAGACACGGCAGCAGTTCTGAGAGAAAAAGGGAAGAGAGATTTGGGGAAAGGGGAAAAAAGTGAACTTGGATTCCGAAGATCTGGATCGAATTAAGCAGCAGGATACGCAACAACTGTATGTCTTCAAGCTGTCACGGGAAGCCGACAGTGCGAGGCCGGCGGCCCTCTGGCCTGCTGCCACCCCTCTTCACTCACAGGCACAGGAAATGACATCACGGGGCCGCACACCAACACGGGCAGGGTGCCTTAGCGCCCCCCTCAAACACCCCCCCCCCCATTTCCCCATCCCCCACTCCTCTGGCGACTGCTTAGTACAACAACCACACTCAAAAATTTAAAAAAAAAAAACACAGTAAACATGCAGACAAGTGGAGGAGTAAACATGCAGACAAGTGGAGGAGTAAACATGCAGACAAGACAGCATGTATATCGGCCTCACTGGACCTCTCTTGTTTACATTTCCCTCTTGTCTTCTATTTCTTACTGAGCAGTAACTGGAAGCATTACAAATATTTTAACCTGTCACATTTAATGCCTTTGCGTATGCCTCTGTGTGTGTGTGTGTGTGTGTGTGTGTGTGTGTGTGCGTTTCATAAGAGTCAGATGATGCAGGAGCCTTTGCTAGCTTGAGTTTGGGCCTGCACCAAGCCAAAGGGATACAACAGTTTAAATGAAAGGCTAATTGCTTTTTCAGGAGGTGGGTTGTGGCCCCATCGAGGGCTTTAAATTCCTGTGCTCGGTAAAGCAATCAGTGAGAGAGAGAATGGAGGGACAAGAAGAAAAATGAAGACAGAGAAAAAGAGAAAGAACAGAGAGAACGAGAGAGGAAGATAAAAATATACACGCATAAGCCGCTAAACCCACTAACTCCCGACATTAACGCTAAATGCTCTTTATGCATCACAAGCTGTACTTCCTGTACGGCAAACTCTAAATCATAGGCTCCAACTGGAAACTCAGAAAAGGCAGGGCACGCTAAACGCTATCCAAATGACTAGAACACAAAATAGCCTATTTACAGATACGCCAGCACGTAAATATAGCCGCATTCATTTCACATTTCAAAGCCCTAAAATTTCTCGCATGTAAAAGCTGCTCCGGGTGGTGTCACGGTCTTATGTTCCCCTCCATGCAGAGCAATGTGCTGCACCATAAAGGTAGATATATAGGAGCTACTTTCTCTCTGAAGCTCAGTGGGGAGTGCTGCTTTCATGTTGTTGATGCCTCTTCCTCGACTTCAAGATGTATGAATGTGGGGTTCTGTTCAGTGTGTTTGCCAACCAGGTGGCTAATTGGGGTGCATAGTGAGTCTGTGGTGTTACAGCGCAGTAAAATGATATTGTTTTGGGGAGAAAGAACTAGAGGGCAACAGGCGTGGGGACGTGTTTGGTTGCTCACCAGGTTCAGGTTGATCGGCTTCTCTCTGCAACCTGTCTGCACCAGGAGCT
Organism: Tachysurus vachellii; assembly: GCF_030014155.1. Classification (NCBI taxonomy): domain Eukaryota; kingdom Metazoa; phylum Chordata; class Actinopteri; order Siluriformes; family Bagridae; genus Tachysurus; species Tachysurus vachellii. The sequence goes on from NC_083470.1 coordinate 12,845,522, forward strand.
TGTAAGCCAGTACGCCGTCATCTGAGCCGTTCTCGTAGTCCTTCTGTGTGATTTTGCCTGCCTCATAGTCCTTATCAAAGGCATCTTGCAGACCTGCACAAACACACACACACACATAGCACAGGACATTGAAAAACAGGCACTTGACGACAGAAAAACACAGATCAAACAGATTAAATGTATTTTGGAAACCACAAGTTTGTAACTATATCATGAGTTTTTCACGTGCATTTTATTCTGTATATTATTTAACATCATTGCCACATCAGTGCTTCACCTGGATGTACACTGTACTTCAAGGGCAACAAATGAACTTTTTTGGGAGTCCTATCAGGCCATGATTTGAAATGGCCACGTTTCTAAATCTTGTATCTAACAATAATTAGTATCAAGGTTGTTATGGTTATTCTTTAGTTATCATAAGGAAAGGGGCTTTATTCTTACTAACTAATAAATACTTAAACAATCAGAAATATTTCAAACTAAGAAAAACGTAAAACAAGTACATCTGGATAAGTGCAATGCTCTGGAATAAATACACTAAACACCACTTTATACAATTAACACAAGTAGCTGACAAATTGAGCGTTTGTTATGTAACCATATATAACCATTAATTACCCACTTATTGACTAATAAAATAATTTATGTTCAGTTACAATATGGATTCACGTTGTACTTGTGTGCCTTATTGTAGGGCTTCTCTAATTCTCTGTGCCAGGGATCTCTTCCAGAGTAAAAGAATTTCCAAAACCGCCTTATGATCACTGTGCACATTACAATAGAGCAATCATTTTACATAATTATTTTCATTTATTCCAGAACATTGCACTTATCCAGATGTACTTGGTTTAACAAAATTGCATTTGCACCAAGTTTTTCTTAGTTTGAAATATTTCTGAAAAAATATTTATTCTTTCGTTATCATAAGGAAAGGGCTTTATACTTACTAACTAATGAATATTTAAAATCTCTGGAAGAGATCACTGGCACCAAGAATTTGAGAAGCCATGAATCCATATTGTAACTGAACATAAACTATTTTATTAATCAGAGAGTGGGTAATTAAGATCACATACGGTTACATATGTTAGCTACTTGTGTTATTTGTATAAAGTGGTGCGGTATGCTAAGTGTCTCTATACGAAGCTCTAAAAGCTTTACCCACCACCTACCTCCCTCTGGCCTTGCTGTCAGTTTAAAATTTGTCACAATGTTAACACCCTCTCTAACTGCCTTCCCTGTGCACCTAAACCCACTCGCACGTACACATCCATCCACTCAGGGTACATCCAATGGAAACAGGGCTCAAATAAACAACACTGCACAGTGGGACCATAAAGAAGGGATTCAAAACTTGGTGTAAAACTGGACAGAGCGAGTCCGAACGTGTCTGCGGTTGTCTCAAAAGTCGCAATGCAATTTGGGCCTATGGCAAACAAAGGAGGGTTTACATTCATAGATATGGCATTAAAACAGGAACGTTGAGAGAGAGAGAGAGAGAGAGAGAGAACAGAACTGACTGGGGTTTTTAAAAGATTAAATCCGACCCAGGATTACGCAGAATTCAGTGTGTATGTGGTGCAGAACATTTCTACAAATCACAGCAGCTGTAGAAACATGCCCTCAATCCCTCTAATGTACTTTCTGTAGTCATGTTCCCTATTCAATACCTGGCTTTCTTCTCCTGGTACAGTAATTTGGATTTTCTCCTTAATGAAAAGCCCCCTCTTTTTCACTCTCCCTCCCTGGAATGTTAATCTGCCTTGGTAAGTCATTAAATGTGTTATGGCTTAGAGGCTTCGGAGAGGGATTTATATTTGTGAAAAACAGATGAGCTAATGATGGCAGACTGATAGAGGGATTCTTTAAGAGACACACACGCATACTTTCACAACACACGCAGAAAGTGAGAGAGAATCTAGACTCGGTTATTAATGAGCACCATAACCCGTTTAAACAGAGACTGATCTCTCTGTGGTGTACTGACTGATAGTGACAGAACAATCAACCCTCGGTCCAAGAAAGACGCAACTAATTGCGATGACTTCAGCGAAACATAAGTTTACAAACAGCAAATAAAGCAATACTAACTGTTTAGACAACACAATCACACACCTCACACTCTACACTCCACAGTCAGGGCATGTGAGTTACAATACGTGATAAAAGCAGTCAGCTTGGTGTAGTACCTTGCAACCAGTCACGGAAGTAGTGGAGCCACATGAGTGGTAGCTGGCCTTGCTCGTCACGGAGCACATATTCGACGGTGCCGAAGCGCTGGTGAAGCTCATAAAGCAGCGGTTGGGCCTGGGCATAATCTGCCCGCTGTGTCACCACATACATGCTGTAGAAGGAGAAGTAGAGGAACTGTGCACCCAGGAAGTCGTACTCAGCCGTCTCACGTGGTACGATGTCGGTCAGCTCCAGGCCATCTCGCACTCTTGTGGTGCCATACAGACTGACACCAAGTAGTGCCAGGAAGAGCACAATCACCACCACCTGGGACCACACACAGACACACACACACACAGAGTGATGAGTCACACGTTGGCTGGAAACAGAGCTCCAGTTTTTATGACTGCCCTTCTGACACAGAAGGTGTCTGTGGTTTTTGTAAAAGGGTTTTTACACAAAGCAAAGCGGTTGCACAAGTGCTAAATCCTTCAGCTGGTTTCCATTCACCTCTGTCCTTCTATCCGTCTCTGCAGTAGATTAAGTTCGACCTGGCAAGAAATTCTTACTTAATACGTCCAGGCTTAGTGACTGCCAAGGGTCTCTGGACTCAACTGAGAGAAGTTCTCAATCAAGGCCAAATACCCAGAGAGTACACATTCTTGTTCTATTTGTATACTTTGTATGTTTTTGTTCTATTTAGTCAGAGAGAGGTTATAAGGACTGGGGTCCCGAAAAACACGCCTCAAAACCTGTGCCAAGGGAAATCACTAAGGGAAAACGTTTTTTTTCAGAAATCACGACTTGGAAGGCAGTTAAGGTCGGCCATTATTTCATCCGACCCAACAGTGGCTGTCCCGAGTTTGAACTCAATTTTCTGGTCACTAAAACTTTAATGAATTTCCTTTCATTCAATTTTCTGGTTTATCGCTAAGCTAACTTCTACTCGAACACACTGGTGTCTTTTTCCTCTTTACCTTTGTGGTAGGCTGCAGCAGGAATGGTGCGTAGTGCTTCTCTGCAAACGAAGCGAAGGTCCAGCGGGAACAGGAGGGCTCTGTGTGACCTGATGGCACCTCGCTAGACTGGTTGAGGAGATCTCGCGTGGAGCTGGTGTTGTTAATATTGTTGTTGTTGTGATTGGGGTGGAGCGGCTGCACAGAGATGCGAGAGTGTGGCTCGGCTGTGGTGTAGTAGGCTTGCGTGCGTGGGTCGTACTCGGTGCGCAGTTGCACCGTCGACTGCATGGTGATGTGCGTGTGCTGAGAGAAGCCGTGGCTGCTGTAGGAGGGAGGCGGAGTGCAGTGGCCTACATCGCCCAGTGCCTGAGGCTCCAGCTGGATTACACGGTTAGAGCACGGGCTAAAAGGGGGGAGGCCAAAGGAGGTAAATCACAATCAATGCCAAGAAATGCTAAGCTTCTGAATGTTTTTCATTGGCTTATCAGTTGGTCAAACCACTAGCACATAAACGTGAGATGTCTATGAACACTCAAGATTATGGGTTTGTGATATTGGAAACATGATGATCGTGATCATTCGCCGTTGAAACTGAATACCGCTCGACAAAGCAGAACAAACTGTCTATTAAAATGTACGTGAGCGTGTGTGTTTGTGTGCAAGTATGAGTTCTAGTTTTTTTTGTATTTCATTTATTTGCATTTAAAAAAAAAAAATCTATTTGCCATTTTGAGTAGTTTTCAATACGTCTGTGAAAACTGATGGCAGCCGACAGTAACAAGCAATGGCTACTGATTGGGAGGTGAGCATTTCAGTGAAACTGAAGGCTTCAGGTTCAATTTCCTGCATGAGCCTGGGATCGCGATGGAGAGTTAAGAGTGCAGGCAAGCAGCATGAAAAAAAAGCCTTGAGCAGGTATTACATGAGGGTCGGGGGCGCGCACACACACACACACACACACACACACGATTAAAACACCTCACAATAACATGAAGCAGTAACTCATACCATAAACCACACATGCCACACATACATGCACACACTCACCTCACACATATTTACAATTATACTAGCCACTACTCACAAAAGAAGCTGTTTAACATGTCTGTATGCATCTGTGTGTGTTTCTGTCTAACCATAGAGAATAAAAGCTCCTGCAACTGGAATCAATAGAACATTTCAGCACATCTGTCTCATAGGACAGAGACTTACAAAGAAAAGTCTTAGAAGTGACATTCCTCCAGAAATGTGTGTGTGTGTGTGTGTGGGTGTGTGTGTGGGGGGGGGACCTGATGAAGCAGCAAAAGATGTCAAAGCGGCGATCTTCTCTGCGATACAGATCCATGCTGAGTATAGCGGGGAAGATGAGCAGCACCATGGCGAAATTAAACACCACCACGACAGCAGCCTGAAATAGAGAGAGAGAGAGACACACACACACACACACACACACACACACACACACACACACACACACACACACACAGAATAAATAAATAAATAAATAAAACATACTGCTGCCAGGTTATACCCACACCAAACTACACACAGACTAAACAAGTTCCGTTTCAAGACAACTGCATGGAGCTGCAGTGAAATATCAAGTGAGCTTTCATTTGGCAAATCATCTATTAAAACAAAGCCCAAGACAATTAAATACTGCTCTGAGATTCTATATAAACACTTCTATAGAACTAGGAGGAACAATCAGACCACAAAGCAAATTGGAAACATTCTCTCTCTCTCCCTCCTGCTCTCACTCTCTCTTTCTCACTCCCTCTTTCTCACTCCTTCCCTCACTCCCTCACTCCCTCTCTTTCTCACTCCCTCACTCCCTTTCTCAAAGACAAAAAAAATCATATTCTTTAATACAGGACTTGGTACTTTTATGGTGAAAATAGGTTCATTTTAAACAATTGAGAAGAATATTATAATGTGACATTTTCTGAATATTACAGTTTTTAAATCCAAACTTGTTTATTACTGTTATAGTTGCAGTAATGTTCAAAGTTTTTCTGAGCAAAATTATAAAGTCATTAGAACGCATTATTCATTTAATTCAACTGAATTTGTTTTTCACAACTTAATGCTCATAATGATAAAGTCTAACCTTGAACACTACTGTTCTAGTTATGTTCTCTGTTAGGATGATTTTGTACTTTATTTGTTCTTTAGACTGATAAAAGTAAAAGTAGACTCCAAAAGTAGACTGATGTAATGAAAAAAAAAAGAAAAAAAGGTTTGCGTTTGAATTTTGCATGATTTATATCCTGAGTGGAAAGTTTTTTTTTTTTGAGAAAGACAGCTTTAGAAGTTTGTTTCTGTGAACGCATAGAGCTGGAGCTAGTGAAGGACTCGAAACAAGAAAAAGAAATAGAGAAACAGGGAGAGAGAGAGAGAGAGAGAGAGAGAGAGAGAGAGAGAGAGAGAGAAAGAGAGAGAGAGGGCATGTCTGGTCTGGTCAGCTTGTGTGGGTTTTTGTGTTTTTCATTCCTGGGTGGAGGCTGGCTCTGTGTTCAGCTGCCAGACCACACAGAGAGTGCAGCAGCCCAGTACAGCCTGGAGGTGCTGAGAGAGGTCTGTACTTCAACACACACACACACACACACACACACACACACACACACACCTTACTCATCTCTCTCTCATTCAGTTTTTCCCCTGGCACACAAACGATGTCTTCTTGTGTTTGCGTGTCTTTAAGGAGCTGAAATTATAAGTGTGTGAGTGCTAGGAATGAGTGATGTGTGTGTTCTGTGATGAAAAAGTGAGTGCACAAATGACTACTGAAGGGAGAATAAAGAGCGCATGTGTCTGCAAGGGATTGGAGCTACAGAAGAGACTCTGTGAAGACTGCCACACACACACACACACAGCTTGCCACACAAGCTGCAATCTCTGACTACAGCATGTGTGCAGCTTTGCGCACGTGTCCAGTGGTGAAGAACCTAAATCTCTTTCTCTCTCTCACACACACACACACCTCTTTCCACACATACTAATCAGAGCACGACTGATATTTAGCAATTAAAAATTCTTTGATTCACACATGACCGTCAAAAAAGTACACTCTAATAATGTTATTAGTAATGTAACATAAACGTCTGATCAAGTTAGGCCCCTTTCACAACTGCCATTAACATAGCTGGGACAAATGGGTATTAAAGATGCGTTGCTGACAATTTAATTTGTAATAAAATTTAAAACAATAGAAAAGAATGCAAAATAGAAACATTTTCACTAGTTCTCTCAGACTTTTAGACCTTACTGTGTATCCTAATCTTCATCATACATTAATCTACATGAATACAATACATGAATTCAGACTGGAAACATTGGGAAGAAAATACCTGGCTTTATCTTCTGCTCATCTGCACAGCGGGAAACAGATAAGCAGAAAAATGCCAGGCGAGAAAGACAGAATGCTATCACATTATGCTTTGGAAGCTCAAGCGAAACGTAATACAGGAAGGATGCAGAATCGATTGTTTTGACTCTGGGTTCGTCAGAGCAATGAGAACACACACGCTGGCATGTGAGGACCTCTGAAAAACAGCGCGTTTTTAGATATGTATTTGTTTCTTGGTTTCTCTCCAGCATGCAGGTGAAGCTAAGGGTAGAAAAAGAGAGATCTGTTTCGCCTGAGAGCTGTGTGTGTGTGTGTACAGTATGTGTGTGTGTTTTGCATGCTGCTGAATAGTTGCCAGCAGGCCTACACTGCAGGCGTAAACAGGTGGTGTTTGAAAGGCGGTGTGCAATCCATCCATCCACAGATGCTAATATCAGATAGAGTGCATGTGTGATTTAACCACAGCCTCTCGCTCTTCGTACACTACAATATAATAAATGCAACTGCACTGTGACAACATTCATTATAGATGAGTATCACACTGTGCTCTACAGTCAAGCAGGAAGGTGCTCGCGAAATGCTGCAGCTTGGAATGTTGCTACGAGTGTATCTAAACATAATGAATATATTATACAGAGTTATATTTGCTTTCGCAAATCACTTCATGCAGGTAAAAACTGGATTGTGTGAATACAAATCGCAGGAGCGAAAGCTGTCACTTTCGAATTTCAAACGCTGTTAAAATTACATACGTACACATTTTATTTACCCTAGAATTGGAAGAAAATTATTGCATATAGCAATGAATAAGAAAGTGTGCATATAAATTCTTCTAGTGTCTACGAGTCTATTCTAGAGTCTATTTATTATCCAAAGCCTTAATTATATTCTTGCCCAAGGTTAGCTAAGGTAAACGTGTACATGAATAGAGTTTATTTCATAGTAATAAACCCAAAACATTCTCAGAAAGCAAGTAACATGGAACTACCAATAACAAGAAATAATAATAATAATAATAATAATAATAATAATAATAAAAAGAAGAAGAAGAAGAAGAAGAGGAAAAGAAGAGTTAAATCCTCATTACTAAATCACAGTTAGCTGGTTTGTAGACTGAACACACAGAGTTTAAAAATGATGTCATTTTGACGTAAAACGAATACAGCTTTAACAAACAGATGGGTAAAATCACCTGACAGATCTGACTGGCTCATCTGCGGTTTTATCGGGGAAAAAGAAACCCCTTATGTTGTATTTTTGCATGCTGACTCATAGCATCGTATTCTGATACTAAAACGCAGAGCTTCATTGATTACGTTGGTGATGAAGAAAAGACGTATAATGTGGGGTTTTCTCCTCTACTGGCCTGCAGAACATAAAGGTTAACTCAAGCAGTTGTAGCAGAAAGCAGAACTGGGAGCACATATCCATATCAGTCTGATACACGCTGACCATGTAAAATCACGCACCGATTTGGGCTGCGTATTTTCCAGCTGTTATGCAGTGTGGTCTGCCTCACCTATTCCTGTTCAGTTAAAGGCTGCTCGGCTCAGATCCTGCCCCATTTCCACATCACAAATCAACTCCAGCTGTTTAAAATCACATGTACACACAATAACCCCGCCAGACCTGAGTCTCTAACAACCTCCCACACAGAGACCACAGAGCACCACTCACCAAACCCCTTCCCCCCAGGATTGAGTTACGTGTACTCGCGCCACAACGTGGATGCACAGGGGCCGTACCACTAATCAAGCCCAGTGGGGGGTTATGGGCCGTGCCAGCCATCGACCTGTCACACGCTCCATTTGATGAATGAAATCAATAAAAGTCACCAGGGGAAAGCTGGTACCAATGAAGAAGGAGTGAAAGACCTCACATACGCAGGGGAGCACACACAGCAATCACTAACAGGTCTAACAGTGTTTAGAAACCTTTTATAGAACGATTCCCATACATGCAAAAATCATGTTCGCTAGTTTGACATACCTGTAGAGAGAATGCCCGTAGTGCTGGGATAGGGATGAGGGCGGCCATGAAGAAAGCGGTGATGTTACTGATGGAGGTCAAAGCCACGCTGGCCCCGGTTCTCTTCAAGCACTCGCCTGTACGGTCCTGTATTGTACAGAAACAATATTGTTTAGTTAAACTCCAGTTCATACACACGAATGCACAGTACAACTTGTTGTATAGATTCATTTTAATCTTCAGAAATACAGCATACATCCTAAACATTATGGACACATTACCATCACATCCAGTTGTACTTTCTGAACTTCATATTCCACATTTGTCCCTCAATGCTGCTATAATAACCTCTAATCATCTGGGAAGGCTTTCCACTAGACTCTGGGGAGGATCTGACTAGTTTACCCATAAGAGCTTTAGTGAGGTCAGGTGATGTCACTGATGAAGATATAACCTCACCAATTATTGCAATCAAACATGTCAAATAAAAAAGCAATAAGTTGATGATGAATATGATGATGATGATGATGCGTCATGAGTGGTGATGGGTTCCAAAAAGCCAAGTCCTCTGGCCTAAGTCATTAGGTCCTCTGGCCTAATGTTGTGGTACGATCAGACTGAAATCCACTAGACCATCTCTGTGGCTGCCAGCTTAATATTTCATTTGCTCCTTACTGCACAATAAACAGCTATGTAATACCATGACTGCGTTACAAATAATAAATCAATACAACATATTGTAGTGTTGGACAGAATACCTACCAAATGAAAAGGAATATATTATCTGGGCAAAGATGGTTCATAAATCTAAGCCCATAAATGTAAACTTTCTTACATTAATTAGTAATTCATCAGTGCATTATTGGCATGAATGTTACAAATGTCAAATTATTGCCAAAGCATTTTTCTAGCAGGCTTATTGGCCTAAGCTGAGAGCTTGATCTTCCGTGATAGCTAGGCTCCTGTTTGTACATGTTTATTTCAGCAGTAGCTCACTGCTATTTGCGGGTAAAGATGCATGTTGCTTTTCATTTGGATAAATAAAGGCTGGTTTATATATCGGCTTTATACTGGAAGCGTAGCATGCACAGTTCACATCATATAGCATACAGAATTTTAACTAACAAGCAAAAATAGACATGAAAGGAACATTATAGGAACTCAAAAGTTATTATGCTTGTATTTCACGTATAAAGAATATTAAAGGTGGGGTCTCCGTTGTTTGAGAAATGCTTCAAAAAACCGAGTTGGGCCGACAAACAAAACAAAAACAAAACTAAAGTGTAGCCAATGAGCAGAAAGGGGCGGGTCTTGTCAATATGGGCTGAGAGCGTTTTCAGTGCACATGTGTGACATTAGCAGAAAGCGGTTTTAACATTGACATGGAGGATAAAAACAAAGAAAGAAAACATAGAAAGGCTTACGATAAGGCAAGAAGTAGGACCCGTGTTAATAAAGGATCAGCTTTCCAGCACTGGAGAGAACTGAAGGAGCAGGAAGTTGGTCACATATTCAGAGATTGGAGTTTCCCAAGTCAATAACTACTGAGCTGAATCTGTGAATATGCGGCCAACTTTACTTAAGATGCCGAGGTCGCTTTTTCCTTCTCGATAGGTGAGTAACGTTGGTTTTGCTTTGTTTCACAGAACTAATATATGCCGTCCTTTGCATGATTATGCTCGTGTGTCATTTTTGCTTGTTTGTTTATCTGCAATTGTATTGTTCTTCCCTTCAGCTATGATAAAGACACATTTCTTTCCATTAGTTGCCTGGGTTACGTATGTATGTGGGGGTGGGACCCATTTGGGTTAGGGCCGTGTTTGTTTTGGTGATTTCAAATGTCAACATTGGCTTTCAAACAACGGAGACCCTACCTTTAACTCGAATATCAGAAATGTATCTTTCATTAACTGCAATTAGAAAACGATTTGTTATACAAGGCAATTGTTGACCTGTTCATCTACTTTACTTGGAAAGTACAAGCTTCTGGGAGCTTTCGGTTTAATCACCCATGAGCTGCCCTAAAAGCTGTCTCAGAATTTTTGTGTACACTCCAATGCGAAGACACCAACTCTCCTACAGTGTGAATATTTCAGGTATTGCCATCTTTCACATCTTTCCTGTTACAGTCATTGAAAGTTTACTTTATGGAATAGGTCATTTCTCACACGTGCATCTGGACCAGGATCCCATTGGACGGTTTTACTCTCATGCAGATGGTCAGAAATAAAAATCAGAGAGTGAAGAGAAACATCTCACAGCCAGTGTAAATGTTGTTTAGCAATAGCATTGCCTCATATTAGTTATTTATTCCAGAAAGAACAACACTAGGCTTGAGCATGTTGCTTTTCATCAGTCACGCTTTCACAGGTTCAAGTGTAGTTCATCTGAACTCGGCTTGGACATCCTTTTTTTCCATGTTCGATCTGACCTACTGGCTTGTTATAATGTAAGCAGAAGCTGAAAACAGTCCCGGACACAAAGATATAGTGAGAAGAAGCCACAGCTTTACATTATACTGTAATCTGCTTAGATAGCAGCCCTGAACGTCCAGGCTTCAGGTGAATGCTGATTGGCAGAGAAGAAATATATCATCCCTCAAAGTCAGAAAGACATTGGTCCTTAAATGATCCTTTTTGTCCTTAAATGCACACCTGTGTCTCTGTATCTTAGGTTGTTGTCTTGCCTACTCATCAGTATGATTACATTAACTACATCCAATTTTAAGAATAGTAAATAAGAAATAGTATTCCTCATGAAATACTTAGAACAAGCCTTTTACAAACTGTTCGCCAGCTCTAATGCTCCCACTTAGGAGAAATTTGTTCATATGTGTGTATGTGTTTAATCTGATCAGCTACATAATAAGCATGAAGCATCTGGAAAGGTTTGCCAAAAAAGGGAGGGAAGGATCGAGAGCTCCTCTCGTCAGGCACAAAACATGCCGGCACATAACTTAGCAATCCTACATAAGCTTATTTGGCACGTTTTCTTCCTCATGTTGTCTCAGGGAGTTTTCTCCTTTCTCCTTTTCCTTTGCTCGTTAAGGCTCTAAATCTACATCCGGATTACTCTAAAGCCTCTTGGTGACAGTGTCCAATGTTAAACTACTATACAACTCAATGGAATAGGGATTGAATAGGAGTGAAACTCTTGAGTTATGGCATCTGGTCCTTTGTACCTGAGTACTTTGTACTTGTTTTTTTTTTTTAATCAGTGAAACGCTTGACTTTCCTTTCCTTTTACTTTTTATGTTGGTATCTGCAGGCAGGCACCTATGCGACCACCTGCACACAGTTCCCTGGGCTAAGGTTCAAGGTTTACTTTCTTGCCTCGTTGAAACAATTTTTGTTAATTGGTTTATCGACTCTCTATTTCAGAATAAAAGATTCCTTTGCATACACGCCAGCATTGCTTGCCAGGCTAAACGGATGGAATAGTCTTCAATGTGTGGTTCAAACACGCAAGTACACAGCTAATCCGTTGCTGATGTCCAAGTTAGATTAAGTTTACTATAGCAACAGTATTTCTATCTAAGCTTTGCTCTGAAAAATAATGCTTTATAGGATGATATCCATTATTGTCCCAACAGTAACTCTAAAGCAAATGTCCAATTTCCAAACCTCCTTTAGACAAATTCTCTGTGAAAGGTGTGTTATTTATGTTGTGTGCTGCAGAGGGATACTTTATCTTTCCTTATTTAAGCGCTTTAGCTGCTAGTTCCATGCGAGAGAGCCTGCAATCACTGAACCTGCCATGACAACTTAATGAGCTGAAGTCCTGATGAAAAGCCTTTCCGTTCTAATCCACTATTATGTGGCTTTTTTCAGCAGGACTGCAAAAAAAAAAAAAAAAAAAAAAAAAAGGAAAAAGAGAGAGAGGGAGAGATTTATTTCCCTCCCACTCCTTGTCCCTCGCTTGCACAGAAACATTTCCATCAAACACAGGAGATAGTCATTTAAACAGTCAGCTTGGGACCACCGAAATGTAGTTGGCTCATTGTCTTGTTAGGATAAGCTCTTGTTTTTCGTCTAGAAGCCATTCAGATGGTTGACCAGGATAAGATAGTGTTCCAAACTCCACCTCCACACACACACACACACACACACACACACACACACACACACACACACACACACACACACACACACACACACACACACACACACACACACACACACACACACACACACACACACAGCATAAGTAAAGAACAGAGTGGGAAAAGGCAAAGACATGAGACAGAGAATGAGCGTATGTACATGTGTGTGTGTGGGTGTAGGGGGGAAGTGATTGTGTGCAGGCTTTGAGTGAAGTCCTGAGAATGTTCTGGACCACACAGTGTGTGCTTAAAGTCAGGATGACTCTGTGCTCTTCTCCCACAGCGTATTGTTTACTTTTACCAAAAAGAGCTGTGCTGCGCTGCGCAATTGCACACAAACACAAGCAAACACTTGCCCTGACTCCCCTCTCACCACCAACGACCTGAACAGTCACACACATACTTCTTCGCCTGCAAACACATTTATGTTGCGAAACGTTACTTTATAAGTGCAGTTTATAAGGTTCGCCAGTGTTTGTAGAGCTGTAATTATCATATACTCTAACCTCTGCTTAAAGCTCACCAGTTTATTCACATTTTTGTTTACATTTTTCTGGAAGTCAGATCCACCCCTGCCAGTACAGATCTGCTGAACCAAACTCCTATTCCTTAAAAGGTAAATCACAAGAAATACCAAGTTTAAGCAGCAAAAAGTAAATAAAAACTACAAAATGCTCCTTTAAATACCAAGTAATGCCTATAAAATCATATGCATGTTACTTATAAAAATATTCATATATGTTTATGAAATGATTACATTTCCAACTGCAATGCAATGGGTGCACACTTGAAAAAATAAAATTATGCCCAGTCTCACAAAGATGCAGAAATAAGCACAAACAGATAAGTATCTGCCCTCACACTCTGCTGCAAGTGTGTGTGTGTTTGTCATCACCATCCCTAAAAGCCCTTTGTGCAGCCACACACATCCTGTACTGGCCCCCGGGAGTCCCTGTGTGATGCCGGTGCACATCAAAGCCGAACGAGGGCTAAGGTTTGAACTTACATCACAGGCTGGGACAGGTATGCGCATTCCGTTACGTGGGGGATAGCATGAGGGCAAAAAGTCGTAGCAACTCTGATACAGCCTGGCCCCTAGAAAACAAATGAGCCCTTTCCTTCAAGATCTTAGCACATGATCTTGTCTTGACACAATCTCAGGCAGTAATCTTATGTACAATGACCGGTTAGCAAAAGAGAGATGTTTGTGAAAGTGGGACAGAAAGACAGACAGAGTGAGACGTATTCACCTCAAATGGGATTCTCCGGTTTTGGCCAGTTTCACTGAAGGCATGAGCAAGAAGAAAGACATCATCCACTCCCACGCCAAGAGCAAGGAATGGCAGCACCTATGCACACACAGGAAATGCTAGAAAACCCCAGTCTTTCTGCAAGAGAATACAAGTTTTTTTCATTTTCAAACATAAACTTAGTGAGATACCTGAGTGGTAGCAGCGTTGAAAGAGATGCCAATGAGAGAGCAGAGGCCAAGGCCGGCGGCGACGGACAGTGTGACCAGCAGCACTCCAGCCAGCCCCACTGCTCCCTGGGATTTGGCACAGTCCCAGCGCAACATGGTCAGACACGCATAGGCAAGCTGCACAGGGGTGACAAAAAAGCTATTAATATTGATTACCATTCAATAATGTATGGCTTAGGGTGGCTAGTGTGAAACAAAATGCACGGATACCATTAGCAGGTAACCACTGGCTATTCGGATTCCGCTGACACTAGAGAAGGATTTAAGGATGTCCTCTAGAGTAGTGGTGGTAAATGTCAGTACTTTCTGAGACGAGTTGATTGACACACTCTGCTGGACCACCTTAAGATGATTACAGAAACATAGATAAATATAAAATTCATTAAGATGTCTTTAACTTCATGGTAACCACAACAATACAATGACTGAGAATCTGCACACTGAAATACAAAGGCCAGTTGTCTAATATAGAACTAGGCTTTACATTACTCGATTGTTGTCAGTTTTGAATTTTCCATTTTTTCAACTGTTAACAATTAGATGAAAGAAAATTTCAGTTGATTTACCCCTCTCATTACCTTCCTTTTATCCAGGGAGAAATACAAACACGCACAGCGCGCACAAAGGGGAAACCTATACCAATCAGAGGTCAGGGCCTAAACAACACAGCCCAGATGATGTCACCTACAAACCACCAATGGGATGGCAGCTGGGAAAGAGATTGAGCGTTGTGTGGTTTAATGTGTTCCAGACGGGGCCACATCACGCGTACACCGGATTTAAATGTGACCTTTTCTGGCCTTACATATGCACCTCCCCAAGTTCACATATAAACACAGGCATTTCAAATATGGTCAAGAAAGAAAGACGAAGCTTGATTTTGATCACCCAAACAGCTGGGACATAACCTTGAAGGTGGTTGTGTGTGATAGATGTACACTATCTGGAATGTGTAGTTTACTTATGAATTGGATTCCTTTAAACACATACGAGAGAGAGAGAGAGAGAGAGAGAGAGAGAGAGAGAGAGAGAGAGAGAGAGAGAGAGAAATAGTGGGGATAGGGGGTGGGTCAAGAGCGTGAAAGAGGCTTTGATGTAGACCAATAAAATTCCATTTCCATATTAGTTCCAGGTGGGTTCATGCTTCGTAAAGGGTTTCAAAAGCATTCCAAATAGCAAGTCCTATGTCAGAATAACTCACTTATCGTATGGGAAACCCTTTTTTCTATGTAAAATGTGGGGTAAACAGTGAAAAGTATGTGATCACATAAAGGAACAAACCATAGACCCTTCTGACTATTCAGCACTGTTAATGAGAGCAGCAAATGTCTGCTCACTTGCCTATATTATTTATTTATTTTTTTTTACTGTTATTACAGAGGACGTAATGCAATCTGTGTGCATGTGAGGGCCACGAGCAGCTGACTTACAGTGTAATTAAAATTTTCCATGTATGCCATTGAAAATAAAGCTACAGGTAAACATTAATCTGAACACTAGGCTATGAATTAGCAACAAGTGTTACTACATGAGTAAAAGCAACAAGGTATGAAATCTCTCTCTCTCTCTTTCACTCTCTAAGTTGTTTGATTCAGAGCTGAATGCTAAAAGCCGGCTTTTACCTCAGAGTACTTCCTCTGCCAAGCTTCCAGGATGGCAGCCGCTTTCTCCTCGTTCCAGTTCAAGTGCGAGACTTCATCATAGCCCTTAAAGTGCTCATACATCTGTTTAGGGGTCATAAGCTGGAACATGGTCTGAAGAGCCTGGGCACTGTTGGAGACAGGTAATTAAAAAAAGTCAGATATGCCACAGTGACCAGCTTCTGCGTCTCAAAAAAATCTACTCAACAGACGTGTATCTGCAACGTTGCTCTTGTGTTCAGATACACATTGATCCATTTCTGTCTTTTCATGGGACACAGATGGTAGCTACGTTGTTAGAAATGTCACTGTTTACTGTCCTGTGTGTTTCTGGTTACGGCATCACAACTCCGTTCAATTCATTCAAATGATTCATTCATTCAGATGAACAGGATTAACAGACGTAAATCATCAGAAATAGTAAGCCATATTTATCAATAATATTCATCAGAATCAGTGAACTATACCTTAAAGGACACTACTGACAATAGCAAACGTAAACCTGACTTAAATCTGACACTTATATAGCGCTGGGTCTAGCTGTGTGGTCCGAGTTCTCTCAAACTTCATGCCGAGACATGCTGTACTGCCACTTTAGTTCTTCTTCAGACCTTCAGGTTCTGTGTTGCTGATGCACTATTGCTATATGCTATATTCTGCTCTGCTCAGACTTACCTGAGAAGCCTGCCGCTATTGTTTTTTGTGGTTCCTCCAATGATGAGTTCCTCCTGCCAGTGCATATACTTCTTAGAGACCCCATGACAGCCACCGGTTAAAACTTGGCCAATATCCAGTGGCTATGGAAACAAAAATGGCAGCAACATGTGATTATAATCATGGAAATTCTACACATTTATTTACACGTCATATTGTGACACCTGCTAGCTTTTATTTTGTTCTCCATTGATTAATTTACTGCTGTCAAGGAACCCTATTTGCTGCTGTAATGACAATTCAGTATCTAAAGCACGAAAAGCAATAAATCTACTAAATAAATGATACACAGAATTGTCCTAATCGTGTTTCATACGGGGTGATTTCTGTTATGCGGATGTCAGGATTACCTGTGTAGAGTTCTTATTGGGAGCTGATAATGGGCAGTCTGGGTCAGCAGGGTTGATGCAGGGACGGTCCATGTAGCCACGACCAACCTCAGCCTTGGCCAGTATTTCTTCCCAACTGCCCACAACTTTGGTCATGGTCTGCATATCGGCAATCAATGCCATTGGGTCAAAGTTCATCCACTGCAGAGGGGGTCTACCACTGTGGCAGGACAGAAGAATCAGCTTTAAACCAAAACTCTATCTTCATTTCAACAGAGCATGTCTGATTTGGCATGCTAACAGCCTAGAGTGCATCTGATTTATGAGATGATCTAAGCTCTCTGTGGAGAGGATGGACTGCATCTCATATAACTGTCTTTGAAGCGGCAAAGCAGCACCATGGGCGGTATTTGAAAAGATAACTGACGACTTCGGTTAAGCCGAATCCACTGACAGAATGGTTCGAGGACGGTTTCTAACTTTGGGGATAGAGGCAGCATTAAAGGCATATATTGGGATTCAGAATGCCTCCGTAATGACAGCTCTGCTAAACTGAATCAGTCCAATCGTTGTAACTTTATCCTCAACTAATTACTTTATTCTCCTGGTCCAGCCCAAGGCCTACAACATCCCCACAACTAAGAACTTTTTAAATCATATTTAAAAACCACTAATATTTCTGTTCCGCTCTTGGTTCCAGTCGCAGTCTGGCCTGTGCTTTCTGGGCCTCTCTCCCTCTTTCTCCTCAGTAAATCTGTCCACATGCTATCCTTACATGCCCTCCCTTGTTCCCTAAGTCCTCACTCCCTCTCTCCTTTGTGCTGTCGTTTTCTTCCACTCCTAGCGATCCGCTGTCCGCCTCTCCAGACCTCCCGTTGGTTCAGCACTGAACTAGCCGTCCATCTTTGCTGCATCTCTCACTTTTTCTCTTTTCACAGCGGACTCATCTGGCTAACCCTCATTGCCTTAGACCACATTGTATGTGCCTAACCAGGCTTGAGTCATTATTCAGACTCCCCCAACCAGAACACAGTCAAATTCTTATTTACCATCTACATGGAGGGAGGAAAGAGAGGCTGAGAGAGGGAGAGGGAGAAAGAAATTTGTGTTCTGCTTTTGCTGGACTGGAGGGAATCCTTCTGAGTCTAACTACTTCACAAAGTTATTAAAAGCGAAAGGGTAACAATTGTGTGGGATCCCAGCTTGCCCAGGCCAGAGAGCAGTTACAATGAGCGCCTTTAGAGAGGAGCAGTGCAGTCCTCTCATGCACAAATACAACAAAGCATCCTTGCCAAATTACTGTTTACCGTCCTACTGCCGTTGACCCTTGCTCATAAGCCCATTTCTCATGCCAATCACTAAGGTTCTAGCATTTTATACCACAAACTATCCCAAAAATCCAACTGAAAAACATTATCGGTGACCGTCACTTACGGGAGATAGGCAATGCCTGAGTGTAGCTTAGCACCTTCCCAGAAGCAGTCCAGAGGAGTGATGACCAAACAAGGATGCAGGTTCTCAATGATCTAAAAGCATAGATGTCATTATGTCACACCCTGTGTAACGGTGATGTATGTTACATACTATGCTCACTTGGTAGTATCTCACCTGGTAGACAAAATTGTTTTCTGTGAGGAGTTCTCCTGATTTGTAGCATAAATGTTCTAATTTCCATTTCCTACAAGGTATGAAAATCACAGAAAAAGTTCAAGAGAAGTTCCAGTTTTACATAAACATACAATATAAAAATTCCCAAAGTGATGTGGGAGAAAAGCACGCACTGCCCCCACATAAATCTGTACAATCTTCTTAAGCCAATACGAATGGTGTATTTTACCTGTTGTACATGTAAACATGCACTCTGCTAGCTTTAACGGCAGAGTCCAGGTGCTGCTTAAGTGCCTCCACTGTCAGGATGTTAGCACTGTGCTGCCGTGGAGTCTGGATCATTAGCTGAGGGTTAAACATGGCCTCCTCGCCGATCTTCTGCCGTGTGTATTTCAGCTCCTGATTTACCCTGCCACCCACTATAAGGAAGGGAAAGAAGGAGGAAGGAAAAATGTATGAGACATTGTGACTGGAGCTAAATATACTGTGGACACTAATAATAATAATAATAATAATAATAATAATAATAATAATAATAATAATAATAATAATATCTGAAACATCCAGTGATCCAGCATGAACTTTATTACTGAAGTTGACATTGTATAGAGGTTATGCATAACAATGAAATAATTTAGATAATTCCACTGTGCCATTATTACAAACATAACCGCTCACTGCTGTTGAAAATAATTCTGTATAAAAAGTACAGAGGGTCAAAATAAGAAAATAGCATCACTATATAATTAGCAAATAACATCATTTTGAAGAAAACTCTCAAAACACGTGTTTAGCCAGATATTAGACATGTATGATTCATAAGTGCAATCAAGGGCACATAAAGTAAGTACTGTGTGTGTGTGTGTGTGTGTGTGTGTGTGTGTGTGCGTGTGTGTGTGTGTGTGTTCTTAAGAGCTCAGGCTATAAAGTCCTCAAGTGGCTAAAACTGCTACAAAAGTAGTCTTTCAAAGAGACCTGCTGACTGGTGGCCAAGTCTGCCTCTCAAAGCTGACGATTCTTCATGTTCCATTTACCTTCCCATAGAGAAAAATCAGACTTCTCTGTTTTCAGGATCAAGAATCTGTCAAACGGCTGTCCCACTTACACAAACTATCACACAATGTGGCTCACTCATGCAAGTAATTGGGTAAATTTACCACAACCAAATACACACCAGGTTTTATATTTTTAATCCACCTTAGCGCTGATGTCGGAAAGTAGGAAACCTGGATACCTTTAGCTATTACGAACACTAAATAGCTGTAACTGTGCTGAGAAAAGATTGGATAAGTCAATTTGTCCTCAACGGTTTGTATCAAGGATTTGTGACTTTTTTTTTTTACTCGTCGCTTCATGTACATTCCTTCCAGCTGGCTTTGTACTGTATGTTCATGCTTTATTTTTTCTTCAAGCAACACCAAAAAGCACAAGTTCACTTTTTGTCTTATTTTGAAAGCAATTATTTATGCATGTTGTGCATTTAATAAAAACGAAACATAAAAAAGGGTTTTAAAGAAACGACTAATCCCGCAATAGTGATCAGTTTGAACAGTAGGCCTCAGCTGCGCTTTTTTGCAGCCATTGTAACTGAATTAAAGATAAGAAACCCATGCTTTTCTCTGAGGCTAGACCACCAAGTCAGTTTGGAAAGACTAGCAGGGAAAGGAAAAATGTCTACCCACATTAGGACAACACTGTGGAGTCTTTCTTCCTCAGCCCAAAACGCACTCACATCTGATCTTGTTTTAGGGCATGTTTATAATATCCATGATTAATCGCAGCCTTGACCACAGCCAAGCTGAGCTTCAACATGGTTATGGAAGCCAGGTTGATTACGGCCTAATATGGCTTAGCATGTTCTTTATTTGGTCCTCTGGAACACCGGCAGTTTTTGTTGAGAAGAAATTTTTCCGAGGAGTCATCAGAAAGCTGTGACTGTGTGGCAAAGATCTCCTCGCTATGAGGAGAATGTGAGCTGAGTAGCCTGCTGATGATTGGATGTTCACCAGATGCAAGAAAAGATTCACCAAGGAAAGACAATAATGCACACAGACGGATTTACAGAGATGAAACTCAGTATGTGTTATGCAACATGCCAACAGATTTACAAGCGTTGGATTATGGGAATGTCATCATACATCAGGATCCCATAAAACCTATGTCTGGAGCACCTGAGCTTGCTTAGGATGGTTATAGTTTTGGTTTGGGGCTCATTTACATTTTACGGCCTCACTTGAATAACCATTATATATTAGAATGGCTTTGATAGCAGTGTTGCAAAGGAAACACTTTGATCAATTTTAATTAGCATAGTGTATATCATATACGGCGTAAGCAAAGCAGACATTCAGAAAAATGCGCATCTTATAATGAACTTTTTCTGCCTATATTATAACAGGGTTATAATTTCCCATTATGGCCCTTTAGCTGTGTCACTGTGTGATATTTCTCCCCAAGTATTGAGCGAGAGATGTGAGTGAACTGGGTGTGCATGTCAGTGTGTTTGAGCCTGAACTGGGCTCATTCATTTTGTTGCATAACATTAACCCCTGACCCTCCCTTTTCACTGCTGGGCGAGTGTGGATTGGAAGGGGCCCGCCATCGCCCCCCGGTTTTCAAGCTTTGCCCTTCGATTCTCACCATTCAGCCATGAGCTGGCTTTTTATTGGGGTGCCTTAGACGCTAGCATGGGGCTCCTCTCTTCAAGAAGGCACCCCTCTGATACACACACACACACACACCACATCACAGCTCCATTGCTCTCTACCTGATCCTGCCAACTATACACCATCCTGGCTCTAGCCAATCCTGGGGCCGCTCGCTGGGGGCTGGCGAGGCAGGGAGGGGAGCTGCGTGTGGTGACACATGAAGGCACTTTTTATGAGTGTGTTGCGGGCGGGATTAGCTGGATTAGAACCCAACTTGGGGAGACCCCCCTGCAGTCATGCGGAAGTCCTTGAGCAGTTTTTGAGATCCAGAGCCATGCTCACTATTTCTGCTGGGCACTGCCAAGCTACCTGCTAATGGATTGCCTTTATATTTTTCTTGTCTCATCAATTACACCAGGGAGACTGAGCCAGTCCTGAACTAAACATCCAGAACTCTCTCTCAGCACAGTTTATGTGCACTTGCTGAGCCAGCTCTGACTAATATGACGCAAGGTTTATCAAAATCATCGTTCAGCACTAACATTTTAGTTTAAGCAAAGAGAGTCACATGCAGTGAGCAGCATTGACTCCAAGGTCTCCGGTTTGATCCTGAGCTCATGTTACTGTCCGGGTTCCATTCTACATTTATTACCACATGGGTTTCCTTCTTTTGTTTCCTCTTACCACCCTGTTTATGGGTGGTAAGTAGGTTTGCTACTTAAAATTGGCCCTTGGTGTAAAGGAATGTGCATGTGTCTGTTCACAGTGCCCTGAAAGATAGTGGCATCAAATCTTTCCAATTTACACCCAGTGCTATAAGGATAGCCACCTTGACCCTGACCAGGATAAAGTGGCTAATAAATATGAAAGAAAATATTGCAGCTTCAATAAGAAAAAAAAATCCAAATTACTTCCAACAAATGTTCTGATACTATGAAGCACCTAGTAATGTTATGCTGGACAATTTATCTTGATTCCATCGAAGCTGACAGCAAGCTAACTTTGCATCCTTAATCGTGTACCCACTGGCCACACACCACCAACACTCCTCAGCCCTTTAGAACCTTCTGGAGATAAGAGAAAAGAGGGATGTGATGTCATTGATGGTGGGAATGAAAAAGTAAGAGAGAGAGTGAGAGGTGACAGAGAGAGTTCCTGACCCGCAGCTGTGGCTGAATGCCCCCAAGCAGTCTGCCGACCCCTGACACAAATTTTACACCGCAGCTGCCATTTACTCCACGCTGCATTACCATATGTATGGCCTGCTCTTCCCTAATTATGCTAATCACATGTCCAGAGCTGCGCCTTGAAAAAATGGGTGTATTTAGCAGTCCGCTGCGTACAAATGCAGCTTACTGCAATCCAGAGATGTACATTCAGAGTGCCTTGAAAGGCCAGATTTTTCCACGTTGCTGGCTTCATTCAGGTCGCTTACCCTGGAGAAAAAAAAACTATTCAAATCAACTAGATTGCAATGCAACAAAAAAGTAGGGAGAGAATGTGTGTGTGTGTGTGTGTGTGTGTGTGTGTGTGTAAAACTCATAGTACTGAGGATTCTGAGTGTGCACCAACCCAAACACTGAGCGAGTTCCAGCAAAATAAGATATCATCCACACGCATCCACGTGTCTTGGAACTAAGTTTGATTCTCTATAGTAAGCAACTATCTGTAACTTTGGTTGCAAAATACTGTACTATTGTATTATCATACTTTATATGACCACAAACATTATAGTGTTTTTTCTGCAAGTAGTCAAAATGTCACTATATGCCCATACACTCATGTTAGTTCAGATCTGCTAAAGCAATTCCTAATTCTTGTAAATGAGTGAAATAAAAGAAAAAACTCTCCTCAAATCCATTGTTTTAGGCTCCCTTCAGATTTAAATCGATAACCAAGCGACAGCTTTTTTACGAAGTCTTACAACACAATATCAACATATCTTTTAAGGTGTGTTGCTCAATGCATTCTGTATCTCTTTCATGTCTCTCTACTCTTTTTCCACTTTGAAATTTTAAGCCTGTTAAGACTGAAGGAAAAAAAAAACTGGCCCTCTAGCCCAAACAAATATCTTTATAACTGCTTCCACTATCTTCTTTCTCCCTCTTTCTCTCACTCTCACTCTCAGAGCGGACGAGAGGGGGAGGGCCGGACCACCCGGCATCCGTGGCAAGACACAGTGTTTACATTGCTGTGCTTCACTCTGTAATACATCTGGCATCCCAGGGTTGGACTCCCAAGAGAGGAGGGGAGGGGAGGAGGGACATGAGGCGAAGAGAGTAAAAAAGAGGGGAGGGTGTTTAGTGTGGGGAAACGTTTCGGAAGGAAAGCAAGCAGAAGCCAGGGGGGCACATGGGGAAGTGAGTGAGTGAGAAAAAGAGAGAGAGAGAGAGAGAGAGAGAGAAACATTCTGGTGTCTCTGGTTTTTGAATAACATCAGGTGAAGGTATGCAGAACATAAACACAGGACTTGGAGGCCTTTCAGGATGCCAGTTGTGAATGGGAAGTACTCCATTTGTCCCTGTCTTCAACACACATCTGTCTTTTTCAGATGGTTTACAGCAAAACTGACAAAAATGCTCACTGGAAGGAAAATTATGCACATAACGTAATCCTGTATTACTTATGGAATCAACATTGCTTACCACAACAAGCCTTTGCTGGTGTATCTGCACAGTGTGAGCAATAACAGTACATCTCATATACTATGTATGTTAAAGTATAACACAACATATGCAGACATCATTTACATTGGCTGTTTTAATCCACAGAGAAGACAAGATATATTTACACATATGCATCCCAGACTATATACCCTTGACTATAACTGTGACAAAGAGCCAATCCTATCCATACGTTTAATGGGGTGTATGCACTTTCTTCCACCTGTTAATGCTTGTTCTACTAGCTACATTTTGGTCCATTTGCTTCCTTCTCTAAGAATCATACAAGTAATGTCTGAAACAACAGATGCTTCAGAAATCTGCCATAGTCATATTGATCACAATCACTGATAAAATCATACTGCCCCCTACTGGGTGCATCTAATACATTGCTTGTGGCTCTTAAATTTAAACTGACTTCAACAATGAAAGGAATATAGCATAATGGTGCTTGCCTCTTACTATATTCTCTCCACCTACACCATGGGCTGGAAGCCCTCACTCCACACCAGGCTCATTCAGCCTGGTATCAGATGAGCTTTTAAATAGTGAAGGCTCCACTTGATGACCTCAGGTCCTAAGGGACACAGCCTTGTGGCCTCCAATTGCATGCCCCCTACCCCCCTTTTTAGAGAATGGTGCCGTCTAACTCAATATCATAATGGTTTCTCTGCGGGTTTGGTTGGTGGGATGACCTACAGAACAGAAACTGTTCATGAGACATGGTTTTAATTAAAGCTTAAAGTATTTTCCGCAAGGAAAAAGGCATAGATTGTATTGTTGTAAAGCTGAAATCACTCACAATCGATCAAAATCTCTTCATGAGCTTTAGAAGGGTTTCAAGATCACTGCTTCTGCACAGACCTCATCTTAAACCAAAAAATGTACAACAAAGTAATTACATTGTGAAGAAAAAGAAAACTGTAAGATGGCAAAGTGAGTAAAAAGACACAAACTTACTACCATCTTTCTGGATCTTTGTATCAACACTCATGAACTTTGCCTGTTGTGTGAAAACAGAGCTATATTTTTGTGGTTGCTTTTAGAGACATCTTTCATCAGTGTGTATAAATTTAACTGAGACATCATACTGAGAAAGTAACACAAACCTAACAAGAAGTATATTACTGTTTCTCTCCAGTTAGCTTGGGGGATACCTTTCAGTTACAGATACACACTCAATCATGAGCAGTTGAAAATGCATTAAAACACAAAACTGACATGGTGAACGTACGTGCGGTTCCTTTCAGAGTCGGTTAAGAGTAAAAAAAAAAAACACAACCTACATCAGTCTTAACTGTACAATTTGTACAGAAACCAAACAAATTATATTCCTTGGACCTGCACGGTTCTAAATGGCGAGTGATGAAAGCTGAGATGAGATCACGCCGATTCCCATTTGAGCTGAATTTAAGCAGAAGGTACAAGACAAAGTGCAATAATGGGGTCGTTCGGAGGTCGCTAGGAAAAGACTGTTCCAAATGAAACATAAACATGCATCCTAATGGACACCGGGCCAATATCTTCCAGCTCAAAATCCCAGGGACAGGCAGAACTAATCTATCCCTCAGCTACAGAGCTTAATCCAAACAAACAGATTTCAATGTTCCTGCATCTGGCAGCTGTCATCTCTCCAAATTTGATCTCTAAGAGGGGGGCTGTCACTTAATAAGTCACTGAGCAACCGTACATCCTTAAAAATGATGTTTGCGTTGTGTTCGTGTTGGGATTGATGAAAATGATGGCTATAGCATCTTAAACATTGTTCCTACAGGTATTTCATTTTCATGAAAAATGGATCAGTTTGCACTCCACATTCAAGAAAAAGCCTGCATATTACACACACACACACACACACACCTTTGTTTTTATACATAGCATTACAGATATTTCTCTCTCTCTCTCACACACACACAGTACATATAATTTAGTTTGGTTTATTGAACAGAATACATCACATTTTACTGAATGTAAATTAAATCTACTTGGCTAAAAAGCACTTTAAGTTGCTAGTCATGACAAGGTAGTTTTTATATACAAACAACAACAACAACAACAACAACAACAATAACAATAACAAACAACTCTACAGTTACAAGTAACTTGTTCCTGAATCCCGAGAAGAGCTTTATATCAGTGGCTCCTTCAGCCTTATATTCTGATGTGTGTAATTACTGAAAAGAAGAACAATCTGTCCAACATTAACATAATTAAATAAGAGAGACCGTGTGCCTGCTCATATACAGCGACTTTAAAACCTCCATTTTGCTGGAATGCAGATCAAAGCCCCCACTCGCTCCTCCCCCTCAGTGCAGGGGGCAAAAAACACTCCACCCGCAACTTAACTGCCCCAAACCGCGACTTTATTTCCTCTAAAATGGTCTAAAATCATCTCAGATCTGTTAGTTAGGCGAAGTTCTTCTCTATGTGTCCCGTCTTCAGCCTGCGTTCTCTTTCTCTCTTCATCCTTTAACCCTGAGACAAATCTTTTTGGAAAGTTGAAAGCCGTCCAAAAAAACAGGGACCACACACAGTCACTGGGATCACATTCAGCTGCTGGAGGCAGACACACACACACATACACACACACGCACGCGCGCGCTCGCTCGCACCCCGTCACAAAATGGCGGCTTTGTCAAACATCTTTTTACTAAAAACACAAATTAGTCTTAGCGCGAAACGTCTCGATCGGGTTACGCGCACAGCGATAATTCAGCGTTAGACAAATGAATAAAACTGATTTTTTTTCCAAGATTGCATGCAGGTCATCATTCTCTAACACAAAATAAACAATTCTATGTGCATCCCACATACGGTATCTTATACATATGTTAAAGAAAACAGCACCATATAAAAGCCCAGATCTAAGAGAAAGAAAGCTTTTTTTCTTACCTTCCACCCAGAGGTTCTCCACGTTAGTCTCCAGATTAGCTGCCCTCAAACCAACAGCGAAAGCTCCGAATATTAAAAGGCCCACAACTAAAAACTTTCCACAGTTCTTTTGTATGTAACAGCCGAGTCTGAACAAAAGTTTTTGAAACTTTGCTCTCAGCCACAGCGGTGCTTTTCTTCCAGTCGCCTTCCCCTATAACAAAAAAAAATCAACAACAAATATTAGTCTATTTCTTTCCAACGGGAAGATAATCAGTTTGAACCATACGATTGCCTACTTATTTATCCAGTGCACTGTGATTTGTCAAGCACTTAACATGATCAAACCCACCTGTGACACTTTAAACCGTAACTAATTGTGTTTAGTGGTAAAAATTTCTTATAGAAAAGTTCACTACATGTGCACGTGATCCTGAGTTCATCAGTTCTAGTCATTTGTCAGCTTCGGATAAATGGTACTAACTTTCAATGTGTTTTTATGCCACGCATTTAGTCTATTTCGAGTGGTAGATATTTGCTCACAACGTGATAAACTCCTTCAGGGTTGCAGTGATTGTGCGCGTGACCAAAAGGTGTCAAGTGATTCGAGTTTCTGGGTGCACGTGGGTTCCGCTCGTGCAAAGGCGCTCAGGCTTAACCATAACATGCCACATAAACTAACCTAGTAAACAGCGCGTGCTCCAGTGCAGCACAATTTTATCACAATAGGACAGATAATATGTGGGTTGGGATGTAGGCAGAGTCGCGCGACGCTGAGAAACGGCCATCACACGGGGAGTTACTGCGATAAACGTGAACGGAAGAGGGGCAGCCACATGGACCTCAAGTTGTACGGGAGGAAAAACTGCTCGCTGTGTCGATATTATCGCCTTGTGCATTATGCATGCTAGAAAACAGCAGTTGTACCTAAATCACCGGAACATAAAGCGCATCTAACGTACAAAGCCTCAATGTGACAGTTCTCTCACAGTGAACCTGAAACAAAAAGTCACTAAAACAAAACAAAACGCAGTACCGTTACGCGGCAACTTAACAATAAGGATGAGATATTTAACCGTGCGTCCTGTAGCGACTAATTCCACATCGAATAGATTTAAAAAAAAAAAACAACAACAACAACGCAAAAGCACCTCCGATATCTGGTCAAGCGCGAACGCAGCATCGCAGTAACTCGGCCGCTGTAAGTACTCCAGGTCCGGCGGGGCTGCGCGAGCGCTCCATCTGGTCCTCCGCGTCACCCTCGGCCGATCGGGATCCCCGTGTTCCTGATCGAAGGAGACGTTACCAGCCGAGGCCATGTTGTCCGGTCCTCGCTCTCGGCACTAATCGATCGGCCCGCAAGCGTCGCTGAATATCCGAAGAAAACGGCGTTTCTCTGTCGGTGCTCGCAGAGCCACAAAGTGCTTCATGCTCCTGTTTGGCACGCAGAGTCAGAAGCGGCGCCTTCCATTGCAACATTTCGCGAATCCGGACGTCTCCGATTATTCTCGCATTCACAGTTTTTCTCTTTAAACAAAAAAAGCAGAAAGAAATTCAGAAGCCAAAGCGCTTTCTGTAACGCGAGGTACGACGGCGCCGCGGCCGATGCATTCTGTGTTTTGTGCTTATGAGTTCCTGTGTGTGTGTGCGCGTGTGTGTGCGCGTGCGTGTGTGTGTTGAGGGCCGCGGGACACAGCGGTCTCTCTGAGATTCAATAAGATGAGGGGGGGAAAGAGAGAACACTCTCCATTCGGAGACGGGGGAGGAGGAGGATGAGGAGGGGTACGGGGAAGAAAAAGAAAAAAAAACTTCAGCCCGAAATCCCGCCTCCAGGTCTGTCAGGTGGCCGGAGTCTCTCTGCTCTGATTGGTTCCAGAAGGGCAAAAATTACTCAGCAAACACGACTATTATTAGCTGCTTAGCAACAGCTCACCAAAGTAGAGAGACCACCCAGGCGGCCCGAGTAGCGCGTGTGCGTCCCAAAAGTCTGAGGGGCGGGCCCTACACAAGCCCCGCCCACTTTCTGCGACGGAGGAGCTCGAGCTAGCGGTTGGATTTACCTCAGTGTGCTAGTTATGAGGAGCGGAGTCGTTTTTATAGGAGCAAGAACTCGTACAGTTTGAAAACATAACAGACGTTTCGCTGTAATACGATATCTGATTAATCCAAGTGTAATGTATAATAATTTGACACTTTAACTGGCATGGTTTAGTTTGTGGGTTAAAAATCTGGACTTATAGCGACATACAAGTCTAAAACAAACAGAAAACACTCCTCTTCTAGACACTTAATGCTAGTGTACTGTCCCATATTTGCAATTTTGCATTAAGTTTATCCTGAAATTGAATCTTTTATTTTCACAGATTTTTCTTTTTTTGAGTTTCGGGTCACTGAACATTAAAAACAAGATCAAATCAATATGTTATGACCTTCATAGTCACCAGATATCAAACCGGGTGAACAAAAAGTGTTCTTCTGCACCTTCTGGTGTAGAAGGTTTTGGGACACCATCATCATTAAAACACCAACAGATAAAGAATATCTCCTTTCATGCCATCAATACAGCTCCAGAGACCTGAAGAATCTCTATATGCTGAGACACAGAAGCTGCTCATAGTGGGCCAAAACTTTGTGTTGTTTTGATTAAAAATGTAAAGTTGTCATACACTATTTAGCCAAATGTATGTGGATACCTGACCATCAAACCAAAATGTGCTGATACCAGAGCCACGGCCATTAACACAAAGTCGGTCTCCTTGTGCTGTTATAATAACTTCCACTCTTTTGGGTTTGATTACTAGATTGAGGAATGTAGCTTTTGCACAGAGGAGTTGTGATAATCAAGTCTGGGTTCTTTAGTTCCAGTGAAAGCAAATCTTAATGTTACAGCATACAAAGTCATTCTAGTCAATTATGTGCTGCAAATTTTGAGGCAACAGAGGAGAAGGCATATATACAGTATGGTTGCACTGGTCAAATGTCTGGATACATTTGGCCATATAGTGTATTACTGTATATAAGTAAACAGTAAAAAATAAATTTGGAAATGTACATTTTGAAATCAGCACCTATTCTCACAGATACATTGTTATGTATTTTTCAACCATGCTTTAGCTCGTTTGCAGACTTTGCCTGTCTCGCCTCTGTTTTTTGTAAATTATTCAGGCCAACCTCAGAGAGGTTTTAATCTGAAAAGTAATAAGTTTTCACAACATAACGCTGTTTGCTTTCCACTGATGGCATGAACTTGGACTGGGTTTGATGACGAAGGTCATCGACACAAGATTTTTCCTGATTGACTTGTCACTCTGCCAACAGTCGTGTTGCTTGCTCCTGTTTATTAATTCTAAGACCTTACTTTTCTAAACAGTAGGCTTTTATCTCTTTGCAAGTGACCGCACTTAAGTCCTATGTGTGCATGAAAAGTGACTGGAGTCATGTGTTCACAATGAATGAGAAATTTGTTATTATAGTGTAATAATGTTGCTCTTATTATTCGTCCTAATAGCATCAACATATTAGGCCTAGAGTTACTAAAATGCACAGTGTTCCTCACTGGATGTAAAAGACAACAATTGTTTCTTATGTACAAGGAAATAATTATTCAAGAAAACAGATCTTTAAATTCATATGGAAGGCTCATTTTCCATAAGATTGACCACAGCTCATGGTTTTGGCCATGGCAAGACTACTGCATAAATTCAGTGTTTTCATCGACAGACTGCTACCTGCCACTCTTGCAGACAGTCAAGGCCAGATGCAGTTGACCTCAAAAACACCTCAGTATAAGTATAGGTATGAGAAGCCAAGTCTAGCCATTAAATTGCAGGGAAAGCCTTGCTTTGGCTGAAATAAAATGACTCTTTCAAAATAAGAGTATGGTATTATGGTAGACAACATTAGCAAGCTGTATACCCGCGTTGTATGATGTAGTTTATCGCTTATTATCCTTAATAGATATATAAATATATATGTCATATACATGATTGGCCGGTCTGTATTCCCGTATATGGATGAGTGTCTGTTGTGCAGACTGTCTGTAGGTGGTGAACCAGAAAGAGCTCCTGATCTCACATGTGGAAGCACTAGACATATTGCCATGTATCTGTTGTCAAGTTGTCATGTAAAGAGTCATCTGTTCCTTTGCGGATTGTGCAGCTCGTCAGGCCCAAATCACATGTCACATGAACCCCCTTTTTATTTTTTATTCATGTATTATTATTATTATTATTATTATTATTATTATTATTATTATTTTACAAAATAGAAAGCCATTTCGTTTATGGATGCAGTCATTAAAATTCCACACATTGTCCAGATGCTGCCATCCAAACTGCAGACATCCTAACAGTTTGTCTTGGATGACTGATAATGGTTGCACCCAAGACCTCCTTTTCAGCCATATCATATAGCATGTTTCAGTATTACTGACACAAACATTTCAGTGTGAAAGTCTTCATTATGCATTTATATACACTCACCATCCATTTCATTAGGAAACCTGTGCAACTGCACATTCATGCAGTTATTGATTCCAATGTCAAGTATAAACAGACTGTTCTGCTTGTTATTTCTTTCAATGGAAATGCAGATGTAAATTTTGTTGGACAATAACTCAGTGTCTGTGATTCAGCATGACATATAGTTCATCGTACCTTTGCTGGATACTAAAGACTGAATTGTGCTGAGTTGCATCCTGTGTAGTCTGTAGTGAGTTTCAGAGTAACTCCCCTTAAGTGATTTTCATCTTGAACAAAGAACTTTATCAGGACACTGAGGTGATTCCTTAAGGGTGATTTCCAAAAAAAAATCAGAATTGTCTATCATTGTACTGCCATGGAGCACTGACAGGATGTGTTACAAACTCTAGTAATGACTTTGATACGCTAGTTCTGCCAGACAAATAACGAAATGGAACAAAATATAATGAAACCATGGTCCTGTGGAACACCTGCCAGGACCTTGTCAATTTGGATATATTAAAGTGGTCAGATGTTGAACATGACACAACGAGAAGATTTTATATGCTAATCATGTGAGGTCACCACCACAAAGTGACAACTTTGTTATTTGTACACAGTAAGAAAACAAGCACACAACTAGCCTCTATTAGCTCCACAGGAGACTGCCCTTGCAGTCCTCAGTTTACTCATAGAATTAAAGTTGTATACATAACCTTCTATTTACTGCAAACTGCACCTTTTACACCTGTTAGCGTATATTCTTAAACACAAAATAGAAACAGCTTGTTGTTGACATAAGATATTGTGGCATGGCTATGATTTATTGATCGAGTGACACAGGTGATCACAGCTTCAGTATAAACACACATCTTCGTCTGCGACATTGTTTTTTTAATATTGCTTTTATAATTTGTTTGCTCATTTGCTCTGCAAATGAAAACAGGTCCCAAAGAACCACACTCACTGATATCCTGTCAGCTAACTAGCTCACAATAATTTAAATAAAAACTTTGCTCCCTTTCTTTCTTTTTATCCTCATTTGATGAGCTTTTATATTTTACATCAGATGTTATGTTCATGGAAATTGTATCATTTGCATTGTTCGCTGATAATGATAACTAATGGTAACGGTTTCAGTTGGACTGTTGCTACAGTTAACATGATGGAAACAAGATAAGTGTAGTGATACAAACATTGAAATGTCTTTGTGTGGTTATACTAAATACTATATAAGTCACTCTTGGCAACTCTAGTGGACTAAGACTAGCTCTTGTATAAATAATATTTAGAGATGATTAAGGAATTTGTGAATAATCATTTCTCTGGGAATAAGCTTATGTTTTTACTAAACATACTAACTTACATTTATATTTCTTACATTTATTAAAGGACACTGTACATTCGATAAGTTTCACGTCCTATAGCCTCAGTGAATGACACTACACTGAATTTTTATAACTTTTACTAAATACTGTATATACACTCACAGACTATTTTTATTACGAACACATGTGCACCTATTCATCCAGGCATTTATCCAATCAGTCAGTCATATGGCAGCTAAAAAAAATACATAGAATCATGCTGATATGTGTCAAAAGCATCAGTTAATATTCACATCAAACATCAGAAAAATCTGCTCTCTGATTTTGACTGTAGTGTGGTTGTTGGTACCAAACTTTAAGTAGGCTGCTTTAAGTATTTAAGAATTTGCTGATCTCCTGGGGTTTTTTACATACGTCTCTGCACTTTAAACAGAATGGAACAAAAAAACACAAAAATCCAGCAAGCAGCAGTTCTAAAGGTGGAAATACCTTGTGGATGAGAGGTCAGAGAAAAATGGCCAGCTTGGTTCAAGCTTTCTGGAAGTCTATAGTAAATTAATTACTACCCTTTTCAACCATGGTGCGCAGAAATGCAGCTCACTGGTTGATCCTTGAGGCAGATGTGCTGCAACAGTAAAAGACCACATAAGGTTCCACTCCTGTTAGCTAAGAACATATCAAAATCTCATCAGAAGTGTCCAGTTTTAATCAACCTGTGTGCAAGGCAGACTCACCCTTAAGGATATGGATAAACAATCTTTTAGGTCATGAAAATGTTAGTCATTCCAGACTTTTACAGGCAATACTAATTGCTGTTAATGCCTGACTATCAGGGATTTGACCTGACATCTTTCTTTTCACTAGTATTAAACCTTGACTACAGAGTCCAGCTCTTTAAAATCACATTCCTTTACCTGTTTGCAAAAAAAAACAAAAAACATATATACACTAAACATAACACTGATTAACACTTTACAAAGCAAGAATTGTTTACAAAGCAAGAATTGTTAAATGGATGTTGAACATCCATTTAAAACAGATGTATTGGATACTTTCCATTGAATTCTATCTGTTAAACACTCCTTCTTGCCCTGTTACTCCTAGCGCTCCACCGGGTCCTTCATGGCGTCGCACCCTTGCCTCCTCTTCTGTTTACTTTGCAGCACAAGGTTGTGTTCAATCATGTGGATGTGTTTGACAGCTATGAGCACTGCCCTGCCAATGTTTACACTCTCCAATTTCCTCAGCGATCATGCTGTTCTTGTATAATCACCGTGACACTGGGGAAAGTGGAAAGATCTACAGAAAAAAGAGCTATTTAGTTAAGTTCTCAAACTGGAAATGTTCAATCACAAAAATGTATGATTAACACATGTTCTTTTCCAAACCTGCACAAGTCAACCATTCCTGCATAAACCATAGTTATGAGTTGAAAAGGGCCTTTTGGAAGTCAAAAAGTTAAATAATGAAGTAAAAATAAAATAAGGGAAATTAATTGCTGAAGGGCCTCACATATCATTCATTCATTCATTCATTCATTTTCTACCGCTTATCCGAACTACCTCGGGTCACGGGGAGCCTGTGCCTATCTCAGGCATCATCGGGCATTAAGGCAGGATACACCCTGGACAGAGTGCCAACCCATCACAGGGCACACACACACTCTCGCCTCACATATCATTTGAGTAAAATGTCAGTGCAGCTTGTGAGTTCTGGGCAAACATAAACTCTCCAGACTGTTCTTTATTAGCCTTATCTCAAATTTGGTACTGAATTGACTGTCGTCTCAATACCATATTTGTGGGGTTCTTGCTGTAGTTTGAGTTTCCTCATCGTAACTGGTCTACTCTTTAATGATAATCTTTAACAATTATTTAGTGCAACCTCATCACTATTTCAAACTCTCAATTAGAATCAAAATGCAAATAAGTGAATGGGTGTCAAATAAGTGAATTCAGTTATATCATAATTATTGACTTTACTTCACTTCAACAGATAAAAACATTTATTCTTCAATCATGCCATGACTATATTTCACCAAAACCACACAAAAATGTATTTCTATTTATTTAGCTCATTTAGTTTCTATGGTATTCATCCTAACCTAAACTAACCTTGCCTATAAAATTATGTATTCATCCTTGACTAAATTATCTTCCAGCTAGGGGTATAATGTTTTAGTATTTGAAAAAAAACACCACTGCCTGTACCTACAGCATTTGGCAGACACCCTTACCCAGAGCAACTTAGATTTTATCCCATTTAATACAATACTGTTAAGGGTAGGCTATACTTGGTGGACATGGGATTTGAACTCACAACCTTCCAATTGGAAGACCAACACCTTAACCACCAGGCTAACACATATGTACCTTTATCTAGTATATCTTTGTGTGAATCTAAAGTTTAGTGCTACAGATTTCTCTGTCTGGTTAATTAAAAATTTAATACAGGTGAAAAAAGCACACAGATAAAAGCCAGCAATGTCAGCATGGTCTGTACATTCTTGCTCTAACACTTCCTCAACTTCACCTACATTACTCGACACCATATGGGTAATGTCCAAGACAAAAATGGTGTCCAACTACACTACCTATGGTACAACACAGCCTAAAAAACATGGACTACAGCAGGCAGCACCAGCGATCACACACACCTGTTCCCTATAACAGCTCTCAGTATGTAAGGACTTCTCACTCACACACAACTTGTGAAGTATATACACTGTGTTTTTTCTCCAGGTGTTACCTTGTCTCATTTCACATTTTTGCCTTGGCCTTGCCTAGTCTGTGTTGTTTGCTTATCACCTGACCTTTGTCCATTTTCTGATTATTACTTTGTCTTATATTTGGGAAATGTCTGTCAGTGTCTGTAATAAATCTGTTGCTATACCTGTAATTGTGTCTGCTTATACAGACCTGCTCATACAGATCTGCTCATACAGTCCAGGTTATTTACAAATTTAACTGATACTATTTTCCAGAATATAAGCAAATCGTATCCTAATTTATACCACAGGGATCCTTACCAGTATCCTTACTAAGGATGCTGTAAAGGTAACTGTATTAAGTGTAATATAAAAACTTTGCACCTGAGCAACTTTTCCCATGGGATCCAAGTTCTCACCAGATGACCCGTGAACCTTTCTGGCAAGCTTGAATGTCATATTTAGATATTAGATAACATTTAGTTATGATTGTATTGTTAGGTTTCTTGTACTCACATGTACTTACAGTATGTATACAGTCTGCATTAATAACTATAGAGTTTAACTTATATTAGTCAGCAGACTAGTTTAATCAGCAAAAGGAGTGTACTAACAGTCTGACAGTTACACGTTAATTGAATTACAAAGAATTGTATGCAATTTACACAATTTAATCATACATAATTTTTATTATGCAAAGATTGTTTAATGTGTATTTGATGTATACATCAAATTGTATTATGATGATAATAATAATAATAATAAGAAGAAGAAGAAGAATAGCAATAATAATAATAATAATAATAATAATAACAATAATAATAACAACAACAACAACAATAATAATTATTATTGTTGTTGTTGTTGTTATTATTATTGTTATTAATAATAATAATAACAATAATAATAACAACAACAACAATAATAATTATTATTGTTGTTGTTGTTGTTATTATTATTGTTATTAATAACAATAATAATAACAATAATAATAACAACAACAACAACAATAATAATTATTGTTGTTGTTGTTGTTGTTATTATTATTGTTATTAATAATAATAATAATAACAATAATAATAACAACAACAACAACAATAATAATTATTATTGTTGTTGTTGTTGTTGTTATCTTTTTTGGTATTTCATTGTATGTTTAGTTATTTCTTACCTCACTAATAAATGATAGTATCTATGTATGTAACTTTCTTTTTTTGCTGAATAATGCATGTCCTTTTCCAATTTGTTAATATTATTTAACACATGAAATGCTAAGCACTAGATAGTGATTGCTTTTAGACAATGTTTACTCTACAGAATGTGAACCAAATGCCATAGTTAATTCAGTTGAACAGACAACACATTAACAAATCCCAAAACACATTAACAAATCCCAAAACACATTAACAAATCCCAAAACACATTAACAAATCCGAAAACACCTTAACAAATCCGAAAACACATTAACAAATCCGAAAACAAATTAACAAATCCCAAAACACATTATCAAATCCGAAAAGACATTAACAAATCCGAAAACACAACGACAAGTCAGACAACCCGGAAACGGTAGTGTATCGTTTTTGAATGGAAACTTACCGATCATTGGACAAGACACCTGTCACTCAAGATATACAGGTATGGAATCTTATGTGTAATGTGTAAAGTTCTCAGTTTAAATATAAGAAAATAACAGAATTAATCCACAGTAATCCATTCCATCCATCCATTCCAACTTTTCCCTGCGGCAGACTGTTGAACTTCATGTATACTTTGAGTGACAGGTGTCTTGTCCAATCACAAACTATACCAACCTCTTCCGGGTTGTCTGAAATGTCGTTGTGTTTTCTGATTTGTTAATGTGTTTTCGGATTTGTTAATGTGTTTCGTGCACCGATTCAGACAACCCGGTAGAGGTAGGTATAGTTTGTGAATGGAAACTTACCAATCATTGGACGAGACACCTGTCATTAAAGATATACAGGTGAATGAAAGGTGTCTCGTCTGATGATGGTAAGTTTCCATTCACAAACTATACCAACCGCTTCCGGTTTGTCTGACTTGTTAATGTGTTTTCGGATTTGTTAATGTGTTTTCGGATTTGTTAATGTGTTTTCGGATTTGTTAATTTGTTTTCGGATTTGTTAATGTGTTTTCGGATTTGTTAATTTGTTTTCGGATTGTTAATGTGTTTTCGGATTTGTTAATTTGTTTTCGGATTTGTTAATTTGTTTTTGGATTTGTTAATTTGTTTTGGGATTTGTTAATGTGTTTTGGGATTTGTTAATTTGTTTTTGGATTTGTTAATTTGTTTTCGGATTTGTTAATGTGTTTTCGGAGTTGTTAATTTGTTTTGCACTTCTTGGCCACCGTACATATTGTCTCTGAAAGAGAACATTTAAAATCATGAAAAATATATACAGTTGTTTATATAGAATAGGTTTAATTGTGTAATTGACAATTATGTTATTTAAAAGGTTATCGAAAGGATAGTGATACTTTGAAAAATATTGAACTTAAATGCTTGCTACATAACAAATGTACTATAAGGAGCGGTAAACAGTAATATACTTCACAAAGAGGATACTATGCAACGAGTAGAACTAATGATGTCTTAGTTTTAGAGTGAACAGCAAAATTTATTCTTGATTATTCAGCTGCAACATGGCATTTCTTGTCGTGTAATTATAACACGTCCACTGTGAATATAATGGCTGATGACATGTCGTGCCTATTAACACATGAAGCCTTTTGGGCTAAAAAGACTTCATTCATCGTCAATCAGTTTGAGAGAGTGTGTTAAAAGAGGAATTGTGTACATGCTAATGTGGTCATGAGTATCTGGAGCAATACACACTGCCCTACACTTCATCTTTACAATGACGTTTTCAGAAAAGCTTAAAACATTGTTGTATATTATATTATATTATTAACAGTATAAGAAAAAAATGCTATATGTGTTGTTCTGTAAACGATTGTTGTAAATTAAAAAATGCAAAGAATACATTTTTTTATTTTGTTTTTATTAGTGTTGACTCTAATTAGTGTTAGGTTTTTCAGTGGTAATTAATTGGTGTAACGAATAAAAAAACACCTGAGACCATTTTTGCATCCTCTCCAGATCTTCAGATCCTTCAGTGTCCTCTTTTTTAGGTTAATACATAAAAACTGAAGAGCACTATAGTGAAACTGGGTACTTGAGTACTATAGTGATACTGTGTACCATAAGACATGGAATCTA
This sequence comes from Tachysurus vachellii, assembly GCF_030014155.1. Taxonomy (NCBI): domain Eukaryota; kingdom Metazoa; phylum Chordata; class Actinopteri; order Siluriformes; family Bagridae; genus Tachysurus; species Tachysurus vachellii. Next base: position 12,883,764 of record NC_083470.1, read on the forward strand.
GAAAAACATATAGACAAACTCATGGTTATAAATCCACTGAATAATGGGCAATAACAAGACCCATGATTTAAGATTGATGAAGACAATGACCAGTGCAGAGCTGGAAGTGGGAGAACAGGAAATAGAAAACAGGGTACAGGAAACAGACAGCAAAACAAGATGTAAACAGAAAGTCTCTGTGGTACCATATAGGTCTACAACAGCTTCAAATGTGTTATTTTATTTTATTTAAGCGAGTTTATGCGGTTTGGCTTTAGCCCTGTTTGAATTATAAAGGTCAACAACTGCTTGTTTCATTGTATTTCAAGATCGCTGTGTAGTCTCTGATATTCTTCATATTGCTGAATCGCTCAAAGACATTGGCCATGACATAACTCCCACAAAAGCAGAAAGCTTGGCTATGTAAGATTACACACATGCATGTTTTCTCATGTTTGAAATTTGTTATAAATATTTTAAGCTTTTAGTTTATTTTTATTTTAGATTTACATTACTGATGTACGTTGATGTACGTAACCTAAGAAAAAGGCTTTGAAGTCTTTAAAAATACTTATGCATGAATTGCTAATAGATAAAGGTGAATACTACAAACAATTGTTACTTTTCTTGACGTTATTGAACATTACTCATGATTACTTACTGACAGACTGTGCTGAAAAAAGTATGTGCACTCTTGCATTCAATTATACTATACCTCATAGTTGAGGTGTTAGGATGAAGTTTTATTTGCTCTTCAAGAGGAAAATGTACTTTATGTACTGTACCGGAATACAGCAAATACAGAAAATAATTCCAGTGCTCAGGGAATATTATACAGCATCACATAATACAATGCCACCTTACTCCTTCTTTCTTTCCGTCTTACACACACAAACACACACATATATGATTCTGAGTTTTAATTCTCACATTTTCCACTGTTTTTCATAATTTCCGCCCAAATAATGGATACAAAATCTGACACAGATTCTTCTGCTCTGCTCACGAACGACTGGAAAACCTGGAAAGCCTCACCGCAGAAGGCATCCTTTGTCTTTCGTCCAGAACCTTTACACAGACAGCAAGCTGGTGCCAGAAAGTGTTTGTATTATAAAAGTGATTATTTCTATATGTCAAACACAGCATTCAGGAAGACTTACGGCCACATGTGCTTCAGCAGCCCACATGTGCAGCAATGGGGAGGAGAATCTTGAGAAAATAAACACTTGTTACATTTGTATTTGTTGAGCAGATGCCTGTCATTTTTCATTCTGTAAGCACAATAAGATTTGTATTTCATGAAGTCCTATTTGCTGTTCTTCCTGTTGCCCATATTGTCCAATTGTAGAAATCAAACTTTTTTCTATGGCCTTCTCTCATATTAGTGAGGATTTTACTGAAACCCTGTTTTTTAAATAAGAAACGAAAAGGTTTCAAACCTATAAATAAAATATCTGTGTTTTAGTACAAATAGCTTTGTCATAGATTATGAATTATACAGTAGTTCCACATAGGGACAAACTAGAGTCATGGACAGGCACTGATGTGTGAGGTTCGCTTGATTGCATGGATGGTGTACATACCCTTAGCCAAAGGTATAGAAACTGGGGGTAGACAAGATTGTGATATGGTTAAATTGAATCAAAATATCAAAATAATATACATTTATAATATGACTACTGGCACATTTAATATTACTCACACATACTATTTTATCATTCCAACTCAATCCAGAAATCAAGATATAAATCCACATATGAAAATGCTTATGTACCACTCCAAGCTAACTATCCAGTAAATAGTCCAGGAAACATAACAACTATTTATATTTTAAACGAGCAATATACACATGCAGTTTTGGAAATTATCTGAGAAATCTGTGGGTGCTGTTTGGTCTGGGAGTATTGAATTTTATCCTTTTTCCTTAAAATGTTGCTTTGAAATGTTGCTGATCGAGCAAAATCTAATTCTTTAGATGGCAGAAGGATTTTCTGTTATATCTTTCTTTCAATCTGCATTTAAAAGAATTCAATTCAATCATGAAATCTCAAATTTAAGCAGAAAAAAATCAGTGACTTACAGACTTACAAAGATTCATGTGGTTAAGCTGTTACTTATTTTTCTGTCTTTACTTCATATTTCTATTCAAACAGTACCCTTCTTTAAGAACCATAAATGTTTTCAAATTTCTGTGGGCCATTACACATTTTTTCAATCAGACGTCTAGTTCTAGTCCCTCACAAGCAAACATTTGTCTTCACTAGTGTTCTTCTTGCCTCCGCTCCTCCAAAACATATGCCGGCTCACTTCTTCCACACATTACTGTCAATAATTGTACTCCCAAAGGAAGTTGGTTGGAAACCTAGATTTGGTGGATTTCAATATTAATTTATGTATGCAGTCATTTTTACTTATTTACCTTAAACTTTGTGCATATTTCTGCATAATAAGAGCATATTTAATTTTAGATTTTTGTAATAGTATTCCAAGATTTAAATACTGTATTCCACCATCATGCCTACGCATCATGATAAACTCATGTTTGTTTGTTTTTTTTTTCATTCCAAGTAAATGCTGACCGGAAGACTAAGACCATTGATCTGATTAAGAATATTTTATATACTTATACAACAAGAAATACTATTAGCAGAAAAATACACTATAAGATCACATATTATCAATTCACTTATTAAAGTATACACAAATATATAACTTATAATACAAACTATATTAACAGAAATACTTTGATTAGTGATTGAGTGCCTCACTCAAAGGAATAAAACACAGAATTAAAAAAAATCCACTATCGTTTTGGACGTTTGTGTGATGCGTCCATTGTGTTCAAATCTTTTACTACCACAACAATTTGTTCGTGTTAGAAAAGTATATGGACTGGGACATTGCATTTTGTGATTTACTAGCATCAATTTGCAGTTTGTCTTTTATTAAATTAGAAAGAAAGTGATAGCAGGTTTTGGTAACTTGTTTTTTTTTTGGTATTATGGTATTAACTTATAACATTCAAGTAATTGCATTAGAAACTTCAGGATGGTAATGGTTTGCACTGCACCACCTGGTCATTGATTATTTTCCTACATCAGCATGTTGCATTTTATTCCTTACATAATAAATGGAAATTATGATATTGATACTTCATTGTTTCGGTATGTGGAAACAAAATGAAAGACTGGGCAAAAAGATATCATAATGACTCCAGTACTTAGATGAATAGATTTTATTTTTTTTGTGTTGGCTTGATTGTTGAAATAATAGACATTCCACAAGAGACATTCATTTATTCTGAAAGCCCAAGAACAGAGCAGAGAACAAGCCTGGGAGGTAGAAGACCACACACCATGGAGTGTTTATTTTACACCATGCTAATACAGAGCACTGCGGTGGCCAGCTAGCACTCTCGTATCACTATTTAAATGTACCCTAAATATGTTTGAACTCACTGCAATGAACCTCTGCAAGCCAGTTACCAAGTATAATGTTTGTTTCTGCATGACCACCCACTGGAAAATTGCATGCAGACTCAGGTCATGTCTATGTTTTTGTTTAGTTTTGTTTTGCAGAATTAGATAAGGATATCACACTTTAAGATCTAGCTGTCAAGGCTGAGTAAGTGAATGTGAAATTTGTATGATTACATTTAAGAGAGTCCCCTTATGTAACAATGTGCTGTGAACTTATTAATGGTCCAGTGCTTTTGAAACCATTATTGAAACATAAGTTATCATTTTATTATCTGATATCACTGACATTTCAAATTCTTCCTGACAAAAGACTTGACATATTTTACATATTTGATGAATAGTGCTTTGATGAATGCTTCAACACTATTTTTACAAAGGTGTATTCAAGTGGTCATATGTTCCTGATACTGATTAATCATTTATTGATTTTTGCAATGAAAATAATATCCTCACCATAAGCAGTAGTACCACAGAGATGCCACTGAAATATTGCAAGTTGTTTTTTGCATACTTTTGTTAAAAATAAAGATATTACTTCAGCTCTGTTCTCTGTTTGGCAGAGTGTTCAAATGGCCATTGCGTGCCTCAGTTGTTGGCTTTTGCTGAGCTGGGACTTTTCAGCAAGTCTTTGTTGATCTGCTCAATCATGCAACTCTTGTATTTCATGGTGGATTGGGTAGAGACGACTGTCTGTCTACGACACACATGTTAAACCAACCATTCCAACCCAAATGTGAGTGTGGGCCATTGCATACAAAAGCCTGTATCCTGGACGTTCCAGTCTATTAGGGAAAAATACAAAAGTTGTTGAGGTTTTGCTCAGTTGGTTATTTCATTCACTGAACTTCAATAACTGCTTTATCCTGGTCAGGGTTAGGGTGGATCCAAAGCCTATCATGGGAATAATAGGCATGAGGTAGGAATACAACCTGCATGGGAATGCCAGTATATTGGAGGACACCACACACACACAGGGATATAGGAGGTGACAAGAGAACTCATGTTACCATCAATTTACCTTACAAGTGGGAAGTTGAATTTGGAATTACATCCATTTTCATCTCTGTGTGTTTGAGTTACAAAGTGGAAAAAAATGTGGAGTGATGTACATTTCCCTTCTCAAAACACCAAACTGTATAGTGAGTGTTACTGATTTAACAATCTAGCATCTGTCTGTTTAACTATTACTAGTATATACAGCATAACCCATTTAAAAGTAAGGAAAGAGCTACTTTTCTTGTTGTCACTTGGTGAACTTGGGGTTCAATAGACAGTCTTGAGTTCCTGAGTAGAAATTCTAAGTTTAGGGGTATTTTGTTTTTCTTAACCGGATATCAAAGTTAGCACAAGGTTGAACTAGAGACCCTGGAGCTGTGAACTGTTAGTGCTGCCTGCTGTGCCACCAATCTGCCCTGGGTTCATTCAGTCACTCATTTATTCATTCACTCAAATTAGGTTCAGATCTGGGCAAAGAAGAGGCCCATAAAGATTTATGACAACAGCGTTATAGTGAACGCCTGAGGAGCTCATCAAAAAAAAGCTCTCTCTATGGGGTTTCTGAACTGTTCAATAGTAAACATGCTTCCTTTCCCATCTCTGTGTTTCCATCTCAGTGCAGGACAAAAGATAAGAGCCCTAGCTATTCAGGGTAGGCTCGAATTCAGCGTTGTAGCTCACTGAGCTAAATAATTTGTCACCATGGATATCTCAAATGTGTTGTCAAATAGAGAACAATTAAAGCTGCAATTAAAGATTCAGAGATTTTTGTAATTTCTCTTTCTTAGCAATTCAGAGTTTTGTGCTTTTCCATGACAAAGCTCACGTTGATGTGCTCTGTGACCGCATTCCCAAAGCGTGCTTGTGGCTGTACAATTAAGAGTGGAGCTGGATGAAATTCAAAGCTGCTGGGAAGACGTTCAAGAATTATACAACTTAATTGAAAGGCATGATTGCACCCTGTTTGTCCTTGTCCTTCCTGAGACTGGTAAGAGTAACAGGTTTGCTAAATGAACTGCTAAATGTGTGTACTGAAATGTATTGTTAATGAACTCATTTTCCATCTGGTCAGCACATTGTATCTACACTAAACAAGAGTCTCTGTCATGCACATAACCATAATATTAAATCATATTTTGAAATATAATTTTATAGAATAACTTGATGAAAAAGGATGGAAAATACAATTATGCAAACATTACTTTAATGGTCTATAACCAAATTGAAAAAGCAATCTGTTTTAACAGGTTTAACAGATTTCTTCTTAAAATGTATTTTAAATGAACAAATTTTGGTCTATTTAACTAACAAATCCTATTTGTTTGGAGTCCAGGAAGAGATCACAATCCTATCAGGAGTTTCATTTCACGCTGGATGTGAAACATTAATTTGAGCTGTTATGTTACAGACCACACAGAGGAATATAACTCATATTTAAACACCAATTTGATAATGGAATATTTTCAGAGATGTTCACTGATGTCCAGTTTTAAGGTACTCATTAGGGAAAAAAATACTTGCACACAAATGTTTCCTGTTGTTATAAAGAATAGGTGTGATGTAATGCAATCTTAGTATAAATGTGGTAATAGGGGCAAATTAATACTGGTTTTAAAGAAAATTTCATGGTACAATATCACTATAAAGTTGTTATTACTGGATTAATTAATTAGCAGGAGACAAAGACAACAAGAGAGTGGTTTCTGTTAATGTCCCAGCAAGGCATTCAACCAACTCTGTTGGCTAATAGAAGATTGAAAAAGCAACACAAGAAATATCATCCTCATTTTCCATTTCTGCAATCAATGCTTATGAAGCTGAAACTGTCATTTTTGGCATGGCTGTAATTGGTTTTGGCTCCTTATGTTCGGGTGACTCATGGGAGAAAGTCTGCGGAACACATATGGAACGTTTCCTAAACTTGCGGAGTGAAAGACAAATCTCCCATTCAGCATGGACGAAGAAGCTTCAGCCATTCATGCTTTATTCACCACTGCCTGGAATTCTATCATGATTCCAGGCAGTGCATTCTGTAATGCTTTTACCCCAAAATATTTGGGGTGAGTTGGGTTCAGCCATTTAGGGATTGTGATACTGACCAGAATATAAGTGATCAACTTTCAGGACAAACAGAGAAACACTGTAGGCCTGTAACCCTCAACTCCTTAATTAGAAGGGATAAAAAAGTCTACACACTCCTGTTATGATAAAAAGTTTTTGAGAAGTAAAAAAATGAAACAAAGACGAATCATGTCAAAACTTTTTTCAGACTGGAATCCAACCAATGATCTTTGGGGTGACCTGAAGAGGGCTGTGCACAGGAAATGCCCATACAATTTAATGTTTTTGCAAGAAAGTGTGGGAAGAATTTGCCAAGTAAACACGTGTCACACTGTGAGACCCTTACTTAAAAAGTGGTTTAATAAAAGGTGTGTGTATACTTATGCAACCAGGTTATTGTTAAATTTTTATTTTTCCTTTTTTCCCAAAAAAATTTTGGGATTGTTTTTTTACTTAATTTTTAGATTTAAAATTAAAATTTTTTAGAATTTAATATTTCGGATGGAAAAAGTACAACTCAAATTTTGAATACAATTTCTAAAGTATCAGATTGTATTTTTTCAATCAAAAGCAACTTATAACTGAGGCAAAAACTCCATGTATCCTGTTCTATCATTCTTTACAAGTCAATATGTGAGAATCTCAAACAAATCATTCAATAATCCGCATAAGAAAATATACTACTTGTTGATAATATCACAGAGACCTACTGAGCGCACAACAGTCAAATAGCAGAATAAGAAAATGCCCCATGATTTAGAAACATAACACTGGTTATGGTGAAACTTTTATTCTGATATATGCTGATAAAATGGGCCCTCAGATGTACAGGTACATTAAATCTGCTTTAAGTTCTACCATCTGACAACATGACTGAACTGACAAAACAGGCTGTGAGAACCAGACCACACTGACAAAACAGGCCTGCTTTATTTGAAAGCTGCTTTATAAACATGCAGTTTACTAGCATAAACTTTAGAAAGGCTGTATATGAAAAGAATGTTAGAAGAGTATGCTGTTCCTACTTTACATCAAGCTTTGACCCTGGTACAGAGCTGCCATTCTCTTCTCCTACAAACAAACACCGTATTTCCCTCCCATAAACTACGCCCCAAACGATAAAGAAAATGGAGTGATCTGAAGTTGCCTCAGATGTCTGCTCTCCCATGGTACACTGCAATACAAAAATGGAACTTTCTGTCCCTGCTCTCTCAACACTGGGAATTTATAGGGCAGCTGCTACAGATGTTCCTATAAAGCAGCCCAAACATTCGTGTCAGACCGTTTACATAGAGCACTAGGTTACACATAACACTTGCTCCTTCACTGAACGGCAAGGGTCAGTGCTGGCCCCCAAAGAAAAAAGAAGGACCCAAGATGCAATAGTGAGGTCAGTCTGAATGAATTCATGGACCACCCAAGCTTTCAACAGCTAAAAAACAAATTCTTCTTTTAGTCATTACACTATGAGAGCATTTCCGTTGAAAAGGTTGACATTATTTGCTCGGATGTTTCCCAGTAACACCCTCATCCAGCAGCAGAGAGAGAGAGAGAGAGAAAATTATGTTGTCTCTCTCTGAATCATAACTATGTCCCAAACGCAGGGGATCCATTTAACAAGACTGAATATATATATATATATATATATATATATATATATATATATATATATATATATATATATATATATATATATACATATATGTATGTGTGTGTGTGTGTGTGTGTGTGTTTATAGTAATTTGCAAATTTGATATATTTAAAATAAATATGACATTTCAGCAAATAACTGCATGGAAATTTATTTTTTCTGAAAAAAAATTGGGAGATGGATATTCATAACTATACTCATAATAACATGAAGCAACATGGAGAGTTAACAAGCTATCACAAACTAAATAAAAGTTACTATGATTGAAATTTTTGTACACTGGACAGCTGAGAAATACAGCCATTTTCCCCCCTCTATAATTAGCATGAAGTTTGGATTGCCTTCATGATTCCTACAATAAGCTACAGATAATTTGTGTTTTTTAACCTCAACCAATTAACGCCCACATGTAAACCCTTTCTATGATGTGTCATTTCTGTGCCACATATGTGTTCTTATCTGAGCCATATACAGTACTTTAATGCCGGTGGTGAAAAGTAAAATCCTACCTAATCCTACACATTCTGTGAGTATAACAGAGCATATATGATTCAGGGATATACCAGATAACAGCAACATGTACTGTAGTCCATGTGTGCATGCTAGGCTGGCTACAAACATTTAACTTACATATTTTGTAATAAAGCATTTTTTCCAGTGTTGTCACGTTCTGTGATTGTTTTGCCTTTTTTTTTTTCTTTATTTTTTATTTTATTTTATTTATTTATTTTGGCGTATTTTTCTTAAACATTACGTTTGAAACGGCAGTTATGATTATTACAGAATTTCGAATCTCTGTATATGAAACGAAAGGCTCGAATCAGATTGTAGCGAAAGTGCTATCCCGGTTGTACAGATACACAAACAGAACGCGCACCTCTCTTTGGTGCCCTGTGGTAGACGAGGCTAAATGCTAACCAGGATTCTGTGGCTCAGGGCGGATCTGATTGATATTTAAACGGGCGAATGTGAGTAGCACTGATTCTTCCTTTGACCTGCATCGTATCTAAAGTGTTCCAACAAGATGCTGCTGCAAGATACGTAACTTTAGCAAGCAAGCTAACAGGTGCTAGTGCTAGATTCTACCTAGCTCACAACTGTGATTCAAAGCAGCTTTACAGAACATAGAACAAAAGGTTATTATAAAGATTATTAAAAAGATTTATAGAATACAAAAATTCAAGATTAATATTATTATTATTATTAAATAATATTATTTAAATGTGTTTGTATTTATCCCCAATGAGCAAGTCTGATGTGACTCGGGTGACTGTAGTGAGGAAAAACTCCCTTGGATGGTAAAGGAAGAAACCTTGAGAGGAACCAGACTCAAAGAGGAACCTCATCCTCATTTGGGTTACACTGGAGGGTGTGATTATAAATATACAGTCTGACAAATGTTGTGTTGATGATGAGATTGTTGTCCTCATTGATGAGGTGATTGTTGAAATCCCTCAAATCTTGTAGAAAGCCTTTCCAGTGACAGAGGGCTAAATCTGGAATGGGATGTGATGGTTAGGTGGCCATAAACGTAATGTGACATAACGTGACATTAGTTGACATTAAAGCCTTCATCAATGTTTAAGAATTTTATAACTAAAGTTTGCAGTTGTAATCGTCACAAGGCATGTTCGAGATTACCAGAGCTGTTTCTACCTGTAGTGCTTTGTCTTACGCTCAGCATTTGTATCAGAATGAAACAAGAGTTCATTGAAAAGTTGTGCCACTTCTGTTTTTTAATTTATTATCTGACTTGGAAATCTCATATTAAGAGCTATTTGTTTATCTTGTATTTAAACTAGATTGCAGTGTATCCTCTGGTACCGTGATGATAGCAACACGTCCTTCAAAGAGTTGTGAAGAAAATCCACCTCTGCATGACCTTGTGTACTCACCTGCAAATAGAAGATGATTTTTGATTAATCTCTGTACTTCAAAGACACAGAATGTTGAAGATCCCATTTGAAGATGAGAAACCTGACTTCCATACAAACCAGAAGGTTTGTCCTGGTCCATCAGAAACATTTGTTCTGTCAGGAACCATTCAAGTACCATATACCATTAACAGATACCTACGAGACTACCAGAGAGATGGGGTTAAGTTTATCTATGACAGCTACTTGAAGTCCAAAGGCTGCATCCTGGGTGACGACATGGGTCTAGGAAAGACCATACAGGTTACCTTTACATACTTATTTATTTCTACAGAGGTTGAAGGCAACCAGGAATTAATGTTATTAATGTTGCCTTTATGATTGTAGCTCTTTAATCCCTTTTTGTTTGTCAGGTTATTAGCTGCTTGGCTGCAATTTTGCAAAAAACAGGGACATGGCAGGATGTTGAAAATAATAGGCCAGAGTTTTTGCAGTCACAGGTGCCATCAAAACTATCCAAAGTTAAGAAGGTACTTATATACTCATACAGTACTTTACTTGTAATAAAGCTTCTTGTCATGTTTAAAATTATATTGTTATATTTATATATATGTGTTTGTTTGTATGTATATATATATATATATATATATATATATATATATATATATATATATATATATATATATATATATATGACAATAAAAAATGAAGTACAAAATTCTATAAATAAATTATCTTTCTGTAATAATTAATTAAATCTTGTCATCTGCTCTACAATTTAGTGAGGGTGGCTTTTTGACTCTGAATGACCATATTATAATTAAAATATAAATACATGCAGAGAAAACAATTGTGATTATTTAGTGATTTGGTAATATCAAGATATATTTATTGATAATAAATGGTGTATTTAATGTTTGCATATATATTATAGGAAATCTGTAATTTCTGGTCTCTACAGATCTGTTACAGCATGATTATATCAAATAATTTTTTAGACCATTTTCTAACAGCTATGACAAGCCTTTTTGTCATTTAGTAGTTTGTACCATTGTCTCATGAACTAAATCTTTTTAAACTTATTAAATAGGTTTTTCTGATTGTGGCTCCTCTGTCTGTGCTCTATAACTGGAAAGATGAGCTGGACACATGGGGCTATTTCAAAACAGTGGTTGTCCATGGTGTGAGAAAGGAGGAGGAATTGGCCCGTGTCAACAAAGGAAGATGTGAGATCGTCCTGACAACATACGAGACACTGAGACTCTGTCTAGATGAGTTTAACAGGTGCACTACTATAGAGATCATTTACATTTACATTTGCATTTACAGCATTTGGCAGACGCCCTTATCCAGAGCGACGTACATAAGTACATAAGATCATATTTATCTTTGTACAGTTTGATCCAGGTCTTTGGAAAAGTTGCATTCTAGACAGCTCTATCCAACGTATATTAGCTTGTATATAAGCTTTCTGCAGAAGAGAATATTTGAATTCATGTTTAATCTTCTTTTATCAACATGTTGATTTGTTTTACTCGATACAGTCATGAGTGGGCCGCTGTCATTGTGGATGAAGTTCACAAGCTAAAGAATTACAAATCTCAGATCACTCAGGCAATGAAAGCCCTGAAATGCAAAGTACGTATTGGACTGTCTGGTACAATCTTGCAAAACAACCTGGAGGAACTCTGGTGTGTCATGGATTGGTGAGACATGGGCAAAGCCTCTTTTTATGATCATTATTTATTTCCAGTTTGAGGTTTAAATTGTGCTTTATGATTCTAATTCTGATTCTGATGTTTATTGCCTTGTTTTGTGCTTTCAGGGCCAACCCCAGATGCCTTGGGCCACTTAGTAGTTTTAAGACTAGGTTCTCAGACCCTATTGAGCAGGGCCAGAAACACAGTGCAACCAAGAGAGCACTGGCTGAGGGCCGAAAGGCTGTCCAGGCTCTGGCCAACATTCTGTGTCGCTGGCTCCTCAGGAGAACCAAAGCACTCATTAGTGACCAGTTACCAAAGAAAGATGACAGGGTGAGTTTGTCAGTCCAGATGAGATTTCTCTTCAACTCAAGTCTAGTTATTCAAGACATCTTTTCCTTTTGAAATCATGCAAAGCAAATAACTGCAAAAAGCACGACCAACTTTATTGTTAGATCTACTGCAAAATCTGTTGTGGTTTTATGAGATATAAAAAGCTAGTGCGCTTTAAAGTATATACAGTATACCTTTATCGCAACAACACCTGTTGGATTTGTAAATCTTCAAATGCATGGGTATTTTGTTGTGTTATGTATTTTTGTATACCAGGGTGGAATCAGTAATCTATTATCAATGATCATATAATTATACAACTTTATCTAAAACATAACATCTTAATGTGCAAAGTATAATATCCACCAACTGGGCTGGGACAATATAAAGGCAATGTTTTGAAAAAGTATTAATTTTAACACATGTACAATTCATTATGTACAATTTATCGGTCAACCATTTAACACAGCTCAAAATAAAGTGATGCAGGTACAGAGTTTTAGTTAATGTCTTGCTGATGAGACAGAGAAGACTCCTTTGAGTGAAAGTACCATAATCACGCCTGTCAGGAATCTAATGCTACATGGACACAGGTTCACTGGACAGTAGAAGGTTGGGAAATTACCTGGTGACCTCTGTAACATGATGCTGAAATCAGCATTATCTGACATGTCCTGGACAAAGTCACAGAGATCACAATTCTTCACCATTCCTTATATTTTATGAACAGTAACTTCAGATCTTGACCTGTAGCTTTATGAATTTAATCATTGCACTGCTGCCATGTAATTGGCTTATTGGAAAATTGCATAAATGTCCAGGTGTTCCTATTAAAGTGGCTAATTTGTGCATATCACTATGCAAAATTAATAAAAAAAATTTATATAATAATTTATATATTATTATTATTATATTATATATTATTATATTTATATAATAATTTTGCCTCCTTTTTGGTATTTTTGAAAACAACTGATACAGTTGTAATGGTACTCCATTTAATTTTTTTTTTAATCATCCAAGAGTGAAGTGTAGACATATGATGTTTACAACATATGATATGATTTATTATTATTTTCTTTTTTTTTTTAAATCCCTCATCCTTATTCTCAATGTCTTTACTTCTTATGTGTCTGTGTAGGTAGTGTACTGTTCCATGACAGATTTCCAGCAGGCAGTATACCGTGCTGTTCTGGACACAGATGATGTAAGGTTGCTGTTACAGAGCTCAGAGAAGTGTCCATGCAGCAGTGGACGCTCCAGGAGAAAATGCTGCTACAAGCTCGGTTCAGACGGTGTCCCTGTCAGACACATGTACTTCACTTATCTGACTATACTGAGGAAGGTCGCCAATCATGTAGCCCTGCTGCAGTCTAAAGAAGGAACCAGTGAAAAACAGGCACATGTTTTAGTATTTTACTCTTATTGTCTGTATAGGATTATAATGATGCACATACGATAATGTTCGATTTATGTGGAAAAATCAGAGCGTAGTTTTTTTATACTTCTGGCACTAGTTGGTGTTTTTTTTTTTTTTTGGGTTGTCCATGTTTAAATGGAATATTGAAAAATACAATATCAATATTGTAACCAGTATTAGATCTTAATAGTCATAAAAACATTATTCCCTGTGTTTCTTCCAAGTGTTTCTTCCAAGATTTAAATGGTATCATGTATCCCTTTGCATTTTCAGAGTGAAAAACCTTTTTTTTTCTTCCTCTTCAATGCATGCCTCTCATGTCATGTTGATTGCACTCCTGATTATGAAATCATTCTGAACTAATCAGCATGGGTTTTGGCTTTGTAATCATTCTTTTATATTCCCCATCCTACAAATCAGGAGAAATGTGTCACTGCTATCTGCACGCAAGTCTTCAAGAAGTTTCCAGACTTCACAGAAAGATGCAAGCAGGCAGCATTTGAGGCCATGTCAGACCCCATCTACAGTGGAAAAATGAAGGTTAGATATTTATATTTGACTTATTATTTAATACGTCAGAGTTGTGCATGTTTTATTATCCTCACCACAAAATCTACTAAACCACAGAACTGTAAATCTAAGTTCTTGTGCACTCCAAATTTTGTTCTGGTCTTGAGGGCGTGAATAATCCAGCCTTTGGCCAGCTTTGGCGTTGGCGTGGCTTTGCCTCACTAGCTATGGACACACTTCCTTGGGAAATAACAAGGGCAGTATTTAGTGGTTCTTAAAGTCTATCCAAAGAATCTTCTTCGCCCATGTGCAGAGTCTTACGTTGTTGCTGTTATTGGCAGAATCACCGTTTCTAGTGCTCTCAGTACAGTAAATACTCTGCACATTCTCCCATGTCAGGTACCAAATGAAGAATGACAGTAGAGTCTGTTTAATATGAATCACTCGATCCTCCTTTTTCTTACCATTAAATTGAGGAAGCTATTTGATTTGTCATTATTGTTTGAGACCTCATGTAGAGACATCTTTTGTATTACAGGTGCTGCAAAAACTGCTTAATCACTTCATCACAAGGAAAGACAAAGTCCTCCTTTTTTCACTTTCCACAAAGGTGAATTGTTTGTGATGTGTTTTAATGTATTCTTTCGTAATTGTATTCCATTGTAGTTTGGAAGGCTGATAGTTTTTCTGATGTTTTTGTTAAAAGTAAAGCCATGATTTAGGTAGTTATATGATTTGAGATAGATATCAGAGTTGTGGCAATATGGACTTTAGATTTTTCTTTGCTAATATGGAACCTATTCTGAATGTTTCCTCCTGGAGCTTTTGGATGTTTTGGAGAACTATTGCATGGCTGAGGGTCTGGAGTACTGCAGGCTGGATGGAAACACCAAGTCTAAAGATCGCATCCACATTGTCAAGGAATTCAACACCAGCAATGATATTAACATTTGCCTTGTGTCTACCATGTGAGTGCTGCTGTTGTACCATACAATCTGTAATTTCACATATTATTTAACTTTATACAGATGGTGGTTTTATATCTATAATTTTATTTCGAGTGAAAGCATGCTCCTTGCAGACAAAGTAAGCACAAAACAGAGAATAAATCTCTTGAGTTTGAGAACATTTTCTTCAGAGTTCTCATTTTTCTTCAGAGAACAGTTTATCGTGGTCAGTGTTGTGTTCATTACAAAGTAGTTTTTTTTTAAGGTTTTTCTATGGGCAAAAAAAATCATGGTCATATAATATCCTTTAACATTATTTATTTGATTGTATGTCTCTAATTTGTCTCTAAAAATCATGCGGCAAACTGAATGACACTCCTAAGAAATAATTAAATTGAAAGCAAATGTAAATAAATTCTATTTTTTAATTACTCTCAGTATCTGCTCTGTTATCACTTTTGACCCTGGTTGAAAATTGTCAGGAAGTGAAAAACCTCCAAGTTTTATGGTTTAGTTGTTGAGTTTCAAAATCAGCTATCAGATGAACTTTGATAAAAGGAAACACATAAGCTGTCCTTGAGAGCTTATTTAGTGACTGCATCACTGCAATATCACTATGAGTCATTGGAAATTAAATTGGAATCATATTTTATGGTCAGATGAGACCAAAATCAAACCTTTTGGCAATGCACATCATCACCATGTTTGGTTAAAAATCTGGAGTGGATAAATAGAAACCCACATCCAGTGTGAATTCTGGTGATTCATTGATACTCTGGGGCTGTTTTGCAGTCAGTTCTCCAGGGGCATTTGAAACATTAATGAAATCAATAAATACTTGTTAAATGCTAGACCATCTACAAAAAGGCTTTTACTGATGTTTCACAGAAGAACTCTACTTAAGGAAACATTTTTGTTTGAAATAAGAATGTGCCACATATGTTTAAGCATGAATTATGTTACTGTTATTGCACATGATATTGAATCCATGTTTTCCCTCAAGGGCTGGCGGTGTCGGACTCAATTTTGTTGGGGCTAACGTTGTTGTCCTGTTTGATCCAACGTGGAATCCAGCAAATGACCTTCAGGCCATAGACAGGTGAGGTAGCACATCTACAAATGTAAGGAATCCTGTATCAAATCAAATCAAAGTTTATTTATAGAGCACCTTTTAAAAACAGCAGGTGTTCACCAAAGTGCTGTACAAACAACATAAAATAAACAATATAACTAAAAAGCATAAAATAATAATAATAAAATAAATAAATAAAAGACTAATAAAAATGCAATAAATACAATAATAATTAGTAGCACACACTTAAAAAGAACTCCTAACAGGTAACTCTCAACAGGTAACTCTGCGTTGTATGCTGCCCCATACAAATATGTTTTTAAATGTGATTTAAAAACAGCCAGTGAAGGTGCCTGCCTAATGTACAAAGGCAAATTATTCCAGAGTTTGGGGGCCGCTACTGCAAAGGCACGGTCACCTATGCTCTTTAATTTTGCATTGGGGGTACTAAAAGTAGTTGCCCAGCAGACCTAAGTGCTCTGGATGGAGCATATGGCTTTAATAGGACCAATGTTATTTAATGATTTAAAAACTAAAAGTAAAATCTTGAAATCAATTATAAAATGAACAGGCAACCAATGAAGGGAAGCCAATATAGGTGTAATGTGTTCTCGTTTGCGTGTCCCCGTTAATAAACATGTAGCTGCGTTTTGTACCATCTGCAAACGTGTTAGAGATGCCTCACCAATGCCTACACAGAGACTATTACAATAATCCAGGTGGGATGATATAAAAGCATGGATGACCCTCTCAAAATCAGTAAAAGATACAAATGACTTGACTTTAGATAATTGCCTTAACTGATAAAAACACAATTTAACTACCAAATTAATCTGTTTTTCTAGTTTAAAGTCACCGTCCATTAAAACCCCCAGGTTTTTAACAACAGGCTTCACAAATGACTTTAAGTCACCCAGATCTACATCAGGCGTATTAATGGTACCTCCAGGTCGAAATAAAATGATTTCAGTTTTATCTTCATTAAACTTTAAGAAGTTGGAGACCATCCAGGCTTTAATATCTTCAAGACATCTCAGCAAAGGTGCCACAGAGTTTGCATCCTTACGTTTCAAAGGCAGATAGAGTTGCAAGTCATAACAGTGAAATGAAATGCCATGTTTCCTAAAAATGGACCCTTAAGGTAATATATAAAGAAAATAAAATCGGTCCAAGAATGGAACCCTGAGGGACTCCACATACAAGAGATGCAGTAGAAGACACAAATTCCCCAAGACGTACAAAGAAAGTTCTTTCATGCAGATAAGATTTAAACCATTGTAACACGGCACCCTTTATACCAACACAATGCTCAAGGCGAGAGATCAGTATATTGTGGTCTATGGTGTCAAACGCAGCAGTAAGATCTAACAGCATAAGAACAGCATAGTTACCTGCGTCAGTGGCCAATAATAAATCATTGTAAACTTTTAACAGGGCCGTTTCCGTGCTGTGAAGTGATTTGAAACCAGATTGGTACAACTCTTGCAAGCCATGCAAGTCTAGATAGGCTAATAATTGATTAAAAACAACTTTTTCCAATATTTTGGAAAGAAACGGGAGTTTTGAAATGGGTCTAAAATTAGCAAGAACCGATGAATCCAAGTTAGGTTTTTTATCAGTGGTTCCACTATAGCGTGTTTAAAATGTAGGGGTACAACTCCATGAGTGAGACTACTATTTACAACCATCAGTATGTTAGGGCCAAGGGTTTCAAAAACTTTCTTTAGGAAATCTGGGGAAATAATGTCTAAGGGACAACAAGATGGATGCATTTTATCAATGATGTCTTTTAAACAAGCAAGAGACACTGGCTCACACTGATTAAAAACAGAGGAGCACACAGGGAAAGAAGACATAACAGTAGAAGGGTGAACAATATTAGCTCTAACAGTCACAATCTTGTCATTAAAAAACTGCAAAAAATTTTCACGTTTCTTTGGAAAATTCCAAACTTATTTGTTGAGATGTATTTAAAACAGAATTAATAGTGTTGAACAGAACACGAGGTTTATGAGAATTTTTTGCGATGACATTAGAGAAATACCTTGACTTTTCCATTTTTACAGTTTTTTGATATTTGAACAAGCTGTCTTTCAAGATATCAGACGAAACTTGCAGCCTATCTTTTTTCCATTGGCGTTCAGCTCTCCTGCACTCACGCCTTGCAGCACGGGTAGTGTCGTTCAGCCATGGTTCAGATTTTGGCTTAGCACGCATAGTCCTGAAAGGGGCAGCAATGTCCAGTGCATTCTCACAAGAAGAATAAAATAATGATGTTAACTCATCAGTATTATAATGGTGAGTGGACACTGAGAATGTATGTGTGTTTAAAAACATTAAAAACAACATGTATGCGCTTTTAAAAACATCAGTAAACCGTTTTGCAGTTAAAGAGTTAAATGAGCGACAGCGACGAGCAGGGGCACATGGTTTAGGACTACAGAAACAAGAAATCTCAAATAACACAGGCATGTGGTCAGAAAAAGTAGCATCACAAACATTAACATTATTAACAGGTAGACCACATGATAAGACCAGATCTAATGTGTGTCTGTGCTCATGTGTAGCGCTGGCCACAAACTGCATTAAGTTAAACGACTCAGTGAGATTTAGGAAGTCTTTAACCAATGGTTTGGAGGGACAACAAATATGGATGTTAAAATCTCCAACGATTAAATCTCTGTCATATTTCGGCATGATTTCAGCCAGAAAATCGGTAAAGTCGTTTATAAAGTCTTTATGGTATTTGGGAGGACGATAAATCACAGCACATAGCACTGGGTCAGCTCAAAGCTTGAGTACGTGTTGCACATCACACGCCGGCAGTTTAATTTTTCCTTAAAAATAATAGCAACTCCTCCACCCCGTCCTGTAAGTCGTGGAGAGTTGAGAAAGCCACAGTTTAGCGGTAAAACCTCCGAGAACGGGCTTAACTCACCCTCATTCATCCAGGTTTCAGTCACGCACAGTAGATCCAAGTTATTTGAGGTATATGTACCTATGTATCCTAATCCAGGTAGGGCATTTGTGTTAAAAGCATCATAACTGTTCAGTTCTGAGATGCTTTGTGTTCTGTGTGGCTGTGAGTCCTTTATTGCCCCAGCCATCACTTCCTTACTTCCACATAACAAACCATCCATCTGGCATTTTTAAGTCACTTGCCAATTCTTCATGGACAGTATTAGTGAATTTCATGTTACAACTGGGATCTGATACAGAATAGCTCATTCTAACCATGACATTCGAGTCATGCCTTGTTCTGTTAATGTTAATTTACACCCTTTCTTGTTCAATATGCAGGGCATATCGCATTGGTCAATGTAAGGATGTGAAGGTTTTTAGACTCATCTCTCTGGGCAC
Organism: Tachysurus vachellii; assembly: GCF_030014155.1. Lineage (NCBI taxonomy): Eukaryota > Metazoa > Chordata > Actinopteri > Siluriformes > Bagridae > Tachysurus > Tachysurus vachellii. Next base: position 12,903,146 of record NC_083470.1, read on the forward strand.
AGTAGAGGAGATCATCTATCTGCGTCAGATTTACAAACAGGTATATAAAAATATACTAGAGTTGCGGTACTAACCTCTTCCTGTTACAGTCTCAGAAGTCCTATGTTTGAATCCTTTTTATACATATACTAATATTTGATTAATAATATATTAATATTTAATATAAAGCAACGAAAACTGTAATGAATAAATATCAATTTAAAAATAAATTCCAGTGTATAATGGCCTGACTGGGTTTTCTTGTTTCACCGGATGATATAGCAGTTGCAGTCCTCAGTGATTGGAAATGAAAATGCAAGACGCTACTTCGAGGCAGTACAAGGAGTAGATGGCCAAACAGGAGAGTTATTTGGAATCAGGAACCTTTTTCACTTCCAGACTGGTGGAACATGTCTTTCACGCCGCATCCTGGAGGTGAGTACAATGAATCTCTTTATCTATTACAACATAAAAATCTATACAATTATTCGTAAATATAAATACATATATGTATTTGGTATGGATAAAAGAATAAAATAATATGAGTAGAGCTTTACTGATATTTTTTTAGAAAACATCTTGATCAGTCTCTTAGATCAGTCTCTAAGTTAAAAATTTTTTTTTACTAATTTTATATAAGGTGAGAATGGCTGCACAGTATACTGGAGTTTTTAGAATATGTTTTTTGTGCAGATGCAAAACATAGAGCTGATATTAGAGCTTTTATTTATTCATTCTTTTAATTAAGCATTGTGTTGTGTATATATAACCTGGTTATGTATGGCAAATCTACTAGACTGTAGCTTGAACGTTCCTAGCTGTATACGGAGGAAATCAGATGTTTGATGTGTTAAATGAGCCATGACTATGAATTCTTCTCAATGAGTTGATGGAAACTGTGTGTGCGTGTCACAGAGGGAGGGCCAGGTTGAGCTGGGGATCATGACAGCCAACACACAGGCAACGGATGAGAGGGTGCAAGAACTGGTGAGTAGCCGCCCTTCTCCAAAGCCGTCACGGGAATGCTCCTGTTCTCCATCCATCTCTCCTCTCTGCTTTCCAAGACATCTCCCCATCCTTTCATTCCCACAGTAAAAGATGGGTACGAAGGCCAACACATGGCTGTAATTAACCCCCTCCCCAGCCCACTGGTGAAGACCACACGGAAGCATGTGTTATCTTTAGCAAGTTTATTTACCCAGCAGAACTTATCTAACTGTCCTTTCTTTAGGAGATTCTCACACGTAGGTCTCATTAGAAGCCAAAAAACGGAAAAGTCTCAGTTTAAAACCCGACGTTAACTGATCATAAGCAGAGTGCTGGGGGACAAGTAGTAAAGAAGCAGAATTATTTTCAAATATCTATTTTACAGAGCTGGGGTTGACAAATCTGTAGCTGGGGTTGAAGGGAAAAACGGGTTTTGTGTCCAAGTTATTATCTTTATAGTTATTTTAATAAATGAGTGAATTGATTATTCATGTTTGTCCAGCTTACAAACAGGTTTAACAACAGATGAAATAAAATCTTACTTCCTATTTACTTTTTTGTTTCATTTATATATAGTTATATAGTATAGTTATAATAGGATCTCCCAACTTGATGGCATGACAATGCCATGTGTTAACCGTTCTGAATCCCACCACTTGCTGCACTACACTGTCAGGTGTAGATAGAGAGATAGAGAGCGAGAGCGAGAGAGAGAGAGAGAGAGAGAGAGAGAGATTGAGATTGAATGAAAGAAAGAAACAGAGCATTTTGAGTATTTTTTTACCAAAAAATTTACGTTGTCTGATCTTCTTTAAACTTGCACTATGTAAAATAAACGGTCAAAATATAGAACATATCAAAATAAAATAAAATAAAATAAAATAGCCAGCCTCAAAAACTGTTTGTACTTGTGAGGACTAAACATTTTCACCTATGACTTGATGATTCGTGTACTATGGTAAGGATTCTCTACACAATTGTTCTCTTCACAAGAATTCTACTCAGTGGTTTCCTTATTCTGTATTAATTCACTAACTGGCTTATTTTAGCCTGAATATTTAGGATTCTGGGGAATGAATGCAGGAAATTGGCCAGCACATTTGAGCTTTTGGTTGCCTAGTCAGATAGCTAATGAATTGATTATTTATCCACCCTTTGCAAAGTCATTTTCATGTGTAGTTTGCATGATTAATTGCTGAAGATCCTGTTGCATAAATTTGCAGTGTTATAATATATATTACCCATGTGCCACAGCAGGGTCCTGTGTGTGTATCAGCAGTTACCTGTCTACAGCAAGAAAATGGACCAGGCTCAGCATATGGTGCCCGGTTGCCCTTTAATGCTGAGGTTCTGGACTTTAGCAGCAGTAGTGAGGATGAGGATCCGTGTGGTTCCAGATCAAAAGCCACATACCCAAATGCAGGAGGGGAGTTTGGACCCAGCACCAGCTCTGCTGCAAATATGAATCTATCTGCTCTGCTGATGAAACATCTGACTAGTAAGATGCAAAGGAGCTCAGAGAGCAGTGAAGACAGTCAGACTGATACAGACTCGAAGAGCTTGAATCTAGAGGAGGCCAAAGTAGCTAAGGGGAAAACAGAATGGTTCTTCTCTAGTGACTCAGAGGAAGAGAGGAAAGATGCAAAAAAGGTCTGGGACCACGTCTGCATGGAGGAGTCCGAAGATGTAGAAATTCTTCACCACCACAATATTAAAGCACAACAGAGAGATACAGACAGTACTATCAAGCAATTACCGGATGGGGCCTTACCGACTGTGAAGAGACAGAAAAGTATTGCGGCGGTTGACAGTTTTGACTCATCAGTAGATGAAGCTCCACTGAGAAGGGTGAAGTTTAAGAAAAGTCTAAGACGCCACTTAAGTACACAGAATTCAGCTCAAAAAACAGTTCAGTTCACAGATTTAAAATGCACAACCGTGCATTCCAGAAAGCCACAAATCATAGAGGGGATCAGCACCGGCACCATAGAATCATTGTTGGGTAATTTTTTTTTTTTTAATAAAGCATTTGGTGAATTGTAGTGAGTGAATTTAAAATTCAAAAGAAAAATAATTTGAAAATGGCTGCACAATACACTGATTTACTGGTTAATGTGCTGTGATACTACTATGTATATTATTTACTTGTATTTTTCTTGTAGTTGGGCTTCAGGAAGTGAGCTACACCCACTCCAATCAGAAAGTGGTCGGCTCGAGCAGGGCAGAGGACTGCCTCAGCCGTGCTGCATTACGGGATGTGTTTGAACTGAACAAACATTCCCAGCTCCCAGCAAACAATCTCAGCGACATATCGGAGGTATTTATGGTTATAGTTAGTAAATGTTATGTTAGACAGTATTAGAATAGTTATTTGTCTAACATTACACATTGTTGAATTTTCCGAAATTGATTTTAACAGCAGCTCTTGGTTCAGATAATTAAATTTTCTTGATTAAAACAAGGATATTTTTAAGCAATAGAATGCAGTTATACTGTGATTCAGGGTGAATGTAGGTCATGCCAGTATTCAGTATAACTGTACAGTTACAAGTGCAATATTGTTTAAAAATAGTCCTGTTCCTGTCAAGAAAATTCTGAACCATGAACTGCTGATAAATCCATATTCTGAAAATTAAACAATAGGCATCGCTTCTTATTTTTCATCTGACAAGCTTTAATATATTTAAAATCTATAAAATTTTATATATATTCAAAATTATATTCCTGAAAAATAGTGTCAGCCCTGTCAGCTGTAGTAGTAACAGATTTCAAACTAGGAAGTTGAATTTTAAATGGCAAACAGAGTATGGTTATACCCAGTATGGTTATAGAAAGCACTCCTGGAATTGCACTCTACAAATGAAATAAGTACAGCTGTATTTTGAGCACATTTATTCTGATTTATTCTGGCATCATCAGTTTGGTTATGAAATTTCTTCATCTGATTTGTATTCCCAGATCAGTGGAAAACTCACAGATGTTTTTATTTTTTTGTAGAGCCAGTCTGGAATCCCCCAGTTATCTGAGCCCACAAATGCAGAGGAAGTCTGTATGACAGAAGGTCATGACAAAACTTGTCTGAAACAGGTCACCCACACAGTAGAAACTTGCCTCAATACCAAAACTGCAACCATTAGTGTTGGCAAGACGCCTTCTGCTGTCCGCATGTAAGGATGAGCTACCTTTTCTATTTATATTCATATTTTATTTCTATTTTCTCTTTTACTTTTGCCAAACCATGACACAAAGCTTCATAAATGTATACAGGAGGGGTTTTGCAGTGATGTTTTGTCCTTTCCAAGAAACACATGTAGGATGTTTATTATTTGATATAGTCCCCCCGAAAATATTGTTTGTTTGTGCTATACACCAAATAGATGTGGGTTTGAGACCATTAGATGGATATGTGATGAGCGTGTAGCTTTTATTTCAACATAAAACATACAACCTTGTGTGTCAGACCACCCAATTTGTAGGAGGGCAAATTAAGTATTGGAGCAGATAAATCCCGAATCGGATAATATCAATAATATTTCGTTGCATATCCTGTGCTTGCAGAAACTGCATCAAGCCTGTAATTCATCAAATAATATCTGATATCAAATTCCCATAAAATGCAGAGTAGATGCTCTGAGCTATTTGTTTGCTCAAATAAAATGTCTATCTGGTCTGATGCAAAATGTATCCATGTTGTATATAGCTTAATATATCTATATATGCATTCCATTAGGTTAAGGCCTAAATTCCCCCAGAACCCCCAGAGTGTCCAATCTACAGCAAAAGCAAATGAATTGTTTTTGCCATTCCAATGGTTTCGGACAGGACCTTATATAACTCTTTTTCATACAAACTTTTTCAGTTTCCACAATAAGACACTAAAGCAGAGTTTCTATAACTCAAAAGATTCCTTTTGCAGCTCAGACTTCTTTAAAATCAGACATCTCTATAGCAGTTAATAGTGTTGGTTAGGCTAAAAAAACACAAGAAGCAGCAAGAGGAAAGTCCTCATAGCATGGGGCTGGGTGCCAGTTCTGGCCACAGCTATGGCGTTCTGCGCCCTCGTATAGCCCCTGTGGGAGGGGTAAGACCACCCCAGAGCCCTCTCACCCACCCCTTTCCCATGCAGGGCCAAAACACATTGAGCTATGAGCAAAACTCCTCTTGAAAGCCTAAGATTTCACCACTAGCCCAAGGACGCACCCAACTGACTCCAAAACCATACAGTCTTCGTCTCTGTAATAAGGAAAAATGTGTTTATTTATACTGATTTTTCCTCGATTTAGACATCTACAGTAATGATTTAATTTAAAGCTCTCATTTAATCTTCCAATGGTAGCAGATTCTCAGAAGAAATAGAAAGCTTTTTAAGTATTTTTAACTATGTGCCTTTGTTCTTAAGAAATTTGGTTTGAAGTAAAAGTGAATAGTAATAGGGAGGTTGATAATGTCACTTTGAAATACACAAATTAGTTGTATATTCAGCTCAATCAAATAACATTTATGTTTCTAAAAAACAACATACTTACTATTAAAAATAGTATAAAATGATTACTGCTACAAAAACCTGTATAAAACAATACCTATTGTTACACGTTTTGACTGGTTTGCATTATACTTTTTTTTTTTTTAATGACAGGCAGCAGCTGAAAGAAATGGCAAAGTTCTTCAGAGCAAAGACTGTGCATGGGTTTGCAGAAGAGATTGTGAAGAGCAACTCAGCACAGCGACTGAACAAGCTGTGTGAGTTCTATAGCCACAGCAGCCCTGAGTTTGCTGACGCTATTCAAAAGACCTTTCCTAAACCCGTGATTGAGACGAAGCCAAAAATTTCACCTCTCCACATCTCTACACAAAGGCCCACCTCAAAAAGAACCCTCTTAAACTCAGTTCAGAGATTGGATAATGAAGCAGAACCAGGAACCTCACACAAGAAGAGAAGAAGCAAGGCACAACATGTTAAAGATGTCCATCGTCTCTGTGTTGGTCAGACTGAGCTTATAAATAACTGTTTGTCTTTGCCAGACTCAGGAAGACATCCACTTGAGACATCTTTTAGAAATTCTCCAGAGATTCACATCCATTCCCAAAAAAACACTAATGCATGCAATTCTTCCGCAACTACATCCACTACTAAATTACTATCTTTCTCTAGAGATGACCAAGCAGACAGAAACTCCGAGACAACTCTTATTAGTGAGCTCATAGGTGACACCTCCATCCTAGATGACCTGTTCAAGCGAAAGAGACATGCGGACCGGCCAAAGCCAGCAGCGGCACCCATTCCTTCACCCACCATGAGGACAAAGAACAGGGGTAAAGACTTCTGGGACATTTTAAATGAGGGGAACGAGGAAAGCATTAATAAGCTAACAGATCTATCTCAGGTAGAGAAGCTTTGCAGGAGTGTTAATGTGCATACAAAGTCCAATAGTGAAAGCCAACTTGAAAGCTCTCAACTTTGGAAGAAGAATGAGAAATTCCTTTGGAAAAGATAAAAGAAGCTGAAGCTTTTTTTTTCTGAAATGTGAAATTACAAATACTTGTTTACAAAATATACTTATTTTTATACAGTATGCTTTATTTAAGTACATTTGCTTTTATTTGATTATTGCAGAACTGTTACTGGTTCATATCAGTACGTTTTAAATGCAGTCTTAATGTTTTACCTGCTTTTCTGAATCATTGCTGTTGATGTGTAGGAGAGCAGATTTGAATGGTCTAAAAATCTGCTTCTGTCTCTGATTTTATTTTGGACTTATGTCAGAAGCCTCTGAATTTGCTATATTGCCATTCAAATTCATTTTAATCAAAACATACACCTCATTTTGAGCTTTAAGTGGTAGAATGGACAGTCTCTGATTCTAAAGTGTAAAAGAAAGTGTTGTTTCTGCTGCTTCCTTTTAACACTTGTAAATGTTTTTTATTGTTGTTTTTATATATATAGATAAGTGTCAAAGGAATAGTGTGCTTAGGGTCATACTGTAGATGAATTCTCATATATACATGACTGATGATTAATGATGTATGAATCAAACCTCCCTCCATAACACAACAGCCAATGTGAAAAAGTTTATTAAAAATGGCTGTCTGCCATGTGGCTCTTACAGTGTGGCGGTGGTCCAGCCTGACTGAACTCGATATTGTGCTGTGTGTGTGATGGTTTTCTGGGAATTATTCTGTTACCACACTGTAAAGGAGTGCTGCAAAAAACAAGTAAGTTTAACTTGACTGGGATAAAGACTCTTTTTGCACTGTTAAGGTTTGTATATTTGTCCATGCTGGGTGGGGACTCTGTGTGTATGTGAATGTGTGAGTGTATGTGTGAGAGTGTGTGTGAGAGTGTGTGTGAGAGTGTGTGTGAGAGTGTGTGTGTGAGTGAGTGAGTGAGTGAGTGAGTGAGTGAGTGAGAGAGAGTGAATGAGTGTGAGTGTGTCTGTGTGAGAGTGTGTGTGCCTGATGTTGGGTTGAAGTAAGCAAAGAACCTGGGGAGGAGGACGAGCTGAGGTTTCTTTTTTCATCTCCCAACACAAAATGGGAAAGTGTTGATAGCTATCAATAAACAGGAGACTAGTGCACACAGTGACATGATTAACTGACCCCACAATTTAGGTGGCAGTATGCTCATCTGGAGAACACATGCGACTGTGGAAAACACAGAAGCTATAGAATCAGTGGAATATCAAGAGTTTTCATATAGATTAAAGTGTTTATTTCTTATAAATGAGGAATTGATACAAGAAAATTCTGGATGGATTTTGATAAATTGTTATATCTGAAATGAAACTTTTTCAGGGTCAGCTTTGGTACCACTGTAACTTGTATAAATTTGCCTTACACTTAAGGATTATTTTAAAGTGAGACAAAAAGAAACTTTTCTTCATCCTAAAAATGGCTGATTATCTGAGTTTCTATTGGTTTCTATGGCGAGACCGAAAACACAGAACTCACTCAGTGAACTCCGGAGAAAACTTATAGTGCATATGTTGTATGTAATAGATACAAAATTGAGTGTAGATCTATGTACTGTATTTTTAAATATGCTTGTTAAGCAGGATTGTATATGTTAAGTTATATAGTACATATAGAAGTATAAAGTAAGTTATTTCTGATTTTTTCTTTTATTTCTGTATTCTACATTTGTGATTAATAATATATTCTTTTTTTCTAAAGACAATGCCAGAGTGAATATTGTAATAGATGATAAAAGTCTTAAGGGCACTTAAAACCTCTAAATGTATTTTATTCTTGTCATAGGATACACCAATACAGATTTGCTCAGTGCAATGAGTTTCTTTTATAACCGTCCCAGAATAGTAAATCTGTAGTCTTAGTGTGAGTCCTAAGTACAGCTGAGCTGTTTAGCTTTTCTGGCCTACATCAATAACTGAATGTCAGTCATGACCAGAGAGAAGCCTGCTGTTCCTTGCACTCCGTTTATTTACACATCGCCCAGTAAGTTAGAGGGATGGTGGTAACTAAAATGAATTGATAAAAATATATTAAAAATATATTTAAAAAAATAAAAATATTTCTATTTAATCTGCAGATTTATTTTAAACAAATGACAATGATTGATGGATGTAAGTAAGCACACAACAATGACCTACACTTTAGCATTGACCATAAAATCTAAGATCTCACAGTTCAAGGTGAGCAATTAAACCAAAGCTTGAAAATACAGATTAGATGAAAACTAGTCGTTGTTTTTCCAGTCTTCAACAGATGAGTTTTGGTGAACCTGTGCCCACTGCAGCCTTCGATTCTACATCTTGGACTGAAGCCCAATGTGGCCTTCTGCTGTAGTTTCCCATTTACCTGAAGGTCTGAGATGCTCCGAGATGCTTTTCTGCTCACCGTGGTTGTAAAGAGTGATTATTTGAGTCACTCTAGTGGTTATTGTAGGCCCTGGGCCTGTTGATGCTGGCAAACTCCTGTGCCGTCTGCTTGACTGCAGGTAAACAGTCCATGGATGTTCCCTGCTCTGAAGGAATCACTTATGCTGAATGTCCTTAATGGTAGGGAGCTGGGTGCCGATAAAGTAGCACTGGCTTTGGCAGATTTCATGACTCGTTACGAGGCCTTCTGGTCATAGACGGAGCAGCTGCCATACCACAAGGTGATACAGTTTGTACTCAATGATACACAAATAGAAATTTACCAGAATCTAAAGAGACAGATCAATTTTCCCTTAGGATACATCATACATGAATGTTATTTAATCGTTAAAAGGAATTACTGACTTATGTTATACCTGGAACTATTTTATATTTGTTACATAATATAAGCAAAAATGTAAGAAAAAGGTGAAACAAACTATGCACACGCCGATTGATGAACAGAATTAGCTCCATGGAAAATAAGGGTGCATTCATTCATTCATCTTCTACCGCTTATCCGAACTACCTCGGGTCACGGGGAGCCTGTGCCTATCTTAGGTGTCATTGGGCATCAAGGCAGGATACACCCTGGACGGAGTGCCAACCCATCGCAGGGCACACACACATACTCATTCACTCACGCAATCACACACTAGGGACAATTTTCCAGAGATGCCAATCAACCTACCATGCATGCCTTTGGACCGGGGGAGGAAACCGGAGTACCCGGAGGAAACCCCTGAGGCATGGGGAGAACATACAAACTCCACACACAAGGCGGAGGCGGGAATCGAACCCCCAACCCTGGAGGTGTGAGGCAAACGTGCTAACCACTAAGCCACCGTGCCCCCCTGGGGGGGGTGCATATTTCAAACTTCAATTCTAAATCACAGACTTTCTTCTTTATTAAAGAATATTTGCTTACATGTACCTTTATTTTATACCTGACTACAATGCATGTTACTAGCTTTGTGTTAAAATAATAATTCTAAATGAATAATAATATCAGAGTGAAAATCAGAACTGCCTTTTCTTTTAGAAGAAATTGTTCATGAGAATCTTTCAAATGAAGTAAAACTCATTATTAACTCATACATTTAATGGGCTAATAGAGTAAAAGTAAAAAAAATCTAATGTAATATTAATAAGTAAGAAAGGCTTTAAAACTAATAACAGCTGGGTGTGCTGGGTTTACATGTACGATTGCTGGAGGACCTCATGAGCAATCCTGCACTCCAGCATATTGAAATGAAACCCATGAGCTTGTCATGCAAATAACCTCCCACTTAAATCAACAACAAAAAAATTTGAGCACAGAACTTTGAAGAACGTAAGTATGACTCATTTAGTATGTTTGTGTGTGTAGGAGAGGAGTGCACTGCTTTATAATTGTAATGCTTTGAGACAAGCTGGAAAATATTTCTGCTTTTCTTTTGTTAGGAAATTACAGGCATGGTTCTTGAGAGAAGGGGAGTAGCGTAATTAAGGAAGGCCTTCAGGCCCAGGTTGCAGTGATTGACTTTTTAGTGCCAATGTGAAACTTCCCCATTCAGTCTTATACCTCACAAAACTATTCAGATCAGGGCATCATGGTTAATTCTCCTTCTCCCTGCCAAAGAATAAAAGTGGCCTCCAGGCTGAGATCACTTTTCCAGCTGCTCATTTTAGCCTTAAATGATTACCACAAGCCTGACAATAAACCTCTCTCACCCACTGCTGACACTTGTGTATCCTCAGCTCTTAGCTGGATGGTTACAATTACCAAATGAAGGCTCAAGTTTATTTTTTTTTCTAGACTCGCATGCTGTGACATCTTGCTTACTCTCCTCTAGGCTCAATCTCTATTTATGTAGATGGTACATTTGTTCCTTTGGCTGAAGCATTTAAGACAAAATGCAATCCAAAGCACAGAGCAGCTAAAGGAGCCAAAAGTAATAGAAGTGCTAATAGAAGTGTAAATTCCACTAACTGATCATAAACAATTATATTTCAGTTATATTAAGAACAGACAGCCACAGGTGAACACAAGGCCTGAGATGCTAGGAGTGCTAGTGATGAACTATGAGAAATGAATGCAATGAAGTGAATTTCATTGATTTCATATATCAGCATGACAAAGAAAGACATATATATATATATATATATATATATATATATATATATATATATATATATATATATATATGTATATAAAGTATGTGAAAGTATGTGAAATGATATGAGAAGAAATAAATCATGTGAGAAGAAATGAATATTGAATAGCAATTGTGCAAACATTTGCATGGTGTGCAGAACACATGAAGATAAATGACAACAAATGGATCGTGTTGAAATCAATGAATCCTGTGAAAAATCACATGTTGAAAATATAAACACATAAGAAATGTCTGCACATGAAAAACGTGTGAAATGTAACAAGTGAAATGTTTATACCACAGGTTTAAATTTCGCACGTGAAAGTCGTGACTTTTATTTCAGGGTGAAGACGCACAAGTTCTCACAGAGGCAGTCTGAAGGTATTGGTCTGAAAGTATTTCTTAGAGGTTATGTGAGACAATTTGTATTTAGTTTCCTACATTTTGTGCATGAAAGTGTTTTCAATAGGGAAAAGGATAGCAGAACAAATTGATAGCAAAAGCCTCATTTGATTCCTGATTGTTTATATGGTGTCTTTGTCCACGGGAAAAAGAACCATGACTCTTTTTTAATTAGGCTAAATATTTACCAGTGGGAGAGCAGCATAATGTCTGTGTTAGGTTGCCAGAGTTTGGTGTCATTTGAGCAGTTGTTTAGGGAATCGAAGGTTCAGTAAACAATCATTCCTCCCCCATCTGCCTGCTATTTATGTGTGTAAGGATTTGCACTCCTTGACGTCAGGCCACACAAGCAAAGCTTATTGAGATTGTAAGCAGTCTGATGTGAGTAAAAGTCAAGGCAAATTACTTACCATCTTCTTTGTTCTCTTCTTTGTCATCTTCTTCAAAATCATGAAGGACTGCATTCATATGTTGTTTTTGTCTTTTCTTCTCTTTATTTCTTCTGAAATGCATTTCAAACATTTGATAATACAAAAAAAAAAAAAAAATCATTCATATCTACTGAGATGTGACTTCATTAATTATAATGTTAAATAGTATATAATGTTTCGATGACATGTTCATGGTTCCATATATTATTACAATAAAAAGGTTGTGTACAGAGTTTTATACTTTCTAAGAACCTTACATTTAAAAAATTAAAAATGGTAACTTACTTTTAAAGCGGACTTGTAATGAACTTATAGATTGTAATGTTTCCAGAGTACATCCAGTTTAACACTAAGACACAAAAGCCTTTCATTTGAACCCTTAAAATAAAGCACATGAAATTCCTTATCCAAATCCTAGATTAAGTTAGTTTTTTCAGTTAAAGATAGTGATAACCAGCTTTATAAGGTGAACTTTCTGCTTTATTAAATCCACAAAACCAGCCTGAAGATTTGAAGTGTATTAGTTACGGTCCTATGTGACAAATAAGCAGCTGATGGGCGCCCTCTACAGGACAAATGTACACATAGCAAGCCAAGAAAGCCAAGTAAAATAAAATGATATGAAACTTTCATAGGTGTAGACCCAACTAACAGTTGAAGTCTGGAAACATACACGTGTGTGTGTGTGTGTGTGTGTGTGTGTGTGTGTGTGTGTGTGTGTGTGTGTGTGTGTGTGTGTGTGAGAGAGAGAGAGAGAGAGAGAGAGAAACTTGTTCTTCTCCTATGCCCTTATCTGGATCTGCACATCTAGTCTTGTCAGTTCTTGAATATATAACAGAGTAAGCCCAAACATTTTCTTAGAATATTATTAGAATATTATTATAATCACTTCTAGTCTTCTGTTGCTAGCTCTAGCCTGTTGTTAGAATCCCTGTGGGATTTAAATGCCGAACAGTGGGTTTGACTGTTATATTAATTAATATTACTTCTTCCAGTATGAGATATACAGTGACTTAAATACAGTGAGAGCTGATCAACATGAATACCTTAACATTACCCTATTTCCTATATCTCCATACTGTCTTCTGAGAAAGTGAATCCAAATATCAGTTGTTGATTTTTTTATAAGGTTATTTTAACTAGGTTTACTCCACTGAATGAATTGATGAATTAAGCTGAACCTTATATTCAGTGTATGCATGTGCAAGGCTTTAGGTCAGCCCTTTCCATTTATTAGAGCTGCATAGGTTTTTATTTCAGGGTCTAAGGACAGAGTGGTTGCCTCCTTACAGCTAGAGGGTCTCGGGTTTGCTCCTGAATCCAGGTTACTGTTTGTATAGAAATTCATACTCTTTTAAAGGGGTTTTTCTAGGATCTTTGCATCCTCCCACCTCTCAATCCATAGCAGTGGGTGAATAGGTAATGCTAAAATTCTGCATTTTATGTGACATGCTATTATTTCAGCATTAGCAGGTTTTAGAAATGACAGAATATTACATTTTCATATTTTTTTTTATCTATGTTTATATTTTTGTATATATTGGGATCCAAAATAGGTTATATAATATTTAATATTCTATTAAAAACTATTTGTTGGCATCTAATTAAATGTAAGCAAATTTGTGATACTGAACATCAACTTTGTACAAAATGTCAGATTGCCTTTTTTCTACTGAAGCATGTTTTCAATGGATGACTACATTACAGTGGATTTGATTAAAACGGACCCTTAACGTTTGTTTGTGAAGTCCATGCCAGCTCAAGTGCACACTATCATTAAGCATTAAGGAGAAAGAAATGAGTCTTTGTATAGTCCAGGGGTGTCAAACTCCAAATTTGGCCCGCGGTGTAATTATATTTGGCTCGCGAGATCATATCAAATGTGCATTACAGCTGGCTAGCCGCATTCTGCGCTAATACTACAAATCCCAGAATGCCTTGCCACTGTATTGACTGCCACATTCTCTGTTGACAGTCGTTAACAACCATGCTACAGTCACATCGGGCAAGTTAATTCCACCCTCCACAAAAATGGCCAAACGAGAGATGGACAATAGGAGCTTTCAAGACTGGTGGGAGGCAGTTTATCTGTTCACGAATATAAAGGACAGAACTGTTTGTCTTGTGTGCGGATCTAACGTGTCTGTAACGAAAGAATATAACGAGAACACACTAGTCGGAAAGTTGGATTTTCATTGAATGAAATGATTATTTTTGGTTGTTTTGTTGTTGGTTTTGAAAAAGATCCACTTCAAAAAGGAACTTAAAATGATGCAGTGAGAGGCATCATTTATTTTATTTATTTAAATAACAAATGAACACCACTGATGTGTCTTTTATTTCAAATTTAATGTCTTATGTGTTTGTAATATCAAGCTCTGGTTGTTCCAAATCCTGTGTTCAAGCAAAACTAAAGTTTGTTTCCATATGAAAAATGTTGAACATTACATATCGTTTCAGTAATTTTTTCAATAAATATTCAGTTTAACCCGTGACTTTATCCCAGTTTTATATTTTGGCCCACTGTGAATTTGAGTTTGACACCCCTGGTATAGTCATATTGCAATGTAGTATGATGTGTGCCCACTAGATGGAGCCATGTATACTAAAATTCTCCCCCACACTGTTTCCATGTAGGAGTTACAGTAGTTGTGGATAAAATAAAGTGTGCTTGATAAATGTGACTCATAACTCAAAGCAATTTCCCTTGAAATTGACATGGCATAAAAAAATACATGTATAATTTTATTTTTTTTCTGCTTGAGACCAAATGCAGGCTGACACTGCTACTGCATCTTTGCACGCTTTGAGAAGTATTGTCAAGTATATTTTGAGATTCTGCAGTCTCAGGGTACTAATAAAGTATTTAGTATGAACCAGACTTCCTTAAGATTCCCAAGCAGTGGTTTTCAGATGGTGACATACAACAAACAGCAATTAATAGTGGCATTATAAATAATATGCATATCAAACTGCTATTTTACAACCACTTTTTTAACATACGCCTGAACGGTCATCTGAAATGATTCACTTCTGAGCAACCAAGTGGGGATTGCCTGGAGTATCCAGCCCTGCAGGATAAAGGAAAATCGTCAATGTAAAGTCAATAAACACACAGTATTTGTTTGGCATGATATATCACTGATACATAAAATTATGATTTAAGACTGTAGATGTAAGCGTTTTCACTACTGGGCTCTTGAACAAAGCACAAGCTTGACATTCTTTTTGAGCCTCACTCAAAAAGCTAAAGGCAAAAAGTTGTTTTTTTATTATTTTATTACCAGGATTGCATGACTGATGCTGCCATATGTTTGCTCCCCAGCTTTGAGATACAGCAGTGAGCTCCTTACAAACCCCTCAGGAGTGAGCATAAAAATGCTTGGTTTTTGATAGCCCGTCATTGCAGTGGAGATCCCAAAGGGAGACAAACTCTGGAAGAGTCAATTTCTTGATGAGACCAATTCATTTGCTTGTAATGCAGCTCTTATCTTAAATATTAACCTGTTTGTGTGTGTGCGTGTGTGTGTGCGTGTGTGTGTACAGTACTGAGAATGTTGTACAGTAAGAATGCTTAAAAAAAAGAAGTGATAATAGTTTCGTTTTATCAGCTAACAAAGGGGAAAGTGAACAGAAGAGAGAGCCAAATCAAATCAATATTTGACAACTAAACAGTATTAAGTTCTTCTAGGTACACTTGCACACATTTTTAGAAGGAACTCGGCGGTTAGGTGGTTAATTATCAACATCTTGGAGAACTAACTACAGATTTTCTGTGGATGGAGGCTGCATTAAAACCTTCTGTCTCTTCATGTAATCCCAGACAGATTTGATGATGTTGAGATCAGGGCTCTGTGGGGGCCAAACCATCATTTCCAGAACTTGGTCTCCTCTATGCTGAAGATAGTTCTTAATGACATTGGCTGTATGCTTGAGGTCGTTGTCCTGCGGCAGAATAAATTTGGGGCCAATCAGACGCCCCCCTGAGGGTATTGCATGATGAATAAGTATCTGCTTGTGTGTCTCAGCATTTAGGACACCATTAATCCTGACCAAATCTCACTCTATTTGCAGAAATGTAGCCTTAAACCTGAAAGGAACCTCCACCATGTTTCACTGTTGCCTACAGACACTCATTATTGTACCGCTCTTTGGTCCTTTAGCAAACAAATTGCCTCCTGCTACAGACAGATAGATCATTTCTTTCAGATGTTTTGACTCATCACTCCAGAGCACCTGTTGCAATTTTTCTGTACCCAGTTCCTATGTTTCTATGCATAGTTGAGTCAATTAGGCTTTTTCCATGTCAGAGGTATGACTTATTTCTCACAGTCCTTCCATGAAAGCCACCTCTGGACAGATATCTTCGGACAGTAGATATGTATTCCTGGGTCCCACTGGTTTCTACCAGTTCTTTGCTGATGGCACTGCTGCACATCAAAAGTAAGTAAGTACAATGTGTCTGCATTAAGATTCCTTGGCACACCACTCTCTACAGTCCTGTTTCTTTGTGCTTCTTCAAAAAAGCTTGAAACCACAATCTGTTTTAAAATCTTCACCTGGGAGAGACCTTGCTGATGCAGTAGAACTACCTTGTGTCTTGTTGCTGTGTTCAGTCTTGCCCTGGTGTATGACCTGTGACATGAAACTGTCTTCCATATCCTCACCTTAGTAGCAAAGTCTGTCTTTTCCTCACCCAGTGTTAAACCTCCTACACAGCTTTTTCTGTTTCACTTAATCACTGTGTTTCAACCTACATATGAAATGGATGATCATTAACACCTGCCTGGTGTTATTGCTCAATCATACACCTGACTCTTTTTTCGCAAAATCCCTAACTTGTACAAATGTGTACAAGATGCTGGTTTGAAGCCAACAGGTAGTCAGACTAAAATTAATTTGATTTAGATTTTTCTTCTGTTTGCTTACTATGAATTTTGTTAATCGTTAAAAATATTCAATTAACAGTCAATCAATACAGTACTGTAAGTATATACAAGTATGTATGTACTTATATATATATATATATATATATATATATATATATATATATATATATATATATATATATATATATATATATATATATATAAAACATAAAATCTGAAGACCAGGGAAAATATAATGTAAAAATAATGTAAGTATTTCTTCAAAATGACATGACAGTCACACTGTCATGATCTCCTGGCACAAAAGCAAACAGGCTTTCTGTTTTTAAACGTGGCAGGATTGTTAAGCTGCACAAGTAAGGGCTCTTGCAACGTGCCATTGCTGCCAAGGTTGTATGCAGTTAGACAGTCATTTTAAATTCCTTAAAAGATTTTATGGGACAAAAATCAAGTGGTGGACCCAAAAAAATTACCTGCGTTGAGCTGGAGGATCCAGCTCGTGAAGACACAGGCCGATCCTTGACCCAAATTAAGGTCATTACTAATTCTGACTGCAGCCCAATATCTATAAGAGAGCATCTTAAAGGCTTAAAGATCAAAAACATCTTCAAAAGCCACATCTCCTCCCACACCACAAACCTGCCCATTAGGAATTTGCAAGGGAGCACCAAACATGGGACATTGAAAGATGGAATAAAATGTTATTCTCTGACAAGAAAAAATTTAATCTGGATGGTCGTGATGGCTTGCAATGATTCTGGCATGACAAGGAGATCGCACTGGAGATGTTTTCTACTCGGCACAGTGGAGTCTCCATCATGATATGTGGTGCTTTTTCCTTGTGAAAAATGGAGCTTGTGCAGGGACGTCAAAGGCGGCCGGCTACGTAAACATGTTGCAGCACGCATCCCTCTTGACTGCGGGCCCTTGTCTGTATGGTAATGACTGGCTCTTTCAAACAGGACAATGCTGCAATTCACAATGCCCGCCTGATGAAGGACTTCTTCTAGGACAATAACGTTGCACTTTTGGACCATCCTGCATGTTCCCCTGGTCTAAATCCCCTTGAGAATGGATGGGAATGGATGGCAACGGAAGTTTACAAAAACGGACATCAGTTTCAGCCCTCTTCAGGTTCACCACATGGAGCAACATTCCCACCAGCCTCCTGGAAACAGTTGCATCAAGCGAGTGTTTGAAGTTATCAACAAGAACGGTGGGGCTACTCACTACTGAGTAATTTTTTGACACTTTTAATTCTGTTGTTTAATTCTATTTTCTTAAACTTCTGATCACCTGATGAACAGCCTGTTTTAGCTTAAATGCAGTTTTCAATAAATTGGCAATCTCTGTTTTTTTTTTTTTGTCTCTTGCTCCTTTTTCTTCTTTTGTCATTTTGAAGCAGTTCTTACAACCTGGTTATGTTCCACCAGCGTGAAATGCAAATACTTGGATTGTTTCCCCGGTCTTAAGATATTGTTCAGGAGTGTATGATGCACTGTGACATTAATTCCTGTTGAAATCTACCTGAATGAGAATTCCATTGGATTTGTATTCAGCTTGAAGCCCTCGTGAGAATATCTCAACAAACACCTAGGAGAGATGAAACCATTACAGAAAATTATCCAGGTGTTCATAAATGTAAAATGAAAGCAATTAATCGTTCCAGTTCTTCCTCTTATATGCTTATATCAGCAGTTTTAAAGAAACCTCCTGCAGTAAGATACATTTTGTTTGAGCTGTTTGTATGATATCAGATTAAAAGCAATTTGCACATGGATTTTTAACTTCAGGACAAATTTTAAACAACTGATATCCATCATGATCTGAATTAGCATTGTTAGGGACAGTAAATGCAGCATTGTGGTCTTAATTTAATGCTATGAGACAGATGCAAGTGACTGGAAAGCCAATGACAGACATGGGGCATACTGGTGAGAAAACAGGGTACTACCTACTGTCATTTGGAAGGGCTGTGGTATCTTAGTCAAATGTAGACATCCCAACACCTTTCATAGTAAGCTAACAATGCATCTGGTTCAGCATACAAGATTATAGAAGATTCTCATACCAACTAGGAACTAGGCAGCATGGATGGGCTTGGCTGATGACCCGAGATAACAAGAAAGAAGCTTAGTTGCTGCTTTTTGTCAGCCTGGGGTCAAACACTCTCAAAATATATTTGGCAATGCAGCATTCTGAGTAAACTGTAAAGTTATTGAAGAGCTCCAGTGGAATATCCACTGCACCCAGTTACAGCGTTTTATTGGAGTCAGGCAGACAAATCCAAAAGTCATAAACAGCAAAAAGGCAAAGGTCAGGTGAATTACAAATAGCTATGGCAATGATCATCCAAAACAAGTGAACTAGGTAACATAACTCAAAAAAAAAAAAAAAGCAAGTATAAACCAAAAAAAATAAAACATCTTATTATACAAGTTTATATCCAATAATAATTTCTAATTTCTGGTTCCATTTTTGTTTATTGAGTTGGAATCAAACAGTGGCATTCCATTTGATCACTTATTTGAATTATTATGAGCCATAGAAAAAGTTAATATTTATCTTAGATACTGCATGTACACTGACCTTTGTAGATGAATATAAAGTGTACAATGGGAAGGGAACTTTAGAAATGCCAGATGAAATGTTCAGGATGATGCCCCGTCCTCTGCAGAAACAGACACAATGAAGCAGTCATTAATGTTGTGCAACCATAATATAGATCTGAATAATCTTTAACTGTATATTATAGCGGGGGGCACGGTGGCTTAGTGGTTAGCACGTTCGCCTCACACCTCCAGGGTTGGGGGTTCGATTCCCGCCTCCGCCTTGTGTGTGTGGAGTTTGCATGTTGTCCCCGTGCCTCGGGGATTTCCTCCGGGTACTCTGGTTTCCTCCCCCGGTCCAAAGACATGCATGGTAGGTTGATTGGCATCTCTGGATAATTGTCCGTAGTGTGTGATTGCGTGAGTGAATGAGTGTGTGTGTGTGTGTGCCCTGCGATGGGTTGGCACTCTGTCCAGAGTGTATCCTGCCTTGATGCCCGATGACGCCTGAGATAGGCACAGGCTCCCCGTGACCCGAGGTAGTTCGGATAAAAGAGAGAGAGAGAGAGAGAGAGAGAGAGAGAGAGAGCGCTAACCTTTCCACCATTCCAGGAAGGACAATTTGGCACATCTGTATTGAAAAAAATAATGCAAGTGGCAATGTAAGTAACATATTTCCTATAAATATGCAATGTATTGTACATACAGTTATAAAAGAACTGACTTAAATTGACTTGAGACGTCATACCTTGACCAATGCTTTCACATTACAGTTGATCAGTGTATTCATTTTCTAAGAGGCAATATAATATTAGCAGCTGTAGCCACATTTGTCTCTCACACAACACACACAAGTTCACATCGTCCCTAAACAATTTTTATTGGAGAATATATATATATATATATATATATATATATATAGTATATTTTCAGTTTTCACTCCCCATAGTCCATTATGCAATCTTATTTCAAAATCGTATAAATATAAATATTTACCTCGATAACTATGAAATCTCTGAAGATATATGAAAAAACTATCTACTAAAATTCTAGAAAAGAATTTATAAAATACTGAGCTCACCTCTTCCAGATTAACTGTTTCCAGTAATTTATAGGGTATATAACTTGGCAGCATTCCCACATTGTTAACTGCAACAGAACATTATTTTATTATTTATTAAAGAAACTGATTAAATCAGATTAGATTAGACCTTTTACTGTTTCACACTAACATTTCACACATCGAGCACTTCAAGTGTGATTTGCATGTTAATTTGAAGCCAACAAACCTAAAACGGCGATATCCAAACCCTGAATATTTTCCTGAATGCTTCCGTAAATATCATCCTTGGTAAAGTCAGTGGATATGATCATGACCTTTCTGTTTGTTCTAACCTCTGTTGGGAAAAAGAGAGAAGACCGTCTGAGGCCAGACACTAACACAAAGCACCTCAGTTATGTATCCAGATTGTAACGTCACTCATGAACTGGCAAAAATTACTAATTTTTTTAAATACTATGACCTAAGTCCAGTCACATTGATTTACAACTTGGTACAAATAAGGGATATAAAACATGATCTGAACATTTAAAAACCTTCACAGACACTCCACCTATGTCTCTTGCAGCTTTGACAAGCTTCTCTTTGCTCCTGCTAATGATCACCACATTCAGCCCAAATCTTGCAAACTGGGAACATTAATGGAAAAAAATAATTTGGAACTGTAATAAATCGAGACAGTGTGTGTACATTAGAGCATTTAAGCAAAATATCACGCAGAATTCAGAATGATTGAGATACCTGTTCTGCATAAGCTTTTCCTATTCCTTCTGACCCTCCAGTGATGACTGCAACAAAGATCAACATGATTTTATAATAATAATAATAATAATAATAATAATAATAATAATAAGTACATGCTACCATAATACCAAACGACGCATAAATCCTTCACTCTATGTTCCTCCCATGGTACTACATGTGTTGTCAGATATTGTGTTGTCAGAAAATGATGTCTAAGTAGTAACCTAACCACATTGCTAATCATAATTTGTTCTACGTTTTAAAATACTATCCACTGATTGTTATTAGTATGTGTACCCTATTTATACAAGCAGCTTAAAGACTGGGCTAGTAATTATTATACCATTTGCCCAGGAATACAGTAGAATTATTTGTCCCCTGAACAAAGTCATTAACAGAATACGAAGGAAATAGGATGTAACTGAACAGTTGAGGGTTAAGAGTTTGCTCAAGGATATAACTGTGGCTTTGACTTCTAGTCACTACAGAGCCAATGCTTGCTTCTACAATTCCACTTGGATTGTGTGTGTGTCAACTGCACGCTGTTTAAGATAAATGTGAGATGTCATTTGAAAAATATGAGTCACAGTATTGACTTGTCTGTTTTTCTTTCAGTCCACTGGTATTGTCTACATTACATAATCAGTGTTTGACATTGGTTTTATACATATTTTATTTATATATTGGTTTAATGATCAAGCATGTAGCCAGTATCCAATTTACTTTGAAGCACATTCAATTTATAAGTATTCAGAAGATGATAAGCATTTATCAGTCAGCATTTTATCACACTGACATAAACACTCATACAGGCAGAACAGGACAGAGGGAAGTCTGTGTGTGTGTGTGTGTGTGTGTGTATGTGTGTGTGTGCGTGTGTGTGTATGTTTGTTTGCTTTAACAGTGTGTACTTGTGAAGACAGTGTGTGCCCAGATGCTTGATAAAGGATCAGGGAGCATTGCAGCCAGGAGCTGTTCAATGTGTTCTCTAAAAGCATGCCCTGTTTGTTTGTTTGAGCCCCACAATCATCATTTCTTGCTTTTTCTTAAATAAATGTCTCTCACATTTCTGTAAAAACTCAAGCAAGTGGGGAAAAAGTAAAACCACAGCGGTGTGTGAAAAACAAGTTAAAATACACACAAACACCCGCACACACACACACACACACACACACGTACACACACGCAGGCACGCACAAACACCCGCACACACACAAACGCACGCAGTCAGGCACGCACACACAAACACACACATACAAACACACACACACACACAAAATGACAGCTCAGGCAGTTTGTGATTGACCATTCATTCATGCATGCCAAACTCCAAAAGTAAATCGTGTTATAATACACCCTGGAACATAGCGTTCTAATTGCTTTTTTCCTTTGCCTCTTGTACATCAAGAGTGGAGAAGAAACAAAGCTTGGGAACAAACATTTTTCAGTGTGGAATCCTACATCAGTGGAGAGTCTCTCTATTGAAAATAATGCAAATGTAATTCCAAACCTTATTACGTGTACAACAGTAGCCCACTTAAAACTGTTTTCGCTAGCTATAGTCAGTGGGATTGGGGTATGGGGGGTGGTGGTGATGACTTTCAAAAACAGAATAATGAGTCACTGGGCATGTAAGGTGATCATGTGTTCATTTATCTCATGTATCACATACTGAGTCATTTAGGAAGTAGATTGTAATTACTACAAGACATTTCCAAGAATATATATTGAGGCATCACTCATCTCATCACATAATTCATTAAGTGTTTTTAATCTCCTGCCACCTTCTTTCAATGCCATCAAAGTCTCCCTTCTGCTGAAATCTGCCAAGCACAACCAATCTTTTTTTTAAAAAAAAACCCAACACCTATGTAACACTTGACAGCCAAACTGGAATAAAAGGAAGCATAGAGAGATAGAAATATGACAATTTTACATATAAGCATGGAATATAAATAGATTACTGTGCACTGATTTCATTGAGTAAAGAATAACTCACCTGCCCATTTTCCCATTGAGGTAATGAAATTCCCAGGAATCGGCCAAAAGACCTTTGGAGCAAGCATCATAATCGTGCGTGTCACCCAAAAGAAGACAACACAGGCACCACTCAAAACAAAGATAAGCTCAATCAGTTCCATTCCTGTACTACAAGCTTCCTTTAGGACAGAAACTGAGGTCTCCTCATAATAAGACTGGTTCCTTTTGCATTGCAATTCTCCTCCTTTGGATTCTCAAACACAGCCCTCTAGCTCACACACTCCCATTGACTGATGGCAGACTTATCCAATCAGGCAAAACATTTTTTACATTCTCAATTACAATGGTTTGTGTGAATTTCTGGTAATCTGAACATGTTGTTATCATGTAAAGGCTAAGTAAAGAATGTGGCAAAAATGTGCTTGCCCTTTGCATGTAGTATACAAAGCAAATGCCAAGTTCATCTGTAACATTGTGACAAATCTGTTATTCTTCATTTTATTTACATTCATATCCTTGTTTTTCTGTCCTTGTAAGAATCTGATCATGTGGGTTTTTGTGGACATATTTTAGGGCTCTGTAAGATAATTGGTATTTTTCCACCAACAAATCAACTTTTATTTTATTTTAACCTTGGATTTGAGTTCCTGAGGTTTGTGGATAAAAAAATATATTGATTATTATTATTATTAATATTATTAATTAATTGTATTAATATCTTAAGATGTTTAAAAACAACAAAGGTTTATCTTAAGTGCAAAAGATTAGATTTATTTTTTGCTTAGACTACTTATCTATTATCTGTTACTGTATATATTACAATCCTAGTTAGCTAGTATGTTTATTCTCTACTGATTTACCAAATTGCAAAGGTGTTTAGCTAGCTAGCTTATTTTAGTCAGCTTGTCTGTCTAACAGAAAAATTCACTTTTCTTTTGATAACACTTTTTGATAGTTGCTAATTAATCCCTGATCCTTGAAATACAATTTTAAATTAATTCAGTTGAATTTGATTCAGTTTTATTTGTATAACACGTTTAACATTAAATATTTTCACTATGCAGTTGTACATAAATCTAAATGTAGATGTACTGTATATAATATTTCTAATGAGTAGACTATTGATGACATTGAGAAGGAAAAACTCCAACATAGAGACAACATGTAAAAGAAACTTTGATGTATTTATTTACAAAACTGTTTACATTTAGAATACTGAAAGAGGACAGAAGGACACATTATTCTCACTTACACACTAATGGTCTAATCCTAACTGGTCTTGAGTTTTAGCTGGTCTTGAGCATATATCAATATGCATGAGCAGTTTGTTTTAAAACAAGCTACTTTGATGTTTCTGGTTACTTCTCTTGGTAGCAGAGCAGCTCATTCTTTTGGAGAAAATCCAAACAAGGTTTTACAAGTCTAACAAGTTGTTACAGGGTGCTTCCTGTTCAAATAAACATGTTATATCTAGACCAAAGCCATGATTCTTTCCTTCCGCATGTAATCTGTCAAAGCTAAAGCATATTGCTTTTTTGTACAAGGAGAAGCATATTACTTATTCAAGTTATTTTACTCTAAAACATAAGTAGAATCTTATAGGTCGACTATCAAGCCAATTAAGTGCTCTATACTAGACTCCACCATGAGCTTGCTTGGCTTCCCTACCATCAAAAAAGCAAGCAAATTCTACATTAAATCCTTGAAGAATCCTCTTCACAATTCTGAAGAGATGTAATCTGAGTAAGATCCTGTCTCCAGTTACAAGATGCCAACAAACCTGTTTTTCGTGTCTTCTTGATTTGACAAGCTATATCTTGTGGAAAATGCAAAACAAGTGACCAAATTATAGTTACAGACACTGGTGAGTGGATTCTCACACCTGGTTGTTCTGCCTAAATTTGTTTTCCACTGTTCAGTGGGGTTATCATTCCATGGGAAAAAGAGAGGTTTGTAACTGACCTGGGTGGCTGAGTGCTATAACTTTTTCTGCCCAATTTTCCTAAATATATTAGCATAGCATGAGTGTAGGAACCTGCCGATTTCTTGGTTGGTTTGCTATATCTGACTATTGTCTTGTGGGTGTTAACCACAGGTGAGTCCAGATATGGGAACTCCTCGGTCACTCACATTGTCCTTTGATAACTGACAATATGAGTCAATGAAGTAAAACATTCATTTATGGTCATAAAGAAAAAAGCAAGACATCATTTGAAAATGCAAATGGACTACCCTTATCTGTGTTCACTCACAACAACAAAAATGCTGTGCATTTGTAAATATAGGATGAATAACAGGATGCATTTCCACTACATACGTCTCCTTGTATCCTTCTATCGGAAGCGTGTAAAATAACTGAAAAAGTGTATAATTGTAGCACAGACATGAGAAATATGTCTGTAGAAACCTTGAAATGTCTACTATTTAAATTAACCAATTCAACTAAAAAAGCAAATATCCTTTGGTTGTGTAATATGCATGGTATTAACAAAAGGAACAGTTCCTTCTGTCTCAGCTTATTAATGCCGATGTAGTCGCATCCACATGCAGAATGCACTATTCGAATACTGCTGATCAGGGCAAGCCATGCAAACAGGGTAAATTCCCCAATCAGTGTGATAAAAAATCAGCTCCACTGACTTTTTGCAAGGGAACCAAGGGAACCTGATTTGTGTGAGGCAAACCACTGGCTTTTGCTTAGCTGAAAAATAAATTATGATGCTCCTCATCCTTCAGGGGGGAGGTGGCCTAAAGTGGCCTAAGTTGTCAGGACGGGGACAGGACTTGACACAGTGATGTCCAGCTAATGATTTCTCTCTCTCAGTCTAGGACGTATGTGGATTATGCATTGGCCTCCATGGAAATCTGAGGACAATCAGATACTTGGTCATGATCGTTACCAGAAGAGAGATGGTCTTAAGAATACTGGTAATACTGTCATTTTACCTTTATTTCACTTTTCACTTCTTCACTCTTCACTCTCATTCTCTTCTTCCTGTGTTTCTATTAGCTCACTGCCTTCCTCATGTCTATTTTCACTACTAAAATCCTATCAACTGGTGATATTGCTGTTTTTACCTTCTTCTCCTGTGATATGGCAAAAAAAGACACATGCATTCTTTAAATGGAAGAATAATGGTAGAAAATATAACACTTTAATACACAATACTTTCTAAAATTCATTGCATGATGCTGCAACAAGGCAACATTTGCTTTTATTTATTTTATACAACGGTTTTTCAATATTGTAAAATATTACAATTATGAAATTGTAAATAGGGTGTTGTAGAAGGGATTCAAAATGGCCACCAGAGAGTTATCTGAAAAATACGTTTACAATTTTCTTTAGGAACGCCCCTCATTTAAAATACATAATTCGCCATTAAGTGAACTACTAAAATTGTATCTGAAGGTGCCAGGAGCTAACAGTACCATAAACACACTGTTGTTGTGTTTGCACTATAATGATTTTAAAAGAAATAAGTCTGATATAAAAGAAATATTGAATGAACTCATTTATTTAATTTAAAATAAATTAAAAAATACTTTAGATACTGAAGTCCCACACATTTTCATGTGATTGAAAAATACTGGAACATGACAGGTATTTCTTGTTGAGTTTCATTTGTTGTAAACACACACATACACACACTCACAAAAAAAATAAATAAATCAAAAGACTAAAATCCCTGAACTCATGTTGAGCTCTGTTCTTCATGCTGTTTTACCTTATCTTAACATTTTAACCTGGTTCCAGCGAAGCTGATGATCTATCCCATATTCACCCAACAACCCCAGGCAACATCATTAGGAGCAAATTCTCCATGAATCATGCTTCATCTGTGCCCTTACATGGGGTCTAGAATGTGAAACTGCCCAGACCATTCAATAACCGGTACCAGAGTAATTATCCACCAGAACAACCTATATTGTGTCAAAGAGAAACTGCATGCACACTGCCCACTGGTAAACTTATGCATCTACCTGTTTTACAACATCTTTGGTGTCACCTTGTCCTGGACTTCATGACAAATCTCCCAGTCTCCCATTCACAATGAAAGAAGGTAATCATAGTCATAACTGATCAATTTTTCCAGTTCTCCTTTCTGAAGTACACAGTTAAAATAAACAGGTAAACATTTATGGAGAAGCTTCAAATGGCTGTTAGTCTCACGTAAGGATATCTCCCACAACTAATTTAATAAGTTAAAAGAGTCTGATTCTCGTGCCCTTTTTGTGCCAAAAATACAGCTCTGTATTTTCCCCAAACTTGCTCAGACATATGGCCGCTCAGCTCACTCCAATGTGACCTCAGATAACAACCCCCACTATTCCCCTGGGACAACAGCCCCTGCAGATTTAGCTACAGTGGATGAGTGGCTCAGGTGAAGTGAACAAGTGTGAGAAACAATCCATCAAAGGCTCAAACAGGTAACCCTTAGCAACAAAGAATTTGCTGACATTCACAGAACCGATTACACCAGTATCAACCATTATCAACCCAGAGACAGAGACTGGCTCTCAAACAAGGATATCAGCCTCAGCCAAGGTTATTACAAACTCAGCCATCGGTATATCAGACCATACAATGTACGGCATCCTATCAACAAATGACGTAACCTATCGCCTGAAAGTACTACATCAACGCCGCTTTGATCCAGCTTTTCACAAATCTCGCCTCATACCAGCCATCCAAGTTCTTCTGGCAGAGGAATTCTCCTGAAAGCCCCACCTGAACCTTTGGAGATCAATATATATCTAGCATGCTGGAACAAAAGCAGTCTTTGATTTCCATTGTAGGGAGGCAAGCAGCAGTATCTCAGTGACACGGAGCGCTATCGCCCCAATAAAAGGTCATGGATCCTGGCTCATTACATCCTCAACCCAAGTATGACATCGTGATGAACCAAACAACAATTAAACCCAGACCCAGAAAGAACTCTGCTCTCAGATTGAGCTCCTCTGACTTTTACTTATGTCTGTTGATTGATTTTTTTTTACACTAGTGTTATCTTGTTTCTGAATTTTTGCCTTGACCTTGGATACTCTGTTTGCATATCACTTGACCGACTGCCTCTTCTCTGTTTTTGACATTTGCCTAGCGATTTGGACTTGTTTGTCATTGCTGGTTGTTTTAAATAAAAACACTCTCTGCAATTGTTGCTGTCTCTGCCACCTGACACTTTCCTTCCTGCTTACTGTAGATTTTGTTTACATAGTTTCTAAGACTTACTTATCTCTGTCTTATCTGTTGATTGATTGCTTAACATAGATACATTCTTGTTCTAACATGTAATAAATCATGTTACACTTAACATTATTGCACTTACATTTACATTTACATTTACAGCATTTGGCAGACGCCCTTATCCGGAGTGACGTACATAAGTGTTTAAATCTCTAACACTGAATACATTAATGCTGGATCACTAAGTTACATACTTAAGATACCATGAGTTTAAAACATTTGTTCAGAGTAACAATGAAAAAGAGTCAAAGGTGTTTTTTTTTTTTTTTTAAATGCAAAAGATAAGGAAAGAAGTGCTAGTTGAAGAGTTTCCTTCTGTTTTTTTTTCATTTGTTCTTTCACATGTCTGAATTGACAATTTATTAAAGGCTTAGCACAAACTATATATATCTCAGTCAGAGTATAGGCAAATTATTAGGCAGAAGATTGCTACATCATTATTTTAATTAGTGGTTCTTGCAGACTTAAAAATAAGTCTACTCAATCATAATAAAAACTAACAATTAAATCATTTCCATTGACTGTTAAAAATGCACAGGAACACTTATCCAGAGGTGGGTAGAGTAGCCAAAAATTGTACTCAAGTAAAAGTACTGTTACTTCAGAATAATATGACTCAAGTAAAAGTAAAAAGTAGACATCCAAATAATTATTTGAATAAGAGTAAAAAAGTACTTGGTGAAAAAACTACTCAAGTACTGAGTAACTGTTGAGTAACATCTGATTTATTTTTTAACACGACAACAATCAGACAGAAAAAAATACAAAATAATCTTTAGGCAAATTATGGCTCATCCAATCAATAAAATTAATTAAAATTAATTACAAAATAGCTTAAATTAAAATAATTCAGGTAAATTCAAGTACTTAATAAATAGAATAATAATAATAAAAAATAAATATGCACAAGTAACACATTTCCAAACCTTTATACTTTTTTACCAGGCAGAACTAGAACGAGGCAGCCCATAAATTCTCATAAACTGTGTGTGTCTCTCCAGTGACAGAACAACAGAAGGAAACACACACACACACACACACACACACACACACATATATATGTATATATATATATATATATATATACATATAGTAGAAGAAGAAGAAATAAATAAATGAATACATACATTTAAAGTTAAAAATTATTTTAAAATATTCATTTAAAATTTTAAATACTATATATATATATATATCACTAACATCTATCTCTAATATCCCCACATATATGCGCTGTGGATAGGTAGCTATCATATTCTAGCACAATTTCTGGAATAATTTGCCCATAAATACATTTTTATATACTAACTAGAGCATAGTAGGAATTTCTCCCCCCTGCACTATAGAGAGCATCCTGACAAGAAACATCACAACCTTGTTTGAGAACACCACCAAGCAGGACAGAGTATTTATATTGAAGTATTTTATAGAATAATAATTCTGTTGCTTTAAAAACGTTTTAATGCCCTCTGCTGCCACCGAGGCTCATTACAATTGCAATGAAAACTGACAAGCTTCATTCTCACCACAAGTGACCACATTACCCCTCTCAAAATGACACAGGGATTCTTTAACATATCGCCAAAGAAACAGTTCATAATACAAACAAGGGAAAAGAGAATTATACATACATATAAATAAAATATTTACATATTCATACTGTAATTAGAGCTAAGTATTTTAAAAGTGATATAACTAATTAAACAATTTAATGTAACAATGTACTCTATCAAACACATATGAGACATATGACACATATGACACACATATATACTTATAATTTCAAAAGGTATCTTTGGTACAAAAAAGCACATCACCGACACAACACCATAACCATAGTGCGGCATGGTGGTGGCAGCATCATGCTTTATGGCTGCTATTCTTCAACCAGAACTGGGGGTTGACCCAAAGCAGACCCAAAACATACCTCTAAACACCTCACACACAGGGCAAGGTGGTAAATAAACCCCCATCGCCAGATGTGTCAGGCAAATGTGCTAAACTGTACTGCTACTGTACTGCCTGTTTCTTAATTTATAAACGTAATAATTGCACAGTGTGTGTAGAAATAATCCTGACATGATTTATCTTGGTATTATTTTTCACATTACAAAACTGCCACTGAAACAAAGGTGAATTTTACAATGTTGTCTTAATCAGTGGAGTTAGTTCCATAACTATTTTTACCTTTTTCTCTTGCCTTTTTCATTTACTTGTCAAGTACAAAGAGCAAACTTGTCACCTTGTGCCAGTAACCACAAAGGGCTTTAGACTTACTTGATCTTCAGACTGCTCCAATGTTGGGGTACCAGCAATCTCCACTTTATTGCAATGTTGCAATGCAATGTTTCTCCTTTATGGGAACCATCAGATGAGTCCACTTATTTGTTTAGTCCTGAACAATTTGGGCAAACAACTTGGGGACAGCATCAGTTGCCTCTTCGTATCTGGCAGGAGTGAAACCCAATGTGGACTTCTGCTCTTGTCGCCCATATCTAACCTCTTTTATCAACAAGGCTTTTCCACCCACAGAACTGCTGCTCACTTAATGTTTTTTTTTTCTAATACAATTCTGTGTAAACTCCAGAGACTATTTTCTAAATTTTCTAAAATACTCAAACCAGCCCATCAACAATAACAAGAGTTAAAGTCACAGAAATCACATTTTTTTCTCATTTCCTCATATAATGTAAATTAAATCTAATTCCTGATTTAATATTCATTCATTCATTCATCTTCTACCGCTTATCCGAACTACCTCGGGTCACGGGGAGCCTGTGCCTATCTCAGGCGTCATTGGGCATAAGGCAGGATACACCCTGGACGGAGTGCCAACCCATCGCAGGGCACTGATTTAATATAATTAATGTAATTTAATGTTTATGGTGTATTGTAATTATTATTATTATTATTATTATTATTCATCTTCTACCACTTACCACTTATCCGAACTACCTCGGGTCACAGGGAGCCTGTGCCTATCTCAGGCGTCATCGGGCATCAAGGCAGGATACACCCTGGACAGAGTGCCAACCCATCGCAGGGCACACACACACTCTCATTCACTCACACAATCACACACTAGGGACAATTTTCCAGAGATGCCAATCAACCTACCATGCATGTCTTTGGACCGGGGGGAGGAAACCGGAGTACCCGGAGGAAACCCCCGAGGCACGGGGAGAACATGCAAACTCCACACACACAAGGCGGAGGCGGGAATCGAACCCCGACCCTGGAGATGTGAGGCGAACGTGCTAACCACTAAGCCACCGTGCCCCCCCATTATTATTATTATTAATTATTATTATTAATACTACTACTATTTCCTATCTCTGGAAACTTTTGAAAAAGGTTTGTACTGTACAAAACTAATATAGTTTGGAAATTCATTCTTTTCAGAATTGTCTCCTTGTTCCAGCTCTGTGTACAGGTAAATACTGTTTGTGTATTGTTGTATAAATATAAAGTTTGGAGAAATATCTTTAGTTTACATCTTAATATTTCACATCGTTTCTAAATTAAAATATGATTATTCAAATTCAAATTGAAATTCAATTTATTTGTATAGCGCATTTAACAATTCCCATTGTCTCAAAGCAGCTTCACAGAAGTATGGAAACAGAAGAGAGAGAAAGCGACGAGACTCCAACCAGGGGTAGAACATCAGGATTGACAAAGTTGCTCCATAAGAAGAGACGATCAAGCTAGAAACTCGGAACACCTGGAGCTCGGGAGTGGCATATATAGCTTGACAGAGAGAGAGAGAGAGAGAGAGAGAGAGAGAGAGAGAGAGAGAGAGAGAGAGAGAGAGAGAGAGAGAGGAGAAAAATTGTTAGGCATGATTGCAATCAGGTGATGGACAATGTAAATTATGTGCAAAGTGCAGACCGGGACTCCGGCAAGACTAGCTATGACAGCATAACTAAAAGACTAGAGCCAGAAAGTGACACAGACATGAGGGCTTCCTGGGATGTAAAGTGTCCCACCACTCCACAGTCTGCAAACCTGAGTGACTTGCGAGGGTGGTAAGCCGACAGCATCCAGACATCCCAGTTCACCAAACACTCTATGCCAATGAACCCTCCAGATCTGCTCCTTTACCTAAGAAAAGCTATTCCTAAAAAGCTAGACTAAACAAATGTGTCTTAAACACTGAGACTGTGTCTGAGTCCTGAACACTAATTGGAAGTCTGTTCCATAACTGTGGGGTTCTGTGAGAAAAGGCTCTGCCCCATGCTGTAGCCTTTTTTACTTGAGGTACTACCAAATAGCCTGCACCTTTTGATCGAAGTAGGCATGACGGATCATAAAAAAACAAAAGATCTCTCAGGTACTGTGGCACGAAACCATTAAGTGCTTTATAGGTTAGTATTAGTATTTTATAATCAATGTGAAACTTGTCTGGGAGCCAATACGATTATAGGATAGGGGTGAAATGTTCATATCTTCTGGTTTTAGTTAGGACTCTAGCTGCTGCGTTCTGGACTAACTG
Organism: Tachysurus vachellii; assembly: GCF_030014155.1. Lineage (NCBI taxonomy): Eukaryota > Metazoa > Chordata > Actinopteri > Siluriformes > Bagridae > Tachysurus > Tachysurus vachellii. The sequence goes on from NC_083470.1 coordinate 12,935,919, forward strand.
AAGCTTGTTTATGCTCCTACTGGAAAATCCAGACAGTAAAGCATTACAATAATCCAACCTAGAGGTAACAAATGCATGAACTAGTGTTTCTGCATCATGTAATAACATCATATTTCTTATCTTAGCAATATTTGTGAGATGAAAGAATTCTACCCATCCATCCATCCATCCATTTTCTACTGCTTATCCGGGGCCGGGTCACGGGGGCAGCAGTCTAAGCAGGGACGCCCAGACTTCCTTCTCCCCAGACACTTCCTCCAGCTCTTCCGGGGGAATACCGAGGCGTTCCCAGGCCAGCCGAGAGACATAGTCCCTCCAGCGTGTCCTAGGTCTTCCCCGGGGCCTCCTCCCGGTTGGACATGCCCGGAACACCTCCCCAGGGAGGCGTCCAGGAGGCATCCGAAACAGATGCCCGAGCCACCTTAGCTGACTCCTCTCGATGTGGAGGAGCAGCGGCTCTACTCTGAGCTCCTCCCGGGTGACCGAGCTCCTCACCTTGAGAATTCTACCCTTGTGATATTATTTATGTGAGCTTCAAATGAGAGACTGGTATCAATAATCACACCACTGTCTTTTACTGCTGAACATGATGTAATAGAAAGACCATCCAGAGTAACTCTGTAATCAGAAAGCTTACTTCTGGCTGCCTGTGATCCTAGTAAAGGCACTGTCAGAGTTAAGCAGGAGGAAGTTAGTAAGCATCCACTGTCTAATGTCCTTCACACAATCTTCAGTCTTTTCAAGCTTCTGACTCAGATCTGACTTAGCTGAAACATATAGCTGCATGACATCAGCACAACAGTGGAAGCCAATACCATGTTTACGAATAATTGCACAAAGGGGTAGCATTAATGCATGAACATTACCTTAGTTTGTTTAAAGTAGTCACCATTTAGATCTACGAACTGATATCCATCCGTCAAATAAGACCTGAGCCAGGAGAGGGCTGTCCTTTTAACACCAACAACATGTTCTAGCCTATCAAGTAAACTAGCATGGTCAATGGTTTCAAAAGCTGCACTAAGATCAAGCAATACCAGCAAAAAGACACAACCCTGATCAGAGGCCAGTAACAGGTCATTTACAACTTTAACCAGTTCTGTCTCTGTGCTATGATGAGGCCTAAATCCCAAATGATACATTCGATGAATATTATTCCTATGTAGGTATGAGCATAACTGCTGAGCTACAACATTTTCTAGGATTTTGCCGATAAAGTGGAGGTTTGATATTGGCCTATAGTTGGACAGCTGGCTTGGGTCCAGGTTTTTTAATCAAAGGTTTGATAACTGCTAGCTTAAAAGATTTCGCCATATAGCCAGTGCTAAGAAAATAATTTATTATCTTTAGACTGGGTTGGATAGCTACTGGTAGTATCTGTTTAAAGAAACATGTGGGTAGGGGATCCAGTATCCAGGGAATCCCCTTGTCTTGAAGGAGATTAAAACAGTCTAAATACTGATCAAAAACATAAATATTATCTACAGCATTATCTATCATTTTGTTTGGTATCAATGGTCTGCCTGATATTATAAATTTTTTCAATGAAATAATTCATGAAGTCATTACTGCAACAAATAGATGGTGTGTACTTTTCGAAAGTGTTTTTACTCACTCACTCACTCATTTTCTACCGCTTATCCGAACTACCTCGGGTCACGGGGAGCCTGTGCCTATCTCAGGCGTCATCGGGCATCAGGGCAGGATACACCCTGGACGGAGTGCCAACCAATCGCAGGGCACACACACACTCTCATTCACTCACGCAATCACACACTACGGACAATTTTCCAGAGATGCCAATCAGCCTACCATGCATGTCTTTGGACCGGGGGAGGAAACCGGAGTACCCGGAGGAAACCCGGGGAGAACATGCAAACTCCACACACACATGGCGGAGGCGGGAATTGAACCCCCAACCCTGGAGGTGTGAGGCAAACGTGCTAACCACTAAGTCACCGTGCCCCCCAAAGTGTTTTTATTCCTAGTTAATTTTGATACAGTGTTAAATAAAAATTTAGGATTATTTTTATCTTCAATAAGGCTGGAGAAATACACCGACCTAGCAGCACTAAGCATACTACTGTAGCATGCTAATCGAAATACTGATAATTTAGTTTGATGCTATTTATGTTCTAATTTCTTAACTGATTGTTTTAAAGTTTGTGTGTTGTCATGGTACCGGGGTTCAAGTTTTTTCTCTCTAATTACTTTCTTTTTAAGAGGAACTACAATATCTAGGGTGTAGCGAAACACTTACTCTAAATAGTCAGTCACCTGATCAAGTCTGGTCAGACGGCGATCCAATCATGGATGATAATTCTGGGAGACATATAATTCTCTTGGTAAATCTCTCTGCAGTAGCGGATGTAAATGTACGTTTAACATGGTGACAAGGCAAATTGCAAATATCGTGTCCGAAGCGCGATTTAAATGAAACGCACTGTGCACTGAGACTATATTTTCTATATTTATTCCGAGGTTTAGAACAAAATCAAGAGTGTGTCCTCCATTACGAGTGGGTCCTTTTACATTCTGGTTCACCCCTACTGAATCTAAGATGGAAACAACTGCTGTTCTCAGAGGATCTTCTAACATCAAAAATGAATGTTAAAGTCTCCAACAATTACTGCTTTTGTCTAAAGAAACAATTAGGTTTGAAATGAAATCTGCAAGTTCAGAGGAATTCAGAATATGGTCTTATTGTTATTATGTCGTAAATAACAATAAGAGGAACTGACTGAGAAGACTTTTATTTTTGTGGCTACATATGTTAGGATGAAGAAATTCGAATGAGTTAAACATGTGTCAACATGTCTTAAACATGAGTTAAACATGAGTTAAACAAGATTCTTGCTTGATGTCTAGCTTATCATTATGAATGACTACGACACCTCCTCTCCTGCCTGGCATGGCTGATGTATATAACTATAACCGGGTGGACAAGCTTCGTTTAATGTGATAAGCTCATTTGGCTGACCCATGATTCTTTTAAACACAGAACACTAAACTTCTGATCAGTAATCATTTTCTTAGCTATAGAGCTTTAGATGCAAGAGATTTTATATTTAACAGTCCTAGCTTCAGATCAAAGGTGCTGGCTGTGCATTCACTAATTTCACTAAATTCATCTACATTCACTAAATTCATCTAATTTCATGCTAATAATGTTACTAAAACAACTTTTCTGAGTGTTTATAGTTTTTTGTTTAACTCGGGAAACAGACACAGTCTCTCACTGGCCCTGGCTCCGGATTGTCCGCGATTAACTATGCCTGTTCTAAAACTATGAGCTATGCTACAAGAAACGACAGCAGCACCTTCCTATGTGGGGTGGACACCGTCCTGTCCTAACAGACCAGCCTTGTTCTCAAAAGTCCTCCAATTATCTATTATCTATAAAGACCACATTGTTTTCGGAGCACAACCTGGACATCCAGAAGTTCAGTGACCATAACCTGCTGTAAGCTACATCGACATGTCGCATTGGGATGGGGCCAGATCATACTACAGCATCTGACATCGCCTTCACTAATTTACACACCTCTACAATATTACTCTTAGTAATCTCTGACTGACAAAGACATATATCGTTAGCTCCTATGTGGAAAACTACCTTCGAATACCTATGCTTGCCTAAGACCCTAAGATTACCTGCTATGTCCAGCACCCTGGCTCTCTGAATATACCTAACCAGGCTGCTGGAGCCCCTAAAATCCTAGCTAATTTCACATGCCTTAAGATGGAGTCTCCTATAACCAGAGCTCTTTCAGGTTTCTCAGCCGGTGCTTCACTGAGGAGAGCAAACCTGTTAGACATGTGAAGCGGAGAGGGGTTGTGCTCCTGTGGATAAGCCTTAGCGTTAACTTTGGCTTTGGGACTTTGCCACCAACTTGTCACCCATTCGCCCCGCTGTGAGGGCTCTAATGCTGGAGTTGGAGGGTTACTAACTGGAGGGTTACTTCGGTTTCATCTACAGAAACTACACTACTATCACTATCAATCTCTAGTGTCTGGATGCGCACCTCTAAAGCTAAGATCTGATATATTATGATATAATAAGTTATATTGTAGTTGTATAATATTATATTATTTTGTTAAGATAATGATATATCAGAGTTCTTTATAGCACTCCAAAGTTTTTAATGGAAACTGTTGTATTTGGTTCTTTAAAAAGACTCCACCATAAAGGTTTCCATTTAATGTAAAAAGGCAAATTTGCTTTTTAGGATTAGAGATCTGTAATATTGCTTACACATGGTCTGGAAAGTAATGAAATAGACATACTTTTTTTTTTTTTTTAACTTATTGTCTCTGTTACTTCCTGAGTCTGTGAGAGACTTACGAAACCAAGAAGTCCATTGGCCATCATTCATGGATCATTCCTGACACACTAACATTACTGCCTTGCTATTGGATTATGCTTCAAAATTCATGCAAACGCTGTTGTAACAAAAACATTTTTAAAGCCCATTTAAATGCCCTGGACCTTTAAATTCTCTGACTTAACTTTCTTCAGGATGATTTTTTCGCGTTATTTAGCTTTTTAAATGCTGAAAATTTACAAAACGTCAAAGAGTTGGGTTTGAAAAACATGAAAAGAGGTGGGTTTTCCAGACAAAAACATTGTGCTAAAAGTTTTTACACCCCCAGATCACCTAAATAGCATACAGGAATACCTTCAATCAGCTGTAGGTACAGTATGTATGTAACAAGGAGTTTATTATGGATTATTTGTGTTTATTTGGTCCATAGTATCGCTGTTTTCATTCATGGAAGCGCAGAAGTCAGGTCTGTCCCTTTTATTGTGGGTAGTGGTGGGTAGATTTCAAAACAAACCCTAAATAGTTATATTTGGATGGAATGAACAGCTATAGTGACATATAAATCAATTAAGTTTTAGAGTTTGGTAGCTGATAAAACACAGATACAGAGGTATGCCAACTTGGCACTGGAGAGTGTGCCTCTACATAAACCTCTCTCAAATATCTCTGATACACAATAGATAAATCAGACTTGAAACAGTTAATGGATTATATTTCTTAATTAGGTTTTAGGCTCTAAAATTGTAATATTTTGTCAGGCAGATATTTTTATTTTTATTTTTGCTGTGTTCCATCTTCTCCTACTCTAATCTGGTAGAATATACATTTATTTTAACACTTCTGCAGCAAACTCACGTTACCTTTATTTTTAATTTTATCTTTATTTTTCATAATCTCAGATATTACAGAAGAATGCTAACATGTGCCATCATGGTACACAGGAGAGTCTGCCTAGATATCCTTCAAAAAACTTCTCTATAATATATCTGATACACAAAAGATAAATCAGTCTTGATACAGTTAATGATGAGATGTTATAAAATAGATTCCTGGAGTTTTTAGGCTTTGTTATCAATGATTATACAGGGATATTCTCTCTGGAATTGGAACATTTTATCAGGTGGAATTTGTTTTTTTTTTTTTTTTTTTTTTGCTGTGTTCCAGCTTCTCTTACTCTGACCTGGTAATATATATATATATATATATATATATATATATATATATATATATATATATATATATATATATATATATGCTTATTTTAGCTTTATATATTAAATATAGTTCTGTAGCAGTGTTCTTTCTCTCACAAGTGTTATTGAGAATTATTGAGATACCAATTTTAGTTTTTGAGATATACTCATTTAAAATAGAGAATGTCTTTGCAAAAAACAAACAAACAACAACAACAAAAAAAAAAACAGAGAAAAACAGGTCTGGGGTGGAAGAGTCTAAACTAGCTAGACTTTAGATTAAACTATAGATGTCTCTTCAGTGATTTGTAGAAATTACTTATATATGCTGCAACAGTCTATACAGTAATGCAGCTGACTGTATAGCTAGAAATTTGTAGGAAGTTTTAACATGAGCTAGTTACTGAACTATTGAATCCCCAATAATCAACAATCAAGGTGGTGTTCAGTTCAGTGTTGCTAACTTATTATTTATTTTATTATTCGTTATTATCGTAATTACTCAAACACAAAAGTTCACTCAAGTGTTATTTTTATATTTGAATGCATAGACAGTAGAAGTAAAATCACCCTCTCTGAACAAGTGTCCATGAGTGATGCAAACCCCAAAATAATTTATTTCGTTTAAAAATGTTACCAGTGGGCCAGAAAGCTAGTGAATGTCGTGTTGGCCTTTTATTGACATAACAGCAAGCATTCAGTTACTCCCTAGTGCCTCTGCTGATTACAGTAAGGGTAAGGGATTAGATTATTTTGAAATGATCAGTTATTATTTTTTTTTATATACAAATCCTTTACAGTCCTTGCAAGAAAAAAAAAGGAAAAAGCATTTTTGCACACTGACTCATCCCCTGCAGTCAGATGGTATCTCAACGTGAGTCACCGTAAATAGGAAGCTGCTGTGTTTTGAGTTAAATGTACACGGGAACGCGCGCCTTTCTGTTTGCACGTGAACTCTGCACCTTAACGTCACTTGTTATGCAACGCTTGTACAAGAGCACATACTTTTGTCTGATCCTGAGTGTCTCTATATCGATGGACATAATATTTTGTCATACGACAGCACGCTGTGTGTCATGTAGAAAATAAAGACTGCTGTAAAAAAAAACAAAAAAAAAAAAAACGAAAACACAAATGAAATACAAATGCGTTTTGAACGGATGGACAAATATAAAACATGATAAAAAAAAAAAAAAAAAAGTAAATTAAAAAAAACAAACAAACGTAGGATGTTCATTATTAGGATGAAATTAGATCATAGTGAATTCTGCCTTTAAAAGAGATTTAAATATTTACGGCATTCCGTCTTCCGTTCCCAGTGTCTTTTCCTCTTGGAGCTCAGCCCTCCCTCCGAACCTTCCTCCCTTTCTCCTCCTCCTCCTCCAGCTCCATAAACGCCCGGATGCAAACCTGCAGCGCGAGACAGGACAACATGGTCGCTTCACCGAGCAGTGTGTGAAAGGCGCGTGCTGGAATCTCAGCCTGTGTCTCCGGGACAAAACGCGACCTTTTCTTCATTCTAGTCTTTCATTTCTAGGTAAGTAATAGTCGACATGAGTGTTGTTAAGATGTTTAAATAGACCAGACTGGATAAAAAAAAAAATCAACGAACGTTTATAAAAGTAAGGGCGCTTTGCTGATTATTATTATTATTATTATTATTATTATTATTATTATTATTATTATATAGCAGGACAGTGTTTATAACTAGAAAAGCTGGTGAATATCAGTTTTGTCTTTGGGATATGTTGCATGCTCGAGCAGAAATTTCTGAAAAACGGGAACATTGTCGGTATTGAGATTTCACGTGAATTTTCTGTAGCTAAGAGAGATTTTCGGCTAAATGCTTTGGAAGTGAGACCTGACTGCTATGTCCACGCGACACTAGTTGAAGAAGCGCGTGGGCACAATGTTGATGTTTATAGTCGGATATTATTGACTGAGACACTCTGCGGCTATGATCTGTATTCGTTCCAGTGTCCTTAAAGCAGTTTAATGTGGGTTGAACAGGACACGCATTTATCCTTTCCTTCCAAATGTCTAGTTTAAGAGAGTCTCGCGCGCAGGTTGCTTATTGTACACGCTAGCTGAGATCATCTGAGGGTTTTTTGATGTTTTGCCTGGAAGTTTGGTTTAATTGTTTTAAACGCGTTTAAACCATCTTTCCTCAATACTGTGTGAAATGACATTGGCAGCCATAATAGAAAGGCTTACAATTAGAAGCATGAAGGATACAGGCTTCACATAGCTCTAAACCTATGCCAGAGATTGAGAAATGTCTTCTCAGAGATTTCTCAGACCAGCAACAGGTTATAGAACAACTATATATTTACATGCAATTTCTACCTAACATGTCCGAGCCTGAGAATCTCCTTTGTCCTCCACACTAAATAATCCTTCATGGAAATGTGTACTTGTACTTGCATACCTGGAAGGTCCATAATATGACATTCAGTTATTGTTTGTATAACTGGGTTGTGCTAATATTGTTGGGTTGTGCTCAAATAACAACTGTCTTGGCAAAGCTGTAAGAGTCAAACTGAATCAAAACCACCTTATGTCCTTATCCAGTACAAACAGGATTCACTTAACCAGAATTTATGTGATTCTACCAGAGGCAAGTCATGTTAATTAAGCCTTTGCACAGCCGCTTTTCTAATAAAGGATGAGACAAAGTTTCCGCAGTATGGATTGTGAGTCATCACCCACAGACCCGTCACTCCAGCCCCAGCACTTTCCATAATACTCTGGCCATGCTCTGAATACCAGTGCTCCCAGCAAGGCCTTGTGTGTATCCCTGACAACACTATTCTGTCAGTGTGGCTTCCCCACAGAGGGCAATCTGCCCATTTATCTGACTTTTTTTGCTGCACTGTAAAACAGTAATTCATTGATGTATGATTAGTGTTCTGGTACATAGAACCCAAATTTATATTTTCTCAAGCACAATAACATCAGAGGAAATGCAGTTTATCAAAGCACTATGTGAGTAAAAAATAAGTTAAAAGTGGCTGTGGTGATTTATGTACAAACCACAAATGTTCTGGTTAAAGTGACTCAATACCTCTAAACATAGAAAATGCCTTAAAAGGCTGAGAATATGGGGCTTAATTACTTTCCAGTGATGAGCTACTCTCACAGGACCAGACATGATCTCGAAAGAGAGAGTACACTAGTGAGAAATTTGACTTAAGGGTGTAGTAGGCAGTGAACTCTCTTTACATTTCTAAGCTTAAACCAAAGCCTTACAATGTTAGAACACAAAGTAAGGGCAGTGACTAAAGAAAAGCATACAGTACACATGCATGGAAGCCAGAAAAGCTGAAAAGTTGCCAATAATAACCCTTTTCTACTGGAAGGTGTGCCACAGCTTTGCTCTGCAAATTACTCATAATCATTCATGTTGATGTTTTCCACAGTCAAGGGAATGGTGTCTCATTTAATTACCTGTTCTGAATTTGTATTTCAATTTGAATCTGAATTTAAATGTGCTTTTCTTGTCCTAGTACCACGTGAATCGACAAATGTTTTGAAAATGAAAATATGGCACGACGGTTGACCGATCACACACCGTAGTCACAGAATTGTCCTGATTAATGTTGCTGGCTCCAATGTCGTCTCTGCCATTTTCCTGGTGAATTTAAGAGTTTAATGATTTTGATCAGGGAATTATTATTATTATTATTATTATTATTATTATTATTATTTACATTTATTTTTAACCCACAGTAGTGCTTTCTATTGCTATTTAATTTATTATTACATTAATTCTAATTATTACATTTCTTTCCCCTTGAATCAAATTCCAAATGGATTCAGTTCAGTTTTTTTCGGCATGGTAAAAATGTACAGCATGGCTCACTTGGTGGAGGATATAGCACTAGGGTGAAAGATTATGGGTAATAAGCTGAGTTGAGTTGTGTGGTGGATGGTACTTGGAAAACAATAAACCTTAAAATGGCTTTAGAGAACGTTACCCCTCCTGAGTATAAAAGTTCCTTGACTGTTGTAAACTGGGGTAGGATTTCAATATTTTGGAGCAGTTTTTTTTTCTTTATTATCCTTAGAGATCATATTAGGCATTTGAGCACTGCATATATTGCCTAGAAAATGCAAATGCAAACCTAGGACAAATATGCAGAATATAAGTAGAACTAAAATGAAAGTATGTCTCTTCAAACTGTTTTAAGGGATGTTAATGACCCTGCAGCATAACTTTGTTCCTCAAAGACTACTCAATCAGTATTATTGTAACTGCTTGGATCAGTGGCTACCTTTACATCAAGTATTGGCTGATACCCTAATCATTTAGCTGATGGCAAGTAATCTGGGTGGCTAAAATTAGCCAAGTGATCTGAGCTAACATAGCAAGGCTGTGACATTAACTGAGTGAATTAATCTATTCTAAAAAACTGGGATGTCAATTTGTTATGAATTAGCTAAGCTTTCTATTTCGAAAGTTTAACATTACTATATTAGATTTCAAGATTTTATCATCTCTTTAATAGCTTGGTTGTTGTGTGCGAATTGATTGAGACAGCAAGCGAGTGCTTGCTTAACGACTCCATCTCAAGAAATAATTAGAACTGATGTTGGTCGGCCTGTGACAATTAGCTATGCATTGTATTGTCATGTCATGATTATTTCATGACAATTTTCTGTATAATTCTTGTACCATCTGGTGACAGTGAAGAGCAATAATGAATAGATTATTTTAAAAAAACAGCAGCTGAGTAAAAGATGAGAAATGTCATTGTTGATTTTAAAATATAATCTCACAGTGATACTAATATATTTATTTCAGCATGAGTCATATAGCTCAGGAAGTTTACATAACCACTGACATTTGTATGTATAGTAATAGGTAAACTGTGCTGAACAGCTTTGCATGAGTGGAACAATACTGGATCAGCAAAAGTGTGTGCTCACCATAGAAGATCTACAAAAAAACCTGCTTTAAAACTTGTTGAACAACCACAGATCTAGATTGATAGTCCGGTTAAACAAAACCATTACTACTATGGTTGTGCCATATGATGAGATGTGACGTGATGAGGTTGTGGCCTAAACATCATGTAGTTGTTTACTTTAGGTTTATTACAAATTCATACATTAAGTTTTTATACTGCACTCTTTGGTTAGGCAATAATCTGCACCTGCTTTTGTTAATGCTCAAAATCCTCAAGCGGACTTTGTCTCTGTATGGCACGATAACCATGGTGAGGCAAGTGCTCATCTAAAAATATCAATTTGTTATTTGGAACTTGATTAGAGCTGGGGTGATAGGTGGGCTCAAGAGGTACAACGTTTGGCGTGTATTTTTTGCTGAGTATGTGTATGTTCCTGGTAGAGTGTATGTATTACAGTCAAGAGGTGAGTATGTGCATGGACAGCTGGCTGGGTTTTCCTCTGGATAGCCTGTGACAGGACTATTTCCAGCGCCCATGGGTCATGTTGCCGCTAGGGAAGATAACACCCTGATAGCACAGTGACTGGCAAACATATGGAGCTATAGAGCCTTGTAGCAGCTAACCATTGTTAAATGGTACTTTTGTCACAGAAGTTATTTTTATTTATTTTTTGTTATATATATATATATATATATATATATATATATATATATATATATATATATATATATATATATATATATATATATATATATAAGTAAATCCCTAATGACTTGAATTGGTACAGAATTGAATCTGAATCTCTTTTAAGCCATTGAGAATAATTTGCGTAAACTGCCTTTTAACGGACAGGACATACAATCACAAGCGACAAATGAATCGGAAGGGAAACTCTAACTTAACAGAATATAGAACAAGACTTGGATAAGTGTAGAGATATTCATCTATCATATGGAAGAAAAAGTGTTGATGTTCAACCAAATGTTTCAGTTCCACTGTAGCCATAAATGTATAATAAAGAATTCACAGGGAAAAAATTCAAGAAAGGAACTGCAAGAAACGGACAAGACAGAACAAAATGTTAATTGCTGCAGAGTTCAGGGGTTTGAAGCCAAGCTTGCTTTGTGATTGCAAGGTAATTATTTTACATAGGACCTTTCTTGTAACGTATTATTCTGAGATGATTTTTCTTTGCATGTGTCTGTTGGGTAATGTTGGCGGTGTACATCAGTAGTTAATGATTGATTTGCAGGATATGCAGTCTATATATAAATCCAAGAAGTGTGGAAGTGTGATAACGATGTCTACATAGCTGTTACACTAAAAATTCCATAGTATTGCATACTATGTATAGCTCATAGAAATGTAAACTGCATGAGTTGACCTTTGTTGACAAAACTGCAAATTCTTTGGATTTAACAGCAGAGCTTTAATGTCAATGTGGCTGCTTTGGGCAGGTATTCTGATAAAAAATATTGTTGTACACTGCAGTGAAATTCAATATCCCCTATAGTGAAGAATAATGTTCAGGTTGATGAAGTCAAGGGGTGAATAACTCTCTTCCCTTTATAGATTTGCCTCACTTCATTTAGCTACAGAGAAGTGATTTTAGATGCTCTGGGTTCAGAAAGAAAAGCTGTTGACATATAGAAAATGTCAGCCTCAATTTCTTTTTTTTTCTTTTTGTTTTGTTTTTTTTTCCACTTTGCATCTACTTATGTAGTTGTATTTATGATACATGCTTTATATCTTTAACTTCGGTTTCCCAGAAGCAAGAATGTGATATGATATACAATAACTATAAGTGCTCTCTCTGACAGTTAAGTGGTGCTGGTGAATGCTGTAAAAATCAGATTAATTTCTGATCTGTATCTTGGACCTGTATCTAGAACTGACGGTCCCACTCAAATGTTAAAAGCTGAATTTGCCATACCGCTGACACTTTGCCAAATGTGAGGTTTGTGGGAGGGCTGTATTAGTCAAAAGGTGGAAAAAAATATTGTAGGCTCATGACCCAAAGAGGTTTAATGGAGGATAATGTGGGCTGTGTAGCCTATTGTGACTTTTCATTCCAGTCTGTGATTAACACTTTTCCAGCTCTGCCTTTGTATTTCAGGAGTTTTAAGTATGCGTCTTGTGGTACGATCAGGTGTGGTATGAGTGCCATAGCCAGGCGCAAACTCCACTTAAACTTACTGTGATAAATATGTACATAATGCGAGCACAGTTTTATTTATATATATATCTCTGACAATGACTCAATATAAGATACAGTGAAAATGTTTTTTAACATGAAACTGGCTAAATTATTTTATTTAACATTGTACTGCTTTCCGTCTGTAGTATTATACGTCACTTCATCTGGAATTTTATTAAATCACACCTGTTTAAACCCTGTAGATTATCTGATGGTGATATGCAGATTATATGCTTATGTAGTCATCTGTTTTAGAGTGATGCATTGATGTCATGCTGACATTCTGAATGACATGACAGTCTGGGCTCAGTTTAGTGTGACGAGCTTAACTGGATCTGGTGGCCACTTGTTTGACAGGGACACCTGTTAAGACATGACTACGGGTTTGTTAGAAAGCAGTCATGTGACATTTCACGTTGAACTGCGGAGTTGTTTTTCCTCCTTTCTCCTCTCAGAGGTGGCACCTCGGTTCTAAAGGCAGTGTGTAAAAATTTCCTAACTGTCATCACAATGCACATCCAGCCAAATCTTCTTCCCCTTCAATTTGGGTGCATCAGAAAGTGAGTATAGCTATCTAAGAAATTAATAACGTGTGTCCTTTATGGTAGTAGTTTAAAAGAAGAATCCTGTGCTTGCAATTTCGCCAATTTATGTAGTTTTCCACAAAAAGCTTAGTTTTGAAATAATTAAAAAAAAAAAAAAACATTACTACAAAAAAAACCATTTGACCTGTATCAACATAGTATTACTCATTGAGTTCATTTATCGATTAAAAATATCCCCTCGACCAGCTGCCCCAGCAGGTTCCTCCATAATAGTTTCCTGGGTTACGTATGTATGTGTGGGGCGGAGCTATCAAAACAGGGGTGACACCCATTTGGGTTGGGGGTGTGTTTGTTTTGGTGATTTTGAATGTCAACATTGGCTTTCAAATGCCGTGCACTCCCCCGCTTTAATACTGTTTGTTTTCAAATATCTTGATTTTTGACTAACTCGTCAAAATCCGTCAGTCATGATTTCTTGTTTCAGCATGATCTAGCTATATGTTTAGGGAAATTCTTGCTTTGTCTTATCAACCACTTTATTTTAGTAACTGTAAAGATTGCTGTGTTTCTAGTTGTTGTTGAACTTTAACAGGTGGAGATGACAAGGTGGAGACGGCAGTTAGCACATTGTTTTCTGTTCTTATGTAATCTGAACCATGCTTTGTCAAAAGTGAGGTGTGCAGAAATGAAATGCTAACTAGGGCTAAAAGGCTAAAAGGGAACTGTAAACCTTGGCTACTCAGGCTATCTGACTGGCCAGAGTAAATGGTCTTTGGTCTGATTGTTTGAATTGTAGACTCACTGGGTCATAGGTAATTGGCACGGCATTGTAAAACCTTATTTGATTTGTAGTGTATCTGCTGCTGCTGTCATAATGGTAGCCCTTCATTGTAACTTTCTTTTTTTTTCCTGTTCATTGTCTTTTTTTCATTTACTTTTCACAAGGTGCACTTTCAGAGTGTGAAAGTAGGACAGAGCAGTAGGCAGCAGAAAGGACCGTTTTTGTTTTCCCCTAAAGCAAAGGATGTTTTTGAAAGGAGATTCCATGAAAATGCATTAAGCAATGTCATGCTGTTCACCTGATGTACTCTTATTCAAATGACGTGCATTCTTCTTGACATTTCCACAAAGGAGGTTAAAATATAGTTTATTTAGCTTTAGAGCTTTGTTCCTCTTGGAATGAATGATATTTGACAGTGATTATCACTTCCACATAATGTGTGGTTGTTTGAGAAGACCAGTTTGGTGAAGTGACTTGGTTGGACTTCATCATTGTGTATCTTTGTATTTATTATTGTTAATAAGAATATATTTCAATGGTGAATATAATATTTTCCAAATACTTGAGGGTTTACCTGGACGTCATAATACAGTTGTACTTACTAAGGAATTCTTGAATTAAGCAGCCTTTTGAAACTACTTTGGAGAATTCACCACATTTTTTTTTCAGGTTTATTTTAAAGCCTTTGTCACACAGCAGATTTACATGCATCTGGTCCTAGAGTCCTAATCAATTCAATTTATTTGTATAGCGCTTTTAATAATTGACACTGTCTCAAATCAGCTTTGAAGGATATGAAAGTCCAGAAAAGTGAAATGAAATAGATATCATTCATTCATTCATTCATCTTCTACCGCTTATCCGAACTACCTCGGGTCACAGGGAGCCTGTGCCTATCTCAGGTGTCATTGGGCATCAAGGCAGGATACACCCTGGATGGAGTGCCAACCCATCGCAGGGGCACACACACACACTCTCATTCACTCACGCACTAGGGACAATTTTCCAGAGATGCCAATCAACCTACCATGCATGTCTTTGGACCGGGGGGAGGAAACCGGAGTACCCGGAGGAAACCCCCGAGGCACGGGGAGAACATGCAAACTCCACACACACAAGGTGGAGGTGGGAATCGGAACCCCGACCCTGGAGGTGTGAGGCGAACGTGCTAACCACTAAGCCACTGTGCCCCCTTTGAAATAGATATAAATAATTTAATTTTAAACTTTACAATTTTTATTCTAACATTTTATCCTAATGAGCAAGCCTGCAGTGATGGTGGCAAAGAGAAACTCACTGAGCTGATATGAGGAAGAAACCTTGAGAGGAACCAGGTGCAGAAGGGAAACTCATCCTCATTTGGGTG
This sequence comes from Tachysurus vachellii, assembly GCF_030014155.1. Taxonomy (NCBI): domain Eukaryota; kingdom Metazoa; phylum Chordata; class Actinopteri; order Siluriformes; family Bagridae; genus Tachysurus; species Tachysurus vachellii. The sequence continues at coordinate 12,951,236 of NC_083470.1, forward strand.
ACACTGGACAGTAAATAATGTAAATGTTAATAATGTCCTTTCTACAACGGTTTGTAATTGAGTGGAATTGTGCAATCAAGAGCTCTTGAGGAACTAATACATCTGTAATAAACTCTGAAATTGGTTTGACCTAACACTAATTCCTTCCTGCTGGTCTTCAAATGTTCACTGATGAAGACCTGAGCACAAAGCTGACCATTGCAATGGCAGTTCAAAGACGGAGTAATAGCCTCAAACTGATAGCTCTGTCCTCAGTAATTCCATGGGTCATGGGCTATCCATGCAGTTCTTTTCCAATCAAGCTAAAGATTATAATGATGAGAGAATAAGATGATTTTCCTCCCTTTTTGGGTATCTGCCAATTCCCATCTACCATCCAGCTCTCCCCATCATAATACAACTGCCAACTTGGGAGGGTGAAGGCTAACACGTGCATCTTTGAGACACTTGTAGTCTGCTAAACCCCTTTTTTTGTACTGTTGCTCATGCTGCATCACAGGGCAGAACATGCTGTCCTCATTTGCAGTGTAGCGGTCATCCCTCTTACACAGATGAATTTAAAGGTGCCAGAGATTGGCTAGTGATCGGCGGAGGAGAGCATGGATGCCATTCCTCTCACCCAGAGAGCACAGCTAAGACAAATCCTTAGATGGCTGTGGCATCACTGGGATACAAACTTGTGAACTTGAACAAAAACTGATTCATTTTGCTCTAGGTGAAATATGGACAATTCCAGACAAATCAACTTGAAATAGTTTATCTTACCTAAAGAAAAATACGGACACACGAGAAGTTTCACATGCTTGCTAATCTGCATATTTCACCAGAATTTCTCCATAAAGAAAGCTGATGGCTGTGAAATGTCTCATTCCATATCCTTTCATAATGTTATTGCTTGAACCGAGTGTTTTTTTTTTTTTTTCTTTTAACAAATAAAGTAGTAATTCCTTTCCAGGGGCCATTCAAGCTATCTTTTGAGGAGTAGTGTTAATTGTTGGTCCTCTCACGTTACTGTCTCTGCTGTGAAAGAGGCACTCCGAGGAGAACGAGTCCGAGCCAAAATAGCTGATGATCACAAGATGTGCCTTTTGTAAACCCTGGCTAAACCATGTGAGAGGAATAGTCGAGCCAGACAGCCTCCCCACACCATGTTTGGAGCATTTCTATCAGTAACATCTCAAGGTAGTGCAGTTGCTTTGAAAGATTAGAATTTTCATAGAATGTTCTTGAATCTACTTGAGGCTCTTTGAGTCACAACCAATGAATCAGTGTGATAGATATGACCCTGAATCAGTGTGACAGTGTCAGATGGACTGCCACTAGCGTTGCTGCTTAGACAGCCAGTGTCACAAGAACCACTGTGATTGCTGCAGCATCCCCAGTGCCAGCGGCTGTATCTGTGAGCGGTTTGGCTATTTTTGATAGAATGTAAGATGGGACTTGCTTGAGACTGCATCGACTTCATACCACCTCAAGTTTGGGCGGTTTGTGCAACCTACTAGTGAGAAAATCGTCATCCCAGTTCATGTCTCCACAGTTGTTTTGGTTTGAAGAGGTGGGCAGTGAAAGAGGGGGCACGTGATAATGATATCATCCTCATGAAAGGAACAATTGTTCCAAGTGCTGAAAGAGAATGAGGAATGTGCAAGCATAACAATAGAATATGTAATGAATCTGATGTAATTGGCCTGTTGAGAGGAGTTGAAGTCTATGGTCTATATATTGTTATGTGAAGTTCAATTGTTTAATGGTTCCTATTTTATGGGACAGGTGTGCCTTGGCTTTGCTATTTTACATATTTCATTCCACACAAATAATACCACCATGGTGCTAATCTGATTAATCAGTGTGCTCTTTGTGCTGTGAAGGGGGAAAAACTCTTTTGTGCCCTTAAGGGATCAGGCATTTCCTAATGGATATAAATGCTTTTGTTAGTTATTGTTCTTTGCTAGTTTGTCTTAAGAGAAACATAATGCGACTGTAGCAGTGTCAGCACTGTAAACACCATTGAATGTCCTTGGTGTGCCGACATGCCTTTCCTGGTTTGGAAATTTGCATTCCCACGGCCCCCTTTACCATGTTTCTCTATGATTGGCTCAGTCACCCCGTCATGCTTTCTTCTCATGCAGAATTGCCCAGTGAGAGGTGGTGGCTGCCTGAAGTGCAACAGGATTGGTCAGCCTGCACTCGGTGCCGATGCTCTCATTTAAGAGGCAGTCTAGACTGCAGTGACAGGCGTTTCATGAGGAGGGAGCTGCAGGATCACACGTCACATCTAACTCTCAATCTCACGATTTTCTCTTCTTTCTGACAAAGTGCTTTTTTTTTTTTTCCTCCCCTCACTGCCGGACACTTTTTTTTTTTTTTTCCTTTTTTGAACGGATTATCTGATCACCCTGATGCTTTGTCATTCTTGTCTTTAGTACCTCACATCATGTAATTTTCCTCATTCTTCCCAGGTCATATTTAATCTGTCCATCACTCACTCAGTCTGTCATTTCTCAACCATTATCTCTCTCTACTCCCTCCCTTTCAGAACGATTCACTCAATACTGCATAGTGTGAAGGTGAGTAGAGTAGATCAGAGCTTACTGCAGTGAGTGCGGCAGGGTTTCTCTGTCTCTTCGCACTTACCATTTTTCCTCATTTCCCTTTTTTCCCTTCCTGTGATGCAACAGGTACTGATTGTGCCTTCTGGATGTGTGTGAACATGTGAAACCTTAGATGAAGTTTGCGTGTATCATATAGAGTTTGAGCACCAATTGATTTAAAGCTGCTGGGATTTAATCTGTCCGAGTAGAGTGAGTCGACTTTATTATTGCTTAGACTTTTATTACATGTACAGTATATCTGGCTACATTAATTACCTGTGCGATTGATTTCCTCTGCTAAATAATTATTTTTTTCTGATCTCCGAGGGGGTTTTAAAAGGTTAATATATTTACTCAGTGAATCTGCACATTGAATCTGGACTCTCAGGGTCATGGTTAGAGGGGAGTTTACTTGCGTGTGCACGTGTACATCTTTTACCGTTATAAATAACGAGCTCGTAATGCACTAGTGACCCTTAAGCAGTTGGATTGAATGATCCACGAAATATCTCCGCTTAATGCAGCATGCTCTTCGATTCAAATAACTATATACTAAGTCACCCCAATAATGTTGTTGGTATTTAAATGACACCGTAATAGCATTGGTTTTCCATTTGTACCCGTTGAGCTGTTGTAATCTTAGGTTTTTACATACTTTTTATACGTTTACATTACTGTTGAATTCAGTTCTTGGTGTCATTTTGATTTTCTCTAACAGCATGATTCCATCAGCTGGGAGGCAGATTGTAGGCCTGTATTAATCTGCCGGTACTTTGTTAATATCTTATTCACTGGGATTGAGTAGCTCATGCTATCATGATTTTAAAATAAGAAAAACTGGAATAAGTAATAAATGTTATTCTTTCTGTATGGAAACATTTATTCAACAATTATTAACTAAATTCCAATTTCAATCATTAAGATTTGAGGTGATGCTGTTAGTTTAGGTTTTGCAGTATGGGGAAGTCTTGAGAATTTATTTATTGTACACCAGATCCCAATTGGATTTGGTACATAGACATTTTATCCAGAGGTTAATAGTCCTACACTGTCAGGAAAAAAAGATTATTCCAACTTTAGGAGGCTAAATCTATTAAAAGCCCAAAACACTGTTGAAGAATGCATTTTTTTTTTTTAGTTTGTGTACTTGCTTAACAATTCATTTCTTCTTATTTGTAGTAAGGTATAGTATGTCTCATACTGATCACAACATGCCTTTCAATCAAATGAACAACTAAGCCAAAGTAAAAGGTTACATTAGCCGTGCTATTGTTTTTTCACATGTTCCATGCCATTATTTACACATACTTTGTATCTTCTGTTGTAGAAAAGTGCTCATTAGGTAGCTTAATGTTTTTACCCAGGGATATATTAGATACTACTTCTGTGTATACTGTACTCCGTTTCTGCAAGGTTTAGGTGTATAAAGGTGTTCTGCATTAAAACAGCTGTAAATAATAATAAATGTACATTATGAAAAAAGTTCAGACATGCTCTTCATCAAAACAGTACATATATACTACATATTGTGAGATTTCTGTTCATCATACTGTATAACACAGTAGTGTGCCAATGAATCTGGGCATATATTGACAGAGCTGGTAACACCCAAGCCTTGTCCCATGAAAAGATCATTGTGTCATTGCTGCAGGATATTGTGTGCTCAAGGGCTTAGGCTATTTTGTGCACTGCATTGTATGTTTATGAATTAGCAGTTCTGATGACTCTGCGGCATGAACGTGGGAATGTCCCTGACCTATCTGATCCTTTTCAAGCATGTTTGGTGTCAAACATGCCATGTAATGTTTATGTGAGCAGTTCTGTAGCTCACCTGACTTCTGCACACGAAATGTAAATGCCTAGTCTGTCTTAGCCTGGCTTTACATTTTCTTTCCTACTTTTACATTTAATTCCCTTTAAGCAAAAGGCTTAGTCTTTCACATGAATGTGCTTTAGTCCCCAGTAATTATTGCTGTATTCAGTGCACATATCATTGAGAGTTTTACTGAAGCGTGCATTGATTAACATTTCTCTCTGGGACATCAAGAATGACCCCCTGTGGTGACTGGTGACCTTTTGGTATGTTGATCTTTCAGCTCATTGATTATCTGTTATGGATTCATATTAACACCAAGCTGACATCAGGTTTACATGAATAGTATTTGAGAATAGCAGGAAGTGAGGGATGGTGCTAATGCTGATGTTAGGTGATGATGAGTGCTGTCAAACACCTCTTCCGAATTGCCCATAGGGTTTGGTCTTGGTGATTCACCAAACCGTTCAGATTGTATGCTCTGTCATCTTGGAAGAGACAACATCCATCAGGATCTAAATCTGTCACCATAACGGTGATCAGCCAGAAATAACTACTCATTTCCAGTGACAATATCCTCTAGCGGGAAAAGCAGACCTAAACCATGCTAGCAATGTGCCACCACATCATAACAGATCCACTGTTTGTTTTTTTTTGTTTGTTTTTTCTCCTTTCACCCTGGTCAGAACCATGGATTTTGTTCAGACACAGAGCTTGCATTTAATTTTCATTAAAGTCAGTTAAATTTATTTAACTGATATGACACATAAATAACCGTTATCAGATGTTTACTTAGGACATGGATTAGGCTTGATTTAATAGACAACTAATATAGCAAGATAATTCTGTGCTATAATTTATTGCACAACCCAAGTGACCAATACCTGTTTATTTTAGGTTTATTACACTGTACTAAAAATGCATTGCAGCATCACATGTTAATGAGTGACAGTTGGTGCCTTCTCCAGTCATAATCAGATATAATCAAAAGTAAAACTGAGAATTTTTAGTTTTCCATAAAACTGTGTTTCTCATTTACATAAACATGGTCGTAGTGGCACATTTACAGACCTCCCATGTTCCAGAGACTGTGACCCACTAAGACTTTAATCCTGTTGAAAATAGCAAAGCAGGAAGCCATATTAATGCTGGGTATTGGGTACTGATACGCCACAGTTTTGCTTAGGCTGGAGCATGACTAGTCACATTCTACTGGGCTGAGCTGGAACGCCAGCCCTGAATCCCTGCCGAGAGTCCAACCTGAGGTGCGAATTTCGTACATTCTTTCTCTGTTGATCCATTAAGGATCTAACATTCACATGTGAATATACTTGTTATAATAAAGGTGTTGACAGAAGTTCAGTTTTGCTTGAAAGGATGTGGTCAGGTTTGTACTGAGATAATTGTCATTGGAGGATTGTGTCCCTTCTTCTCCCACCTGTTTCTGCAGCTTTCTTTTATCTGTATGTAATGCTGCATCATGCACAAATAGGAGGAGAATGTTCTGCAATCATTTCTTTTCTTTATTGTTTTGACAGCTGAAGACTTTTTGGTCAACGGGACACGAAGGGAGCCAAACAATGGAATGTCCTCTCCTGCCTGCTTTGCTCACAGCTTCAGAGACTTCAGAGGTTAAACGGCTTAGTTAGCAGTGTACCTCTTCCCAGAACACAAGCAGCCAGGGGAAGAAGAGCGTCACACAAAAAAGAAAGGGAATTTGTTCCTTTAAAAAAACAAAACAAACCGTCTTACTTTGTTTAATTTAGCGCTCCAGAGTTGTTTCATTTTATCTCAATCCAGTTTAAGACCAGACACCATGGTGGATTTAACAGAGTACCTATGGATGGTTGTAATTGGCTTCATCATTGCCTTCATCCTGGCATTTTCAGTGGGAGCCAACGACGTAGCGAACTCCTTTGGCACAGCGGTGGGCTCTGGGGTGGTCACTTTGCGCCAGGCCTGTATCCTGGCTTCCATTTTTGAAACACTGGGCTCCATGCTCCTTGGTGCCAAAGTGGGTGAGACCATTCGGAAGGGGATTATAGACGTCAACTTGTACAATGAAACGGTACCGATCCTGATGGCAGGCGAGGTCAGCGCCATGGTCGGTAAGTTATGGTTTGATTTTTAAACTAAATTTATGACAGCCTGAGATTATGAATTGGGATTAAATGTGAAAATGCAAAGCTGTTAATTCAGTAGACTGCCAATTCTCTGTGGTAGAGTAAACATATGGTCACATGTTATTTGAGGGCTGACTGATACTCCTTTCAGATGCCAAGTTCCTGAATGGGGTCTTTATTTTCGAAGAAAATGGAGACTAACAGATCCAGGAAAGAAAGTGTTAGGAGAAAATGTGTTAAGGAGTACGCAGCATGATTCTTTCTTGTTTGTTTTCCATCTGAGTTTCTTCTTTCAATGTTTAAATCTTTTTAATCGTGGCAGTATTGAGTATAACCCTAAGAAACAAGAGAGGAAGAATGTGGCTAAGAGACTCCCTGCCTGTGTAAGTTTCATGTATCAAAATCTTTCTCAGGGTCGGCAGTTTGGCAGCTCATTGCCTCATTCCTTAGGTTGCCCATTTCTGGAACCCATTGTATAGTGGGCTCTACTATCGGCTTCTCTATGGTGGCCATTGGCACCAAAGGAGTACAGTGGATGCAGCTAGTCAAAATTGGTATGTATTAAACTGAGCAGTATTAACCTAAAAACTAAATATTTTTTATAATACATTATGCACTATATACACTGTGTTACACTGTTCAAGTCAGCATAAAATTTGTTGTTAATATCATGATCATTTTTGTCTGCTTCAGTTGCCTCCTGGTTCATCTCTCCTCTGCTGTCAGGCCTCATGTCTGGCCTTCTCTTCTTTGTCATCAGATATTTAATTCTTAATAAAGTAAGTTTAAGAATGATCTCAATGCTGTAGATACATATTTTGTATGTATTGCATTTGTAATGTAATACCTTGTAGGTAATACCTTGTAATGTAATACCTTGTCATACAATTGGAGACTCTTTAGACTTTGAGCATAGTTTGGAAACATCTTAGGGGGCTATTAACCCTTCCAGTAAAATTGAGTTAAAGTAGATAGTAGCTACATTAGACCTGTTGAATTATTGTTTAGTGTCCGTGTTGATCGGTATCTTATGTCTTGTTGTAGGACGATCCTGTTCCAAATGGACTCCGTGCTTTACCCCTCTTCTATGCCTCAACTATTGGCATCAACACATTCTCCATCATGTACACAGGAGCTCCCTGTGAGTCATCACTCCCTTAAAGGGACAGCTAATCGAATAAATATGCTTTATCACATTCATTGCGGTTGACATCCTTGTAATTGTATTACACTCTTTTACACAATTGCACAAGTGCTTTGTTTGTGTTTTGCAGATGTGCTTCAGATAGTTTTATATAAACTTGAAAAAGGACAAAGTCTAGTTTATGGGACGACCATCTGTTTAACCCAAGGCGATGTGTTAATCTGCCAGGTGTGCACTCTGTTCCCTGTTGTTCTGAGCTGTGTGCCTGTCCCCCTGCAGTGTTAGGACTGGAGATGCTCCCAGTGTGGGCCATCGCCCTCATCACCCTGGCCGGCTCTCTGGTGTGTGCTGCCTTGGTCTGGATCTTTGTCTGCCCCTGGATGAGAAGGAAAATCGCAAGTAGGTTCATATGTTAAGACGGTGATTTACAAGCTCTCCACAAACAATGTTTGGCTGCTTTTCCAAATGGTGGTTTAGTTTAATTATCTACAGATTTATTGCTGAGTGAATTTGCAAAGTCATAACTCAAGTTTGTTTATGCATTAAAGCAATTTGGTTTTTATGAATGTGTGGTTATTAATAATCCAGCTTTTTCAAAACCACAGAGCTTTAGCTCAGTAGGAAAGAGGAATAAGAGGGAGAGGAGGTAGAATACAGTAAGTTGAGGTTGTGAAGAAAAGCAAAAATAAGAGGTAAACTAGAAAGTATCTGGTGACTGAATTTCTCCATAAAAAATGTTACAGAAAGAAACCAGATTAAATTAATTGTTAATTAATTAACAAAATACTTAGATATCCATATCTCATTTTATCTTGTATTAGTATTCACATCTGCTATGAAGAGGATTGTTATATTTGCGCAATAAAGAAAATTACAGTCAAGTCCAAGAAACATGGCTGACATTAATAGGAAATTCATTGTTAAGTAATGACCAGAACCTAGAGGTTACCATCTGTTGCACCGGCGGGAAGCTGCACAGTGGAGTGTCCTTTTTCGCTGGCCGTGGCTTGCAGCTTCATGTTGTTGCTTATTCTGTGTAAAAATGGCCACAATGATACTCTAATAAAATAAACTCTGCAGCTGTTTATTTGGCTATTTCACTGTTTTGAGTTTTAAAATCTGATGGATATCTCGTGCTAAAATGATCACGTGAGAGTTGCACACTCTGGTTGCCGCTTTGAAATGACTGGGATTAATATTTAATCGTGTTCACTGGTAATTTTTCAAGGCATCACTACGGCTGACAGCTTTTATATCAATACCTGCATTAACATTGTGTTTGAATTAAAAGGCTGGCTTTATCATATTATACTGGAGATGAATGTTATCTAATTTCACATGTGAAATATTTTTTTCAGCATCTAGATTTAGCATTTTACATTAAGACATTTCATGATCATGCTAAATTCCAATTATAAATGAAAGGAACACTCAGAATATGTTCCACTGTATTTAGAGGACTTGGTAAGTAAATCCAGAAATTTAAAGTGTTCAGACTAATGCAAAAGCAATAATACCTTTTATACCCTTCTGGCTCAAAGCCGGTATTAAATCACATTGCCCCCATTATTTATTTATTTTTTTTGTGTCCAGGTCGACTGAAGAAAGAGCATGTTCTCTCACGCATTTCTGATGAGAGTCTGGATAAGATTCCAGAGGAAGAAGAGGAGGCTCCGGTGTTTAAAGAGCTTCCAGGGGCAAAGAGTAATGATGATTCTGAACTGCCCTTGACTAGGGAATCCACCGGTGAGCTGAACAGCCTGGCCAACGGTGGCACCGTCCTTCCTAACGGCCGGGTGTATGGTGAGTTTAAAGCCACTCCGAGTCTACTATTCAATTTCCCTCAAGTGAATGATTTCCTTAGCTATTTGTCTTTGTCTTTCTGTTTGTGTATTGGTAATTTTATCACAATTCTGTCAGACACGCTTTGAGTGGATTTTATTATGCGCTTTAAATCACATGTACAACAGAAACATTTTACGTAGATTCTTTGAAAATTTCTGAAATCACAAATACTTATTTGGTGTGTTAGACAGTGCTTTCTTCCATACGCATGCTAAATTCTCCCGTATATGTTTATTATGACTGCTTAAGTAAATTTTAATTACTTAATTAAATGTTCTTAAATTGTTATGATCAGCTTGCTATGTTACTCTGTTTATTTGGTGTAATCCCATGTAAAACCATTTATGCTTAAGTTGTTAGTATTCTCTAAAATAAAAATGCTCATCACATCTCACCAGGTCGCACTCACTCCATGACCAACGGCTGTCTAAAGTCGCCGGTGTCCAACGGAAGCTTTGCTTTTGATGGACATGTGCGCAGTGACGGTCAGGTGTACCACACTGTGCACAAGGACTCTGGTCTCTACAAGGATCTGTTGCACAAGATCCATGTCGGCCGGCTGGAGGAAGAGCGGCCTGAAGTCAGCCACCGGGTCCTGCGCCGCAACAACAGCTACACATGCTACACTGCGGCCATCTGCGGTATGCCCGTACAGCCCCTACGGCGCTCAGAGTCCAATGCTGCAGCGCCTCCTGAGGACAGCGAGAAGCTGGTGGGTGAGAGCGTCACCTATTCTAAGAAGCGCGTCCGTTATGACAGCTACTCTAGCTACTGCAATGCTGTGGCCGAAGCTGAAATCGAGGCAGAGGAGGGGGACGTAAAACTTGGATCCGAGAAGCTTGAATCACTGCAAGGTGCAGAGGGGGTGCTGGAGGACTGCATTGATGAGGACAAAGATGAGAAAGACAAGCCCCAGGTTTTTCTGCTCTTCCACTTCCTCCAGATCCTCACTGCCTGCTTTGGATCCTTCGCACATGGTGGCAATGATGTCAGGTAAGCTGTGGGTCATAAGGTAACCCTCATATTTCAAGAATTACTAAAAAATAGTACATTTCTATACAAGTACATTTTACATGAATGGTCTGGGTGAATAAATGCAAGAGAACCAATTTTAGTGGGTCAGAATTTTTTTTATTTATTATTAATTTATTGACTATTAACATCAGTTTGACTCCTCAGTTTTGAAACTCATTTGAAACTCGTGCGTATTCATGTTCAGTAACTGCTTTATCCTGATCAAGCTTATGGTGTCTCCAGAGCGTTTCCCAGGAACACTGGACATGTGGCAGGAATACACCCTGGATCGAACGCCAGTACTTGATGAAACATAATTGGACATAGTTTAACATGTCTTTAGCTCTACACAGAAAGTCCTTTTTACAGGCTTCATGTCAATACTGTGTTGAGTTAAGCATAAGAATGCTTTCTTTACGTGCAGTAATGCCATCGGCCCACTGGTGGCACTATGGATGATCTATGACCAGGGTGGGGTGATGCAGGACGCGGCCACTCCTATCTGGCTGCTGTTATACGGCGGCATAGGCATCTGCGCTGGCCTGTGGGTGTGGGGACGCCGTGTAATCCAGACCATGGGCAAGGACCTCACACCCATTACACCTTCCAGGTGAGCTTGCACTCCTCCTGTCCGCATGGGTGCATGACTCTGCATGAGCTGTTTCACAGCAAAAAAAAAATTGACTCTCAACATGCATGCTCTATCTATTTTTATTAACTGTGTTTGTTTCAAAAGGTTCTTGCTTTCCTTTTCTGGGTTACCACTGCAATTATGGCTTTTTTTAATACAAGCTGCTCTGGCTGCTCCTGTTCACTTACAAAAGCAGCATTTTTCCAGTAATTTTTCCAGAGTTAGGACCCAAAGAATTTTCCTCGCCAAGTAGGTCATAGCTGTTTGTCCCATTAAAATATAAGTAGATTAGGACAGTAAAGCTTCAGCTTTGTTGCTTACACACACAGGGTTACATGCAGCTGTGGAATGAGTTCAGCTTTGAGTAAGGACAACAATTATCACTATTTGTTCCCTCCTAATCAGACTGCCCACATCTGCTAAATTTAGCGTTACACTTGAACACGGAACATTTATGACCTTGTGCTCTTATGGTGACGAGAAACAAGTCAAAACAAAACACTCTGTTCAACAGCAACCACTTGAGTTTAGAACTGGAAAACAACACAATTAAAATGAACCATTTGTGTATTAAAAAAACCTTTTACTCTTATGGGACATTCAACTTCAGCATGTTACTTATTTTTAAGGTCAAGATGTCTTAATGTTTCTTACCAGTAATTAATGTTAGATGTCCATTGCCATAAACTTAAAGCTGATCAGCTGACTTCAGTCAGTTGTACATACCCAGGAAATGTAGATTACAGTAAATAATGCTAATGTTCCATATCTAATATGTCGACCACGTCATCCTGAGGCAACTCCGAACAGGGAGCAACCGAAAGACAAAGAACAACAATGTAAATAAATATATCATTATACTGCATATGCATTTCACTTGTAGCGTGAACATGCAGGGTGTAAAAATATAAAGCTGACATCTTGGTGCTAGCAATATAGGGGTCAGTCTGCAGTGGTTTGGTGGAAAAGGAAATGCCATAGAGTAACAAGCTACTGAGAGTCTTATGCAGTTGTCTGTTATACAGTTCATTCCATGGTTAATGTGGTGTCAGAACAGGAAACGACAACCTCTTCTGGTGGGTTTGGAATAGACAGCTGACAGTGTACACACACTGTAGAAAAGTCCCGGTCTACAAGCATTTCTTCACAGTGCGAGTGAGGTGAGAAACCTTGGCAAGTCCACAGGTCAGCAGAGCTCCTGCAGTCCAGTTCTTCAGAATCATCTTCAGTTCTTCAGATCGATTGAATAAACAATGGCTTTGGACTGGAGGCTTTGAAAATAATGTCGTGTGATAAAAATAAATTCGAGTGAAACATAATGAGGTTTTTGGCAGCTAAAAACGGAGCAACAAAAATGTCTAATGGTCTTTTTTTCTTGGGAACAGTAGATAACAGAGGTGAGGCTGCTGTCCTTTGAAAGCTACCAAAGAGCTCTTATTAACCATTATAATGTAATGCATGCCATTTGTTGCTATCTGAGGCTATTGGGCTTTTGGTACTGTGAAAAATGAGCAGGATTCCCATTTGGTAATGGTGTCAGGCTCTCCATTAAAGAACTTGATCCTGCATCCAGTGCCATGCCTTTTTTTACGGTCTAGAAGTAACTTTTTATAATATAAATTATTATAAAATTATATCTCAGTCTGTCAAAACATTTGACAGTCTGTCAAAACATTAAAATCACTTTTAATGTGAACGTTGCCCTATCCTTATGTCAGCTCATAATTACTCTGATATTAGCATTAGTTTTTAAAACACAGAAAATAAACACAAAGGTTTGTCTAATGTAGGCTAGATGTCTTAACTGAATACAAGGTGGGATTATTCACCCTGGATAGGATGCCAGCTCGTTGCTGGGCACCATGTGTACACACATTCAGGCACTCATTCACCCCTTGGGGCAAGTCATAGAAGCAAATACCACCCAAGCAATATCAACCAGCATGTGTTTGGAGATGGCAAAATACTGGAGGAAACTTGCAAGAACATTGGGAGAAATGGATAACCAAAGCTCTGGATCCACTTGGGGATAGTGGAGTTGCAGTATAAGTTTTTTTTTAAACCTACATAAATCTAAAAACACAAAGTAAAGATGATTCATATGAAATCTAACACATTTTGAATAAGGCAGACATTTGTACTATCACCATCTGTGTGTGCATGTGTGGGACAGAATAAGTTCATTAAAGACACACATCTCGCATCTTGACACATGACTAATGTGGCAATGTGTAACCATCCTCATACAAATACGCAAAGGACATCTCTACATTTATCTCATAATTTGCATGATATTTCCTGTCTTTCGTTTTGCATGAACTAAAATGTTCATTTCTTTCTGAATGCATGTCTGCCTGGACTGTGCATGCATTGGTGATATTGGTCTCAGTACAGGTATGATTGTATAAAATGATATTTTGTTGCCCTCCCCGCAGTGGATTCACAATTGAGCTGGCTTCAGCGGTCACTGTTGTGCTGGCGTCCAATATTGGACTCCCTATCAGTACCACACATTGCAAGGTAAACACTGGTGACTGGTGAGAAAAGGAGTGACTGCATGTTCTCAGAGGGATACAGAGCTGCTGCAAAATCTCCAAACCTGTCAGGCTGCCATAAGTGATTGTGGTGGACCCTAAAAGCGAGAAATGCATTGTCTGTCTTCGTATAAATGACAGGGTTATATACAGTATGAATTATGGAAATGTAGCATGTTCTCATCAAACATAGTGTTGCTTTTTATAAGCCAAGGGCACATGGCCAGCAATTGGGATCTCTGATCTTTATATAATCGCCTCTGTCCCAATCCTGGCACCATGTGCTTGGAAATTGTTTCCAATAACCACTCACCATCTCAATTGCACACACATGTCAATTGAACAGAGTCACGTTCCACATAATTAAATGCAGCCTTTCCACTGGGGTAATGCAGCACTCTCAGACTCTCTGGAAAAAGGACAAGTGCTCCAGGCTCTTGTCTTAAACCAAAGGCGCTGTGCCTCCGGGGTCACAGAGACCAAGAGATCTTTCTCCTTTCTATTTCTGTGGTGTTTGCCCAGTTTTTGTGGTGTTTGCCCTGTTTCTGTGGTGTTTGTATGTCTGGGTCATTCAGAGTCTTGCTCCATTCTGTCTCATTTATATCTATCTGTTTTCTGTCTCCTTCTGTCTTTGTCTATTCACAGTGGATTTTGCATTGAAGTAATGAGTGCTCTAACAGTGCTTGTTGCTTCAAATGTGGGCATTCCCATAAGCTCCACCCACTGCAAGGTACCGAAGCTGTTGTAGAGAAGCTTTGGTAGAGTTTAGGCCATCATTAGTATAATCACTTAAGTGCTAATCACTAAATCATGTGAAATCATTTGTGAAATCAATCAATTGTGAGATTAATCATTACAATAGCAAAAAATGCAAAGATTCATAGCATTTTAGACTAAAAGCCACAAGACTACCCATACATCTGCATTGAGTTTAACTAATTCAATTAATTAGAAAGTCAGACTTTGTATGTAGGATAAATAGGCTTTTATATTAACATGCAAATTCACTTCATCCATTTTGACTAGGAAGGTTTTCTGGGGGCTTCTTGATATTTAATTACATTGTCGAACAATCTGATGATGCACAGTAGAGTTTATTTTAAGGGATTTCAGGTAGAAATACGGACAGTTCGAACAGAATTTCTAGTTCCGAATAGTATCTGCATCCTCAGGACTCTTGAAGCAGATCTGAAGCTGCTGTTAATCCATTTCGCTTACAATGCTATAAACCAGCAATATCTGGTAGGTCTGAATGGAGACTCCACGTGCAGTTGCTTGGCTGTTTGTGGATCTTTATCAGAATGCCAGTGACCTTTTCTGAGTGGATAGCGTGCACATGTTTATGATTACTCAAAGCCCCCAGAATGGCAGTATGACTGCAGTCACCATTAGTGGTGATAAATAGATACTGATTTAATAAGTGTTTAATAGCTAAAGAATAAAACATGATGGGACGTGTTGTTTTAGGGAAACTGGGTGGTGCAATGAACCCTGGAAAGGATTATCTCTAACAGCATGTACCAATGTGTTCTTTTCTATGTATACCACAGCCATGATTACAAAATCTAATTTACCAATACACAACCCCCACTTGAAGCTACATTTAATGTAGTTGAAAGTCAAGACAAGGTCTTATCACTTGGGACAGTCGTCTCATCTCCTTTCCTTTAAAAAAATAAAGCATAAAGTTCGGAAGACTCATTAAATATTAGTTATACAAAGGTATTAGAATGGGTGTAATTACTATCAACCCATCATCTGAATTAGGTAACTAATGAACATTTTTGACTGTTTAGATTTCAGAAATCAACAGTGCTGTGGTATAAAACTAACACGCATTTGGAAGGAGCCTGAGGGTTATTTTCCATAACATTGTGTGCCAGTAGCATAAATTTGATCAATGATTAAGCCAGTAAGCCACCAATCTGACTCTGTAAACTCAAAATCATAAATCAAGGCTTCATCTCCACCATATATTGGTGCCAACTGAACACTTTCTGATTGACCGGATTAGATTAGTTCCCCTTAAACCACATGCAGTGTCTATAAAGATAAAGGTCCTGGCTGTTGTTGACTCTGTTGTTTGACTTGACTCCAGATTTAGTCCCCTCGTGCCCCCTCCTGCTGCCTGGCATCTTAGGTTACACTGACCGTATAAGAACACACAGATCGCTTCCTCGACTAGCAGCTCAGGAGTCTGCCAGGAACCTGACACCTGCAGCATGTATGGAGATGTTTCTCCTCACACTGTCTCCCTTACACTGATGTTC
Source organism: Tachysurus vachellii (assembly GCF_030014155.1). Lineage (NCBI taxonomy): Eukaryota > Metazoa > Chordata > Actinopteri > Siluriformes > Bagridae > Tachysurus > Tachysurus vachellii. Next base: position 12,967,201 of record NC_083470.1, read on the forward strand.
CCTTTGAATGAGAGAGAGAAAAAAACAGGATAGAAAGAGCTCTGAAATGCATCTCTTTCTATTTTTCTCAATTATATAGAATAAAGTGTGTGTAAATTAGCATGACAAATGGCACACAATAAAGGAGTCTTTTCTTTATCTGCTACACTACCTTGCAGTAACAGAGACTGAAAACTTCCCTTTGATATAATTCCACTAACATGGCCCATTTTACTAACCTAGATTCTCCTGCAACATAGCATTTTAAGCTTGTGACCTGTCTTCAGTGCTGCTGCTGATCTGTGTGTGTGTGTGCAGGTGGGTTCAGTGGTAGCTGTTGGTTGGCTGCGTTCACAGAAGGCTGTAGACTGGCACCTCTTCCGGAACATTTTCCTGGCTTGGTTCGTCACTGTTCCTGTAGCAGGCCTGTTCAGCGCCGCCGTCATGGCCCTGATGATCTACGGCATCATGCCTTTTGTATGAGGGCAAGGACCAGAGATGGAGAGAATTAATGTAAGGTGATCGAGGAGGCGACAGAAAAATTTTTAAGACCAGGAGATGGTAAGATGGAAGGACGGATTAAAAGAGTTGATAGGGGACAGCCAAAGAGAGGGTGTTTAAAAAGCTGTCTAGAATTGCATCTAGAATCTGTCCTTAACTATTCTCTACAAATGTATCTTTTTTTTTTCTGTTTTAGCTGTTGTAATGTTACTGAACCCAGTAGGTCTCATGTCTCATCTGTAACACAATGAAGCAGTAACAAAATAAGTTTCTCATACAAAAGTGATCATATCAATAACATATGGTAAAGGGTGCGAATACATGAGCATATGCACAGATCAGCACATATGAACCTTATCTATATACACACACACACACACAAAGTACCACACACTGTACCTATACAAGATAAAAAGTTGTTTCATACAGCACCACAGAGCACAGTTTAGATCAGCATCATTTTCAAGCACAAAGCATTGATGAGCTACGTCACTTATTTGCTATATGAGGCTTTATTTAATCTGAAATGTACACTGTATGAGTTGCACAGCTGCAGTATTTTACATCCACTCAAAATGACAAACTGGTGATGTAAATGTAGGTAAACTGTTGATCACTGGAGGCCACACAAGGTCTTCACTGTAGTAGCTGCTGTACTGTATCTCTTGGAACTTTGACTTAGGGTCCCTAAAAATCAGCTAAATGTAAATATTGTGTTATTCATCATACCTCAAACCTCTGCCGTTTAAATAAAGCTAGTGCGTCAAAATATGAGGAGGATGGAGTAAAACACTATAAATCTGATATATGATTCAGTGTTAGCTCTTATCATATTTATTCAGATTATTTTTCATCAAAGTTTATTTCAAAGAATATAACGTAAACAACAAAACACTCTTAACAGTGTGTGCTAACATTTCTTCTGTAAATATTTTCTGCAATAGACATTGGATAAGCTCTTTATTTAGTCGCCAGACATCACAGAAACTACAGTGTGGAGATTAAGCTTTGACACCTCAGTCACAAGCTACTGACCGTTACTAATGAAAAAGAAATGGACATAACATTTCTAACCAAGAGCTGTAACTCCAAAACACCATTTTATATGATTTTAGATAAGCTTTTAGATCGGCCCAGATATTCTGATATTGAATATCAAAATTGAACTAAGATTCAATCCCTGCCCAGTAATTTGTAAAAGTGCCAATGATGCTGCACACCAGATTGTACCGCTCTCTATAAAAGTCACATTTCATTTCTAAATCACTAGAATAGGAACAAAATACTGTATGTATTATAAAATGACATTTAGGCACTTTAGGTTAGATTTTTATTATCCAAAAGATGATGTATTAATGTTGTTGCACTGACGTGATGGCTATTGGATAAAAAGATTCTGGCCCTATGCACCAAGACCTCTAAGCAATACAGCAGGTGCCTCAATCATTCTCTTTAAATTTTCACCAAAGATAAACTCCGGATCCATGTAGTCCCAGTTACACTTCAAAGCATTCAGTAATTTTGTCTTTAGTCTCCCATTTCATTATTTGAAAAGCCAAACAAAGTATCTGTATACAGTATTTCTATTCAAGGTAACGAGGCATGCCAACAGAACCCAAAAATGCCATCATATGTGCAAGTATAGCCAAAATCTAAGTACAGTGCATTGCACCAGCACATAACTCAAATCCACGCACACACACACCAGCAGTATAGATAGGTGAGACTCTTTCATTATAGCATCACTAAATTTAAGCCACAACCTGGCCATGAAGTCAGTGTCAAAGTTAACTGGATACTCCTTTACGACCATCGTATTTTGTATGTGTTTTGGTGCTGGTCTAAATTACACCTTAATGCTCTGTCTAAAGATTGTGGCTTTGAACCAATGCAAAGTGTTAACTTGGTTTTTTCCTTGTGAGTGTATTATACTTTGTTGTTGTTTTTGGTTTGTTTTTATCTCTCATCATGAACAAATCTATGCTTCGGTGACCATTTGCCTTGTAATATTGTGCTTTACTGTTTGTCGAATACAGTAACTTCATTACTGTGGTGTTTACATTGTCACACGTAGGTAGAAATAACTCATTACTGTTGCCTAAAAATGACAAACTATTTACTACAAAATGATGTATAAGATATACAGGAATAGTGAGGTGTCTCGTCATTTCGTGTTTCAGTTTGTAGGCGGTGTGAATTCTGATCATGTTACTTTTACACTGCTATACATAGTTAAAAAAATAAAAAAATATATATAAGGGTGGGTGTGATTTAAAAAAAAAAAAAAAATAATCATTAGATATATATCATTCAGACTATATTTTTCTACATATCTGAGTTTTACCTTGAGTGCTGAATTTTGGAGAGAGAACTTGGCTAAAATGAGTCCTAGCAGAACTTATATTGAGAAATGGATCTATATACAGTATGTACTAATATAACGTTCTCTCACTTAATGCAATATGTAACAGTATCATTCAGGTAAGGGTTTAATATACTGTAAAATGGTCTTGGAGAGATTTCCATGTGTCCATTTTCACCAGAATTCTGTCCCTTCTTTGTAAGCGTGGTGGCTTATTGTTCAAATTCAACAATGTTAACGATTATTTCAGCAAACTAGTGGTGCCATTGTTTAGGCAAGGCAGTTTTTGATGAATTTCACTTACAGAGCAGCAGATGATTTCGTTTTCAGCAGTTCTCTTTATCACTCAAACTTTAACGTGTGAGCAGTGAAACAGCATATGACCCGTGTTTTCTTGGGGATGCAGTAGCGTATGTGGCCACAGGATGGCAGCATTTAACCATTGTAAACATCCTTCATTGCGTGCACGTACTAATGGCTGTATTTCAAAAAGCTTTATAGAAAAATCAAGTCCCTCTGAAATGACTTATCCATTATCTGTATGAACCTAATGTGATCCAAGCTAATATGAATTCAGGGTACAGTATCATAAGTGAAATTGGACAATGTGCAAAGTAACCATCCAGTTAAGTGTGTAGATAAAGGTTTCCAGTTTTGCTTGGCGTCGTATCATCATTTTCTGTCAGTGGGTGTACTGATTGCATTTCATATTTGTCTTCTCATTCACATTGAAACTTAAAGCGAATGTAGCCTGCTCCCCTGCTGATGCCTGCGACGTGTTTTCCCTGTGCTGCCATGCTGTAAAATGTCTGTTTCCCTTTGTAAACAGGGCCATAGACTTAAAAATACTACCCTTATCTGCGTATGTACTGTATTACTAGTTCTATTTCTTTTTGGAAATTTTGTGAGAGTTGTCTGCATTTTGAACTAATTAAATTATGGGAATTAAAATGAGAGAATTACACCACTGTGTGTTTCATTTTCTGTGAGCTACATCTTTCTGGGAACATTCATCTTTAGTAAACACGTTATCCATGTCACCAGGGTCACGATTGGATCTGAAAGCCTGTCATGGGAACACTGGGTGTGAGGCAGGGATATACACTAAATGGGCCACCAGGCCATCACAGAGCACTGTGCACACACTTTCACACACTCATGCACTCCTAGGAGCAACAATGAGTCAGCAATCCACTTTCTGGCATGATTTTTTTTTTGAGTGATGGGTTGAAACCAGAGAACCTGAAGGGCACAGAGACAACTTGTGAAATTGCACACAGGCAATAACCTGAGCTCCGTCATAGAACACTGGAGCTTTGAGGTAGCAAACTTGACCCATGGTGCTATCATTAAAGATTTTAAATAAGCAAAGTTTTTGCTTTTTTTTTTTTTAATTTAGAAATTATAGGGAAAAGGTGCATAGAACTAAAAAGTACAACAAACAATTTTTATATTACAAGAAATAAGTTTATTATGTGAAAGTTTTGGAAACAGTAATCAAGCAAACCACTGCTGTATACTATTGCAAAGGTGGTGGAGATTACAGTGGTATCAAAAGCAGCTTATATGCAGAATGCATTTTATCTGCAATGCAGATGCATTTAAATAATGTTGGAAGAACTGTAAAACTACATTCAGCAACATTTCTGTTGTACAGAAAAGTTTGTATACTTTGGAACTCTGGAATTTCTGCATAAATGGCTCCAAAATGTGCGCAAACACTAGCATTCACTTCTCTCTCTCTCTTTTTTTTCTTGCTTGTTGGTGTTAAATATGCTCTAGATTCTAGGCTTCACATAAGAATTCTCTAACATCTGTGTGAGAATTCTGCAGTATGCCCTTGCACTTTTTTGTGTAAGGACACTAGGTAGAACAGCGAGGGAGCCGATTTGTGATTTCTGACCGTATTTTAGGAGCTATTAGAAACAAAGAAAAAGGTTTAATATATTCATGTCAAACAAAAAAACTATGCAATCTTGCAAGAGCAGCACTAAGTCGTTAGGTGTTCAGTCACTCAGTTCTATGTAGATCTTCTCAACTCTTCACTTTTCTACCATTGTTCTTTGTGAAAGCTTTGAGGTTCGACCACATCTGTCGTAGGCTGAGTTCTGGAAGGTTGGTGCTCTGAGATTCTAGAGGTACAACTAATGCTACCCTGCTTAGAAGTAACACTGTTCTCACGTTTCACTTGTGAGATGAACATATCCAAGTCAAAGTGAGGATGTTCCTCTCCTCTAGCTGTTGGAGAGTCTTTGTTGTTTTGAAACGGGGTTAATGAATCTTGAGTAGGTGAAGAGGGTGAAGAAGGGAACAAAGGAGGAGAAGAAGAAAAGAAAGAAGCCGGACTTCTCCTGCCATGTTGAAGAACATTGGAAGTGTACAGTAGAGTAGGCGCCTGCGTGCCTGTGAGTGAGTGAGGAAACAGGGTAGGAGAAATGGGTAAAGGAGGAGACCCTGGTGAGTTTGGAGGTTCCTGAGGTGAACTGGGAGAATGAAGGCCCAGTTGTGTGCTTGCTGCCCAGCGTGAAATCTCCTGGAACAAATTAGCAGGTTCCTCAGTTATAAGCTGTTCAGAATCGCCCCCTTTAGGTGAGGGGAGTGTGTTGCGCTTAAAATGAGACAAATCCAGAATCAGCTTTGGCTCAGAATAGTGTTGGGGCTTCCCATCCCTCCATGCTATCTTATCCAAGTATGAAGGAGAACCCACTTTGTAGTCACAGGAGCGCCCACAGTCCAGCTCCAGGTAGTGGCCGCATAGCCTATCCAAAGATGAGTGCGACTGCTCAAGAAAGCGCTCTGCTGAGCTGCTGTGAGAGTGCTTACCAGGGTCTACCAGAGCTTCCTCAATGAGGGAGGAGGAATTGGCTCGTGGATCTCTCTGGACCTCATCCTCCTCAGTCTCGCCCATTTCTGACACACTCTGTATGCAGTCACACTGCTCCTGTTGCTTCCAGCACAGATCTGATGAAAGACTGCATGCAGGGAGAGAAGGGTTTTAGTTCATCTTCAAGTACTGAGTCTGAATGATTTAATTTAGTTTAAAGACACTTGAGGGTGTTTAAATCTACTGATCCAATGAACTAAATTACTCCCGATCCTGAATCTATACATCATTTACATCATAGTCCATTTTACTCACAATTGCCATAATGTTGGCTTTTGTCTATTGTAGGCCAGCATTGTTCACTACATGAACCTATACAAGAACAAGGCATACAGTTTGAGATAAACAATTGAGAACAAATGCAGAGGATAACAAGTACATTGGGATTTTTATTTAGAAAATAAAAACACTGCACTTGCTTTCTAGGCTGTTCATTAAGTAACCCTTTGTTTCAGTTGAGCACAGCTAAATATGGACACACCTCTGGGTACATGGACAACTCTTAGAATCAGACAAAAGATTTAGTTGAAAGTGGTCCTATTTAAGTATTTTCAGTGTACTGTTTTCAGTGTACTGCTGATTTTGTTTTCGAAATAGATTTGTGGAAATTATTTGAGGAAATTAGGTTAAAAGGTGCATCATTCTGGATTCTCAGGAAAAGTAGATGCTTTTAGAGCTGCCAAGCTTTGTCAATAATCATCTACCACACTTTGTGCCATGATTGTGAAGAGAAGAGAAAAGAAGAACTGCGGATTAAAAAAACAAAACAAAAAATAATAACCTGGAATGAGAAATGCATTTAGATGATGTTCTAGTTAGTTATCTTGCTGCCAGTAATTAACAGCTAACAGCCCAAATGATCTGCTTTAAATCAGAAACACTTAGACACAGATTGACTCTGAGTTTGTGTTTAATTTAAATTGCAGTAGGGTTTAGACACAGTACTCATACTATAACACTTCATACGGTTACTAATAATGCTGTCAAACTCTGGAGGCCCACAGAGATTTGTGTTTACCCTGTTACAACACACCAGATTCAGCCCATGAAGATCTTGGGAATTAGCTGATGAGCTAGGTGTGATAAATGATGTCTGCAGTATTGCAGACTTCCGTGACTGGAGTTGAGGTTGTTTTGCTGTAAATGGCAGCAATCTAACATAAGCATAACTGGAATATTGTTAGGCAAAGAGTTAATAGTTAATATAAGGCATGTGTAAGTGCTTTAGTGTAGAAAACATAACTTTTTGAGTATAACAAAAGATTTCGTTTCATTTATCTCATTCTGGTTCTACATCTACATCTCCTGTCTTCACTGTTACTGATGACATGCTCGACCACTAAGCATATACTTATCCTGATCATTTAATTTCTGCAGTTGAACTTTTTAACATCTGAAACCTTTGGGTTCTCTGTGTTTTTTTTTTTTTTTGTAAATCTGAAACTTCAGTGCCTTGATGCCCGATGACGCCTGAGATAGGCACAGGCTCCCCGTGACCCGAGGTAGTTCGGATAAGCAGTAGAAGATGAATGAATGAATGAATGAATGAAACTTCAGTTAAATTCAATTAAAAACTAAATTCACTTGTACATAATTTGACTATGATCATTCACATTTAAATACGTTTGTCACCTTTTAAGCTGCATCACTCTGAAAGGGAGGGAGCAGAACAAATGAATAATATTTTAAACAATGCAGGGTTTTCTTCTATTGCATTCTGGAGATAACTAGGGGGTCTCAGCTGCCCAGAAACACCCAGAATTATACCACTGCAGGTTTCAGATCAACTTCCCCAGACTTTATTTGTCATATAAATGTAATGTAGGTTTGATCCGTGTTTTGCTAAAAATATCAGGGAATTTCCTAGGTATCAATATAACTGTTGATGCTCCTAGATTATCTTTAAGATTATAACTCAAGACCACTCGCCTCCACGGTCACACTAATGACATACAGAATGAGCTTGATGTGTTTCTATTTTCGGACATGCCACTTGGCTCGCAAACCACAAGTTCCACTTGGGTCTTTGTCTGTCCTTCCAAGTTAAGTCTTATTTATGACCTCTAGACATCCTTCTTTGAGAAACATCGTTAAATCAGCCCAATTAACCTCCACCTGCTTATCCTCTGTGCAGTAAATAATGACCTTCCCCTTACATCAGGCCATCTGGCTTCAGAAAGGACAGTAGGATATTATGAGAGATGATATTAAGCGAATAATTCATGAGAAGCTATATTTAACCAGCCTCTCATGTCATTGAGCCCTAACGTCATGTTCCTTGATTTCCTTCTGCTGCTATCTTGGCTCTGTTTTACTGTGTAATAAATATTGACACTGAATACTGGCTTTTAGTAATCTAATTTACGGCTGGAGTGAAAATCAGGAATATTAAATATACGGCCCATAGCGTGCTCTCTGATACACAGTTTTATTCAAATTTGCTTGTTTGCTCTAGATGTAACATGTTAAAATAATTTTATTGTAAAACAAAATCAAAGCAGCCTAAATGTTTTGATTTAAGCACTGTAACTTTCTCTTAATGGAAGACACTGCAACACAAAGGTGGCATGACATTCAGGGTACGTAATGAAACTAACTCCTAAGAGTCAAATCTAATTGAATGAAATTTCGAATTAAAATGAAACACTCGAGCTTCAATATATGTGTAAGGCAGTGAACTCCATCAAGAACAAGCCTCATTTACTTAATCAATATACCTATCTAGGGCTGTAAAAGCTTAAATTGAGCTGTTTTCTGGGAACACACACTGCTACTGATTAGACTCTATTAAAATGCAAAAACAGCGGTAGGATTTGAGTCTGTACCTGTCCCAGTGACCGTGTTCACCAACTAGACTGTCCTCTAGCTCGTCCTCTATGCGGAAGGGCTGGAGGGACACAGGCTCATCCTGTGGACAGGAATATTGCCGGAGGAATGAGTGAGACAGAGCTGCTTCTGCTGTCAGACGGTCCATTGGATTAAAGGTCAAGATCTGCTCCAGGAAATCTATGGCTGAGAGGTGGAGTGGAGAAGAAGACTCCGTGATACTGGTTTAATAGCTGTGTGAAGGTGTGAATTACTGAAAACCATTTTACTGGACTGTCATTTGCTTGTTAATTTCAATCCTGTTTGTCTCTCACCTACATCCTCCACCTCAGGAAGCAGTTCTTGCAGTGGTCTCCTGACCTCCCAGTTGTGGTTGATAGAGGAGGGCATGACTCTCAGCAGCTCCTGTCGGTCCTCTTCTCTAAACACTGGTACAGTGTCCAGAATTAGCTGCATCTGCTCCAGCTCATGTGCACCTAGAGCATAGAATTCTGATGTTAGAATGAGATTGTCTTACTTTTAAAAATAGAAAGAACAGAGATGCAATTTCTGAGCACAGACTATATGGCCAAGAGGATGTAAGTACACTTATCCATCACATTCATATGCGGGCCTTCTCCATCCAGTTGCCGGAAAGCTTGAAGTATACAATTGAATACATTGTTTTGTATGTTGTAGCATAAAATGTCCCTTCACTAATAATCACTGAGGCTCCCAAACCTGTTCCAGCATGACAACGCCCCTGTGTACAAATACAGGTCCATGGTGGCGTGATTTGCCAAGGTTAGAATGGAAGAAGAGTGGCCCAAGCCTTGACCTAAACCCGTTTTGAGAACTCCTCACTTGACATCAGTGACCAACTTGACAAATTCTCTTGTATCTTAATAAGCACCAATCCCCACAGCCACACTCCAAAATCAAGTAGAAATCCTTCCCTGAAGAGTGGTGGTTATTCTAACTGCAAAGAGGCACTAAATCTGTGTTAATGTTCATGGTTTTGGAATGGGCAAATATAGTGCGATAGTTTGGTGTCCACAAAATGCTGGCCATATAGAGCAGTTATACCTTTCCCCAAAACTGAATTTGTCTGTTGAGGGGATTCTTAAAAAATTGAATATATTTCATGTATATGCCGGATATCAAGTCCATTCTAGCTTTAAGAAAAAAAAAACGTTTCCCTGATGATTACAGTAGGTACTTGTTTTGGTAGCCTCATTTAGTTCTAATAAGTTGATTGAACAGTAATGCTGGTAAAATCTATATATTCACATTCATCTATACACCTGCACATTCATGCAGTTATCAGCCAATCATATGGCACCTTTGGCACCATTATGCAATAATGTTAGAATGAAGAAAGAATCTGTCTTATCATGGATATTGATCCAGATGGGCTGGTTTGAGTATTTCATAAACTACCAATCATACATTCGAGGTTCTTTAAAGTTTACACAGACTGGGTGAGAAACAAAAACAGGGAAGGGAACCGAGTCTGGTGTTCTCCTGTTATAGCCCACCCACCTCAGGATTTGATGTTTTGTCCATCCTGAGATGCCTTTCTGCTCTCTGTGGTTGTAAAGAGTGATTGTTTAAGTTCCTTTATCCTTCCTGGCATCTTAAATCAATCTGGCATTTTTTCCTCTGACCTCTCATCAACAAGGCATTTCCGTTCACAGAAGTGTTGCTTGCTCACTCTTTTTTGCACCATTCAGCTGTACAAACTGTTCTATGTGAAAATCTCAGATCAGCAATTTCTGAAATACTCAACAGCTCACCTGGTACCAAAAACCATGCCAAGTCACAGAGATCACAGTTTTTCTCCATTCTGATGTGTGATGTTATCATTAACTGAGGCTTCACCTGTATCTGTATGAATTTATGATTTATACTTCTGCCACGTGATTGGCTGACCGGATAGCTGCATGAATGTGCAGGTGTAAAGGTGTTTTTATTAAAGTAGACTTAATGTATATGCTGTACATATTTTCACATTGTAATGCATTTCTTGTTTATTCCATGCTACTATGTCCTGGTGAGAAATATCATAATATAATATAACAATTTGTTTATTGTGCTTTTAGCGGTCTTCCATTTAACCAGGTGGACCTGTGCAGTATATGCACTATGACAGAATGTATTACAGATCTGACCTGCAAAAAGCATTCGGCCTGTTAGCATCTCAGCCAGGATGCAGCCCGCGGCCCACATGTCGATGGCCTTGGTGTAGTTGTTCGGAGAGAGCAGCAGTCGAGGGGAGCGATACCATTTAGTCACCATCCCTTCTGAGAGGTAGCCCTGTTTGCACACGCACACACAAGAGACTGCTGTTACCTACTAGCAATACATATGGGCACAAGCAGCTTGTAGTGACACATTGCTTTAGGATAAGAGGGTCTCCATGTCTAAAAACAACTGTGTACCACTTGCTCTTTGTCTCTGAAATACATCAGGCTTCACTCACATCAAAAACAAGCTTCATCTCATCAGGCAGGTTTCCCTAGACATAGGAAATTTTTTACTTGTGTATATTAGACTAAGACTGAATTCAAGCAGATGCTTGCTTAAAGCTGTGCCTCACTAGGTCAGAACAAATGACCGAGTTAAAATCAGTATGTGACACTAGACTGAGTCTCTATTCTCTCATTATCTAGGTGATCCAGTAAGGTGGCTTTTATGAGCACACCAGTCATAAGGATAATGTGTTTCTTACAAGAGCTGCTCACTAATACCATGGCAGGTCTTGGGGTGTTGATGGCATATTACATCAGTAACTATTCATCTACACCAGAGGCATATGGTAGGTTTTGCAATATGTGTTTAAATTCAACATTTTGCCCAAAACAAAACTTTTATTATGGCCTTCCATCACCCAACTACCAACTACACAACAGCATTATCAGCGAATAAAAAAAACCAAAAACAAACTATTTTGTATTTTGTTCATTTTTTAGAACTCAGCACAGTTCTTTTAATACATTTGTTTATTATGCATGTCTATAAAATCGATCAGCAGCTGATACTCCAGCCAGATGTAATTCAAATCAAAGTTTAATATCACTGTGATAATCAAAGTTTAATATCACTGTGATTGTTTACATTGCTGTAGTAAAGGTTTAATCAGAAAGTCTTGCATGGCAGACACTCCATGTAACCACTATAAACAGATTAAAAACGCAATAATGTAATTTATGATGTGGTGAATTTTTCCATTCATTGTTTCAATAATTGCGTGACAATAATAAATAACATGACATTAATAAGAATTGTCATTGTAATTGCTGGGAAGTTGCATAATAAGAGGAATAAAACACTTTGGAAATAATAAACACACTAAACAACGTGAGTCATTGTCTGTATAAAGTAGGTTATTTTCCTACATCATCTTGCCCCATGCTACTTTATTCCTTGCTTAAAATCTGGTAATTTTACTTCAATGAGCCTATTGTCTTTATGGGGTATAGGACACATTTAGGAGGTGTCACATTTTATTTATACCATTTTCGACTGTGTGAAATTTCGTTTTTCAACAGTGTGACATTTACTGCATCCACAAATAGTCTGCAGATCTGTTCTGACAAGTATTGTAAAGAAATCGAAACAATCTGCAAAGCAGGATATCATGAACAGAAACTGCACTGTTGATGAGAGGACGAACATAAGCTTAAGGCACAATACACAATCCTGCTTCTGCCAGAATGCCTCCACTACAGCCCTGCACTTCCCAGGAGAATAAATGACCCAGCAGCTCTTCAAACTTTAATGAGAAACAGCTGATATAGCTGCATGGCCTCTAACAGACCCCCATAGAATCCATCTTTTCTTTTCCACCTCCCAGTTTTCTCTTGAGAGGAGGTGATGAATCATTGACGAGATCGTACCAGGCAGATTCCTCAGAGTGAGGTGGGTTGTGATGGAGACACAAACAGAGATGCCATTCACATCCCCTGGCCACATTGTTTACCACATTGTTTAACCAAACAACTAAAATCCTTTGATGGACTGATAAAATAGATTTAAATCTTCATCCATTGCAGTGTAAAATAAACAACTATTACAAAATGAACCACAAGTGCAGCCAACCAATGTATTTCCACATTGCTGATTAGCATAAGCCTATTTATCCCAATACAACAAGCCTTTACAACAAGCATTTGCCAAAATAAAAGCATTTTAAAGGTTGATAATTTGATAAATGTTGTGGAAGAATCACTGAGCAATAGCCCTGGTACACCAGACAAGCAAAGTTTATTTATTCACTAGGTGAATTCAACAGCATTCACAGAAGACAGGAAATCTTGCCAGAATAAGAAGCGTTCACTGTATAATTTAAACAAATAAAGTGCAGTGCAAAGTCTCTCCTGTAAGCTTTATGTAGCTGGACATACACAAAATTATATCACGTTAGTTTATCACTTTTCCGTCTATTCGGATCAGATCCAGGCAGCCAAAACATGGGACTCAGCAAGCACATTGGTTTTTGTTGTTGTTGATTATGGCTAGCTAATACATTTTGCATTTATTTCTCTAAAGGTAAGTAGCTGTGGGTATACACTGTTTTGCAGTGTTGCAAATTGTTGTCACAAAAGTGTATCATTTTTTCTACATAATCTCTATTTTGTTCAGTGCAAGTGTTCCAGTGCTTAAGGAGTGTACGGATTTCAGAAAAGAATCTGGTTGTTAATCTATGTTCCATTAAAAATTTTAATTTGACCCTCATTTTTAATCGGGTGCCATCAGGAGTGTCACCCTTTGCAGAGTCCTGACCACTTCAGGAAGCACGCATTCATGTCAGCTGAGAGACAGCACTGTCATGTTCACTAAGTCAGGAATACAGACTGAACTGAAAAGTGAGCTTGCTGATGCAGACTCATTCACAAACAACACAACATCATGACAGCATTGAATATGAGTCCTTGGTGAACAACAGACAGCAGGGTGTTGGACATGTGACCCTAATTCAAACAGACTCGGTTATTACTCACAAAAAGCTTTATTGTTCATTCAAGCTGTATAGAACAAGGCCTGTTTCATGTTGAACTTGCTCTGTGATCCTTTCCTGTTGGAGCCTAGCACCTTTTCCTCATCCTGTATAACTGACTCTCACTTGGCTCATTTCACACAAGTCTCCATTCATTTTGGTCTTCTAGAGCCTGTCTATATTACACTAAAGCATGACAATGGTGCTGGGAGAAGCACTTTTAGAAGCACAATTAATCTTTTACAGCACTAATCCTGAAGCAGTTGAGGACATAATTCGTCAGAAAGCTTTTGATATGTAATACATGGATAGTGTGAGTCCACAAAAAACATGTGTTAGAGACTCATGATCTAAAGGTAGGTCAAAACAGGGTCATCTACATATATAAGCATGGAGCATGGAGCTAAACACACAGTTCTATTCATCCTGTTTTAAGCCACTTTACTTTAAAAGGAATTAGGAATTATTGTAGTGGGTGCAGAGTGGGAATCTATTTCATCAGAAAGTGTGAAAATAAGCCATAATTGCACACATATGAGGGCAGACACATGATTTTGAGAACAGCAAATGGCACAGCATGAAATAAAACAACAATGAAGTCTGTGCTGGTTTGCAGTTGTCGCATGCCTTGAAATCTAAAAACTTGGAAATAATGCAAATGAATGGCCATTCTGAGAAGCATTTATCAAAGGACAATTTTTTGTAAAGCTCACCCTCAGACTTATATGGGAGCCACCTGGATATATGACATAATGTTGAAAACATTATGCCACATTAGCAGTGCTGCCAGGATATGATGATGTATGTGTAGTACAATGAGACTTGATATAGTTAAAGAATTTGCAGATTTTAGCCTTTGTTAATGTCAATATCGGATTGAAGAAGCAGAAGACTATGGGTTGGGTTACGTTTTAAAATAATGCTATACATTCATTCATCTCCAATAACCATTTTAGCCTGGTCAAGATTGTGGTGGAGTAATGAATGGAATCGCATGATCCTTTTGTGCCACAAAGTTCTTATCGCAATATTTAAATTAAACGATGGCTCATCAGGTCTGGAGTAACCGCTGCGGTCACCCCTTAGCTACACCGTGGCACATTAGTTCATGTGTTCAAGTTGGAAATTCTCTGCCCCTTTCTGTGAGTGATTCAAATCTTTGGTGTTGGCTTTCATCACAGTCTGGCCAAGAAAGAAGAGTCCATTTGACTGACAACCAACCCATCCCAAACCAGTGTTTTTTGCATAACCTGCAGTCTCAGGTGTACCAGCATGGAAACAGCATGGTTTACCATGACTACATTGGGTAATGCTGTGTCACTAAGTAAAAACATTAGTGAAGCTTCTGACAGGGTGTCCAAGTGTTACTTTTCCATAGAAATCTTGTAAAGAAGTGTGCAATATAGAGGTGTGCAATATAAAGCTACTGTAATTAAGTCACACAGTGAATTCACTGTGGCAAAATCCTACATCCAGAAGACACTGTGGTATCACATACACATATTTAGATTTATGGCATGAAGTGCTTCTACTTGTTTTGCAGAACATTTTAAAATCTGTAGAATGTTGCTTTGCCTCCTACCTTGTGTGAGTAGTGTGGGTCAACAATGCGTGCCAATCCAAAGTCTCCTATCTTCAACAGCATCTGCTCAGTGTTAATGAAGATATTGCCGGGCTTCAGGTCACGATGTAGCACATTGGCTGAGTGGATGAACTTCAGACCTCGCAGAAGCTGGTAAAAAAGCAAAGTGGCATGGGCTGCTGGCAACGGGCCCTGCTCCAATATCCGGGACAGGTCCATCTCCATAAGCTCTTGCACAATATAGATCTCTGTGAGCTGGGCGAGGTTGTGTGGCAAAGGCTGGCCACATGGGCCCAGTGCTTCATACACCCTTACTATGTTCTCATGCTGGAGCCGGCATGTGATTTTGACTTCACGCAGTGCATGTTTAATGCTCATAGGGTCATGCAGTACCAGCTTCTTAATTGCCACTCTTTGCCCACATCGCCTATCAATGGCAGACAACACCAGGCCAGAAGCACCTGTGCCCAGGGGTCGATGGTCATGGAAGTAACTGCCCAGGTCAAAGCCATATCTGAATGCAAAAGAGCTCCACCTGGCCATTGTTCACAGAGGAGTTGCTGGGTGCTGCCTGAGGGAGGCTGAAAACAGAGGAAAACTTTGTTGAGAACATAATGTGAACGAGATATTCAATAATACTAAATTCTATACAAGGATTTGTTAAACAGTTAAAAACTAATTTGACAGTAGTGGCTTTAGTTACATCGGTGGTTTTTAACCTGGGGGTCACAAAGTGGAACTTTTGAACAAGTATATAAAATACTTGCCTAATTGCAATGCCTGTGGGTGTCATGCTATAACTAATTAACTGCTGATTGGAAGAAATTACATGGGCTTAGCAATTTGTGAATTAGTAGTCATCATAGCTAGATGCTGATTAGAAATGAAGCAATTTCATGTCAAGAACAAATACAGAGTACAGTGTCAGACACATGGCTGAAGAGATTATATCTTTTCCTCAGCCCTACTCAGGCACGACTGGATACCATGATCCTCTACACGAACCCAACCATCCCACTGGGTGAGCATTCACCAAGGTTGTTTCAAATTAGATTAATTTTTATTCAATAAGGAGTGGTCAGTATACATTTAAAAAATTGGTTACGCTCACAAACAGGTTAAAAACCACTGACTTAAATCATGAGTCCTATTAATAATTTACTCCTGTGATGCTGTATTTGTAAGGATATTAGAGTATGAACTCAAAGCTTTTGATCATTACAGTCATCTTTAATTGGCCTGTGCTGGACTGATTTATACTATTTACATAGCCAAATCAAAGCAAAAAGCAGTAGGTAGAATACAACACTGTCTTGGTCCAGGGTAAGTGTTTCCATAGCAACACCCCACAACCTGAAAGGGCCTAATACATATGTACAGCACAGTTTCTCCCAGGCTGTGAGCTCTTATTCCAAAAGCCCCTCCACCTCTCATTAAATTGAGTTAAACTCTTGCAGAAGCACTGGATTGCTCATAATGTTAGAGCTGCACATTAGCTTCATACTAGATGCTGAGCAGAAACTGGTTTCTCTCTCATGCTGAACTGATCATGACGATCACATTGTAATCTAAGAGGGTCTACTTGCCATTTTAGGCACTGTGTTGGCTTTTCAGCTCCATGCTTGCAGTTATCTGTCCAAGTTTCTGTGCTTTCGGTTCTGAAAGAGAAAGAGAGAGAAATGCTGAATAAAAGCCACACGGTTATAGTTATAGTGATGTTTTAAATAGCTGATAACTACACCAAACAAATACTGGTTTTGTCGATTCTCGAACAACTCACATTCACTCAGACTTTATAGGTTTTGGTGTGACAGAAATTTTCAGTGAATAAATACGACATCATATTGAAACACTTTTCTAGGTGAACAAATATGACATAATATTAGAAACTGTATTGCTTACAGGTCATAAACATGTAAGCATGTAGCTATATACTGTATATAGCTACATGCTTACAGGTCATAAACATGTAAGCATGTAGCTATATACAGTATTAATAGAGCTCATGGTGTAAAAGCTTTTACAATAAAAAAAAAACTACCAAGAAACAACCTTTCTGATGCTAAAGTTCAGGCATGACAGAAAACTTACCCCACTGCTATTTCAGGAGCCAGCAACCAATTAGAAGAGAGAGAATTAGCGCATGTGACAGTGTAAAGAAATAGAAGTAAGAAAGGGATCGCTTGTGATCAATCGATCTTACACAACAAGTAGCTTTTGTAAACAAATGTGGAGATTTACGCAACATCAAATTGAGTATCATTTAGTTCTGTTATGCAACTAGTTATAACTAAGTTTTGTTAACAGCTCTAGCAGCTGAAATGTCTTCAATGAAGCCTCCTCATCATAGTTTTATACTAACTGTTGCAGGTCAATTGTATTTTATTGTTTTGTAATACGAAGATCCGAATCCTGATAAAAAACAGTTCATTTCTTCAGTGCGATTTGATACAAGGAAAAAGTTGCTCCAGACAATGTCAGGAAACTGCAGAGTCAATGCAGATTTTAAAAAGGTGTCCGTTTCCTGTTGTAAAGGAGTCGTTTGTCATTTTTTGTTTAGAGCCCAAAGACCACACAGACGTTCTGCATTCCAATCCTCCAACTTCATAAATAATGCACACTGCTGTGGCTCTGACTGCTGCTGTGTCAGTGATGGACCTGTGCTGCAGCACACATACAGTAGAAGAACATGGGTGTAAGAGGCTTTGGTTATTTCTTGGGAAAGATGCATAGGCTCTGAATAAGTAAAAAAAAAAAAAAAAGCATTGTGAAAGATTAGTGTGGTTCAGTGTTTGAGGCACAAAGTGAAAAGGTGCAGCAGAGAAACTAGTCGCAGTCTGTTGTCTTTCTTCTCTCCCTTTGTGTGCGCGGCTGGTTTAACGCCTATCTTACATTATACTGTACTGCTGTATCAAATCAATGAATCAATGAATTGTGCAACCAAAAGTACCAGAAGTCAACAGGAAAATAAACCGAGATGAAAACGTCAGAATCAGGTGAAATAAAAACAGTGTAAAAATCTGTGTTTCGGCCCAATGACAGAAGTACAAAGAGAATGATGAGACCTTACCGTTACTACACTTCAGGCTTCTTCATGGCTTCTCTGTACAAAGAACAGACTGCATTCACAGGTTTATTATGTTCATATTTCCCCACAGTTTCTCACCGGTTATCGTGTAGCACCGGTTGTAGTCTGAGGTATCGGTCAGGTTAAAGCTCCCTGTTATCAGCTCTGCTTCTGCATCGAGGATTTTCCGCCTATCAAATCATCATATTACATCTGCTCCTGTGTGATAAGACCGCATGCGAGCCTCTCGTTAGGAAAACTCTTCTCCACAAACCGTTTTGTTTTCCGCGTTTCCTTCCACACTGAGTTTTCTGACAGCTTTTTAGAAAAAAAAAAAACAACAACAAAAAAAACAAAACTCGCTGTTGGTAACCCCCGGTGTGACGTCACGTTCCGCCCGTTGAGATCTGGACACCTGCTCGCGCCGACAGGAAACCAAAAGCTGCTCGCGAGCAGCAGAGTCTAGCGTCCAATAGTGAATCAGAGGCAAGAGGCGCGAGCGCTCTGATTGGTTGCTGGTCCTGGACGTGAATTTACAAAACAGCAGCTGCTTCTGACACTTGAGAGACTGATGAGAAAAAAATGTGATCCTGCCATAGGATAGATGCAATCAAGTGATCTACGCTCAAAATACTGAAGGTGTCTTTTGGTAGACCCCCTTATACAGAGAGACTTACAATTTATTTCAATTTATGCACCTGAGCAATTGAGGGTTAGGGGCCTTGCTCAGGGGCCCAGCAGTGGCAGCTTGGTGGACCTGGGATTTGAACCCATTCCCTTCTGGTCAGTAGTCCAACCACTAGGCTACCACGTCCCCCTAACCACTAATCCGGATTGTGATTCTTAAAATGTTTACATCCAGTACGTCGGACGTGACAGAAATATAAACCCTAATTTATTAGAAACCCCTGTATGCATTCATGCAGTTGTCTAAACAGTTAATCATGTCGAAGCAACACAATGTCAAACAATCATGCAAATACAGGTCAGGAGTTCAGGTGATGTTCACATCAATCATCAGAATGGGGTACAAATGTTATCTCTGTGACCTTGTGCTGGTTGTGGTATGGTTGTTGGTACCAGGTGGGCTGGCTTATTTTGGAAACTGCTGATCTTCTGGGATTTTCACACACAACAGTCTCTAGAGTTTAAACAGAATGGTGTGAAAAACAAAACAAAACAAAAAAAAACACAGTGAGCGATAATTCTGGGGGTGGAAGTGCCTTGTTAATAAGGGAGGTCAGAGTAGAATGAGCAGGCTGGTCTGAGCTGCCAGGAAAGGATATAGTACCTTATATTAACACTCTTCCCAACATGTCTGTTTTAGGTCGTTTTTTTCTCCAAATTAGCATTTTGCACACTGCCAAATGTCAAACACTCTTCTTTGAAATCATATCTGGAGACAGAAAAGGTCAAGACAATTAAAAATATATATATATATTTAACCAATTAAAAATGGAAAGATTAAAGCACAAGCAAGACTCTGCTTAGGAGAGGCCATTCCACTAAATGTCAGTGACTTTTAGGAGTAGATGAGTCAGAACAGCAACCATGAGGCAAGGATAACTCTGAAACAATATGACATTCCATTAGGAGTTTGTAACAATGCATGTATGAGATTGTGCAATTCTGTTGAGGCTGAAATCTAACTTTTTGTTAGAGCTTTTATTTTCTGATATATACGTACATCTAGATGTGTTAAACTACTTAGAAAATTACATTTTATTTTATGAACCCACCCATTTTCCAAGTGATCAAAAATAATAGAACATAACTTACAGGTGATTCCTGTTGTCCATGTGTGTCCTGTTAAACTGATTAATTAATAGCTCTAAATGTGTACCTTTGGTTTGACCAACCAGTATGAAGATTAGACAGCTGTCTATAGGAGAAAAGGCACTATAAATCTGAGAATCGAGGGATAATTGATCAAGAATGTTCTGAAAAAGAAAGAAAACCACTCAAATACTAACAGACAGGTCAGCCAAAGAAAACAGCAGATAGATGGATACATTGTGAGAACTGTGAAGAAAATTCCAAAAAAAGTGACATCAACACCCTCCATGAGCAACCTCGATGGCAAAATATTAGGATCCTTCTGACAGAGACATTAGACAATAAGCGCTGCAGCAGGTAGTGTTGCCACTTCAAGGTCTCTGGTTCAATCCTGAGCTTGGGTTACTGTAGATTTTCAGTGCATGTCATCCCCATGTTTCCATGGGTTTCCTCTGATATCCTTGCACCTCTAAAACATGCATGTAGGTAGACTGGGATATGCTCCAGATCCACCTGACTTTAGAGTATTCCTAGAAATTTGCTGTAGAATCTACTTGTTTCAGCCAAAAAGTAGTAATTATTGTAATTGTAAATGCATTGTAAACCTGATAACACACGACACTATGAGAATAGCACTTGAATCTAGATAAATTACATTACAGCATGATTTAGCCTACTCACCATGACACTCTTGATCTAATGGTTACATTTATTTGGCATAACAGTGTCACACTACCCCAGACTGAAACTGTTTCAGACCCCTGAATCTCTCATTAATTACTTTTTATTGTGTTACTCATTATACATGCACTTCACCTTGCTATGACATTAAGTATATAATGAGATACTGTATTTAGCTTTATCGAAAATGTCCCGCATTCAATTATTTTGATTAGTTCACCATTTGACCACACATAGCATGATCAAATACTTGAATGCTTAGTCATTGTTTCACTATAAACTAAATTAATCTTATCATTTTAAAAGGCTCCCAACTTATTTTTTATTCCTGCACCAGTGAATAATCTTACCTAGTCTCACTTACTAGGAACTGTTGCTATAATTTGGTTATAACAAAAATCAGTCCAAAATAATACATACATACCAGTTTGTTTGTCCTTTCTTCCTACAACTGCATAGTGTAATGTATAATCCCTGAAAGTATCCCAGAAAATGATGATTTCCATATGTATATTAATGCAACGCTGTTCTGAAATTACTGGGCAAAGCTTTATATCTTGATAGATGTAAGGATTAGAATGGATTACTATTTTTCAACTCATGTTGAATTTCTAAGAATTTCAAAGCCGCTAATTCTAATGGCTGACTTTTCCAGTATACTCAATCCAAAGGAAAAGTGTCCAATATTAGTCGGAGTGAGGGTCGGGCAGGACATTGATGTATCAGCTACGTTCTATACTGCATGGATGCTGTGTGTGAAGTGGCCAGCAGGAAAGCTGGCTGCCCGCCCAGTGTCTCATCATCAGAAGGGTCAGGTTACTGCACAGTGGGCGGGCAAGGAGGAATAAATAAATGAAGAACCGGTCTGAATTTTCCTTCTTCAAACGGCTTAGTATTCTCTCTGTGGGAGTGATCTGCAATGGAGCTTTTCAAGCTTTTCTGTGACTTGATCGCAAGTGTACAGAGAATC
Organism: Tachysurus vachellii; assembly: GCF_030014155.1. Taxonomy (NCBI): domain Eukaryota; kingdom Metazoa; phylum Chordata; class Actinopteri; order Siluriformes; family Bagridae; genus Tachysurus; species Tachysurus vachellii. Next base: position 12,988,807 of record NC_083470.1, read on the forward strand.
TATTACATGGTTTCACGGTGTGGGATGCAATAAGATAGGGGCCATGTTGTGTCATGGTATGCTTTTAAATCCTAGCTTTCAGTTCATATAAAAAAGTAATAATGAAACATTATTTGTTCACATTGCTGGGAAAATTAACTGAACTGGTTTCATACACTCACCTGTAACCACTTTGTCCTGGTCATTGTTGTGATGGATTTGATCCTTATCCTGGGTGTAAAGTGGGAATCCACCATCAATATGTTGTGAGGCACTCAAAGGGCATGACTGTGTAGGCAGTGTAGGTTCCCAACCCTAGCCCTAGAGATCATGCTAGATGATTTTCGGGATTGATATCCTGATATTAACATGTAGTGGTGTTAAACAACTTTAACAAAATGACACCTTTTTGTCTGGAAGATTAACTCATAAAACAATTAATAGTTCTGAATGACATTTGATTTAATAAACCAGCATGACGATCAGACAGCTCTCTAAAAGAGAAACGATGTTTTGAATCTGAGAAATGAAGGGAAATTCAGAGCCATTGCACAATGGGCATAGCCAATACAATGATTTTGAATGTTCTGAAAAAGTAAGAAAACCACTCGTACTAACAGACAGGTCAGCCAAGGAAAACAACAGCATATGAAGACAGAAACATTGGGAGAGCTGTGAAGAAAAATCCAAAAACAACAGTCAGTGACGTCACCAACCACCTCCACAGTGCAGGATGAAGGTATTACTATCCACTGCTCGAAGCAGAAATAAAGAGACCATAACACAAGGTGCAAACCACTTATCAGCAATTAAACTCAAAAGCCCAGATTGAGATCACAAACTGTTCACAAACACTTATTTAAGACTTTCATTTTATTTATTTCATTGTCAGTGCAATTAAAACTCAGCATGTCAACATATAACTCTCTCAGAAGCTTAAGTTTTTCAGGTAATCATGACTTTAAACTAAACATGAAAAATGCATCACTACATACATTACTTGGCAATTTACATAACACCTAAAGGCAAAAACATTTATAAATTTAAACAAATTGCAATCCATTCAGTGCTTATAATTTTTTGTCAAAGAAGTCAGTTCAGGTGACTGACAGAACTCCCTTTATTGTTTACATTTAAAATCATAGAAAAGTACATGCTAGCATGGGATTCAGGAAAGTTAAAGGGGAAAACACATAAGGTGAACTAGCTAATAGTATGAATATAGTTTATCTTAAAAAAAAAAAAAAAAAACAATAAACAAATCAAACTGTTGGCAAGAAGTTGTGTGCTTCCTATATTTGGGGATATTCTTGCTTTTCTAGTCAACAACTTCATTAAAACATTGCACCAATAAAAAAAGACAAAAAAGGGACCAAAAAAAGCATGTGTGAAGCACAGTTATCATTTATGTTTCTGGCATTTAGCAGAACCTCATCATTAAGGTAAGGTCTTTTTCTATTGATAATGAAGAATCTGAAGCACTTTACAGAACCCTTTATGCATACAATGGCTCATAGTCATTTCTCGAGCTGCGGCAGGCAATCACACAAATGCTGAGTATGCCCAGTAACTGAGGAATAGAAAGAAAAATCAATACAGCTCCCACATTATACCCACACAAAATATTACACCATTACTCAAATGATAATCCTAAAATACCTTTATGATGGCAAATCCCAAGATGACCAACAAGCCTGTACTCAGCACATCCTGCAGCAGCTTCTCAAGTTTAACTTTACATCCCTACAAATACACAGAGAATTAATTGCACAGTTAAGGACAAAGAGCAATTTCTCACCAAAATACAATAAATGCTAATATATGAAATGTTTTAATGTGGAGTTCTGCTTACATTTGTATTCAGAACCTCTGGGTGGTTCAACTGCCCACTGCATGTGGTGTTTGCTTTGCAGCATGACACAGGCACAGAATTATGAGAAGTAAACCATGGTCTAGTTGACCAGTCAGTGTAGTTTGACACCCCACAACATTCCAGCTGAGAAGCACAGAGGACAGAAAGACACAAATAAGAATCTGTACAGTCATTAGATTGTTTTCAATCATGGATTACAACTAATTATAAAAATTGTTTACCTCAGACTGCAAGTAATCCACCGCCTTTGTTTCAGAATTCTTTCCGTCGTATTTCTCAAAAACGTCATTCATTGATTTGTTCAACTCTCCGCTTATCTGTCAGAATATTCAATTAAAATTCATTTGTACAGCACTTTTAACAATGAGCAGTGTCTCAAAGCAGTTTTACAAATATGAAAATAAAAAATATTATTTATAGTAACCTTTGTATTATTCAGGTTCTAAATGCGATAGCAATGAATGGGAGATTTGTTCCTTATAATGTTGAGTAACAAAATGTCACAGAAAGTAGACAGGAATATATTACAATGTTTGTAAAACTGCAAATACCAAAAGAGGAAAACTCACCCTGCGTTCATAGATTACACCAAACACTAAGGCTGTGAGCTCCGCAGCAAATATCAGTAAAATAATGAGTAGGAACTAAATGCAAAACAAAGATACATATGAATATAGTTGTATTTAAACAATTTACTTCTACATATTATTTTTTAAACTGACATTCAAAGTTCTGTGTTTCTTATTTTCATCCTGTCAGATATATTTCTGGAAAGCACCATACTCACAATGCCTAGGCCAATGCTGGACTCCCTCAGAGTTGCACAGCAGCCGATTATGCCAATGATGAACATAACGATGGCCACGACAAGAATGATGGCTACAGGGATAATGGCATATTTGTCGACTGTGAAGCTGCTAAAGTTCTTGTAGCTGATTATGACATATGAGCTAATATATGCAAGAGCTGCTCCTGCCACCTGGAGGAAGATGCACAATATTAAATAGAGAACATATGAGCAACAACAACTACTAATCACATCACCACAATATATTGTGGAATTGGTGTGACACACACACGCCCTGGTGTAAATATGTCCCAAAGTTATTGGGTAAATGATGCAATAAATGATAAATGAGTGATCATCACGCAGAATAATAATGCAATGTCTTTTTTTTTTTTTTTAATAAATAGTTTAATTTTGCCCTAAATGTGTGTCAGCTGGTTCACCCAAATACCACATGATGAAATACTACCACAACAACTTATAGATCTTGGTCATAAGACTAAAAGTATCTTTGTTCCTCTAATCTTTAGTGGAACTCTGGTCTTGTGCCTAAGATATCAGCATAAAGCCCTAAAAAAACAGCTTTGTAAATTAAGTAAAGAAGCTTTTAGTACAAACTGCCTGAACTGAGATATTCCTTGTTCAATTTTCTTTTTCTTAAATAATCAAATACATGTTACATTTATTTTAATATAACTAGTATTATAGAACTAATAGTTATGTGACAAAAACGTGACTATTGTTGTATATTTAGTGTCAGTTCAGCATGAAAGAAGCTGAAAATGAGAACCAATACTCTCTGTTTATGCATCAGTTCCCTCTTATAGGGTAAAAGGGGATTTTAATACGTGTTTACTGGTAGGATGTCATACTGAGGCAAACAAAAATACCCGAAACTTTTAGCCACAACTTTTAGCCAACAAAAACACACTGCCTGACCAATATGTCATGAAATGTTTGCTGATACACCAAGCATATACGAATATACGCAAAAAAAAAATCGAGTTATTGTTATTAAATCATTTGTTCTTTGTTTTGTCAACGAATACGGCTATTACACTTCACCATTAGTGTAGAGATATTCCGGAAACGTTAGCTAGCCTCTTTAGCACGCCAGTAAAGAATTATTTATTATTAAAAAAGACGGCTTTATCAATTTCAGAATCTCAAACATCAACGAATTAAAAGACAATTCTTCATTAAAATCATTAAAAAAATTCTCCAAAATAATCCCACGTTATTATCGTCATTAATTAATCTGTAAACTGTTAAAACATTAGCTACAGTTAGCTACATGGTATTAGCTACATTTAGCTAATAACTGGTTTTACTGAAAAGATACTCACCCAAAATATTAAACTAAGGAACAAAAGGACGGTCTTGGATGCTAGGATACCGAAATCCATGTCTGCTGTAAGTTACTTGTGCAATAACTAGCTGAATTATGCTTGATTAAATACTTTGTTTTGCTGTGTAAAAGAACACACGCCTCCCTTCACATTGACGCTTGTAAGGCCTTCACGGTTGCCAGGTATGCGGAAAAAAGAATCAGAATCAGAATTCTAATTTGTTTGTGTCTTTTGTTTGTGACACCACCACACAGACAAATAAATAAGATGAGAATTTAAAAAATACACATATGTAAATACAAATAGACAAAAAAACACACACACACACAAACTGTGTGATATGTAACCTAAACTAGCACTGAAATGACCCTGATTTTAACCACAGATGTAAATGACTTATAATGAATATTAAATAAAAAGCTACGTGATGAATTGTGTGTCCCAAATCACTTAGACAATATGCAACATCCATTAGACAATATAAACATTATACGATATATATATATATATATATATATATATATATATATATATATATATATATATATATATATATATATATATATATATATATATATATATATATCGGATATATATTCTTATTGGACTATATTGTTGCTGATTATGTTCATTAGCCTAGTGGTTAAAGTGTTGGACTACTAATCGGAAGGTCATGATTTCGAATCCCAGGTACACCCTGCTGTCACTGCTGTGCCCCTAAGCAAGGCCCTTAACCCTCAATTGCTCAGTTGTGTAAAGTGTCACTCTGGATAAGGGGTCTGCTAAAGGCAAACATAATGATTTGGGTTACAATATCAGGCAACACGTCTGAGTTTGTGGTTAATGTGGCTCTACGACAGGCCTGTTTTCACATTTCTACCAAACGCTAGATGGAAACATACTCGCATTTTTAGAACCACAACCAATGGTCCAGAGGGCGTACATGCAGTAATATTGGGGAACCAAAATGGCGTGAATCATGAGCATCAGTGACGGAGGGATTTTTTTTGTGTTTAACCAAATTAGGCTACGCAATCCAAACATTTTTAAACAAACAAACAATAAAAGCAAGCATAAAAAGAAAGAAACAAAATAAAACCCAAACCTTTCCTCAGCTCCAGGTGTACCACATCTTTTCTATTTGTGTTTTTCACATGGCGAACATATATTTTACCTCTAAAATGACTGATTAGAGTGTAGAGTAAAGATTTCAAAGATTTTTAACATACATTCTAAGTATACATATACGTATCATTAGTACAAATATGTAAGCTTGACAGTACCACCACATCGACAGTTACTGACTTCTTTTTCTACTTTTGGATTTTCCCGTTAAGGGTCACCACAGAGAATCATCAGTTTCCGCCTAGCTCTTATCACCGGCATCCTAGTGTTCAGTGTACCATAACATAAAAAGAGCCACATAGATGGCTAGAATTGAAATACTCACAACAAATAACTACTGTAACTTGTTTACAAGGTGTGAGCTAAGCGTGTGTAGGGAGGACACGATCATCGAAAATGCATAGCGTTTCATATAAAATACACTATATGGCCAAATGTCTGTGGACACCTGGTCATCACAGCCATACTTGAGGTCATTCTGAAACTCAGACATCCCAAACTGCAGAACGTATTTTCCGGGAGGTATTCCGAAAACATAAAAATACAGCTGTTTATGTTTGTTCATGTTAGTTCACAGTGCATTAACTAATGTTAACAAGATTTGAATAATGTATTAGTAAATGTTCAAATTAACATTAACAAAGATAAATAAATGCTTTATAAGTGCAGTTCATTATTAGTTCATGTTAACTAACATCGTAAACTAATGTTAACTAATGATCCTTAAGTGTTACCCAATATGTGATTAAGTGTTAAAATATGTAGATCACTTTTACTATTTATATAAGCTGAAGATGAAATGAAACGTGTTGAAGTCACGTCAACATGTGTTTTACAATCATTTAACCCGCTATTGGCAATGCTGAAGTCACTGTTACAAACTTTACAGTGTCCAACATTGTCATTATGTTTAACGTTTATAAGACGGGGACACTTTCGTGTAGTCTGGTGTAAAATGTGTGTTATACTGTGGTTTTTTGGGGCTCTCTCCACCTGCCATGGGCCATGATGGTGTAAAATGTGTGTTATACTGTGTTTTTTTGGGGCTCTCTCCCCCTGCCATGTAGTGATGGCCAGTTCGTGAACGAATCGTTCTTTTGAACCGGATGAATCAGTTCACCAAATCGGACTGATTCGTTCTACAGTTCGCGTCTTAAGTCAGCACTGATCCACAAGTTACTAAAGTTACTCACTTTCGGTCATGCCTGACAGCCCCTCCGACTCTAAATAAACTAATATCTCGGAGTATATGTAACTCCTGTACACTGAGCTGAGACATGTTGTGCTGAGAGAACTGTGAGCTCGAGCTGTTGATACTGCGCATGAATCACTGAACCGATACAGCGAATCATAGGTACAGAACTGTAATACAGGCAGTGATGTGCAAACGTGGCTGTTTTAAAGATATTAACTTTATATCTTTAAAACAGCCACGTTTGCACATCACTGCCTGTACTACACAACAACCCCATACATGTTTTTGTATGTTGTAACATTACAGTTTTCCTTCACTGCAATTAAGAGGCCCAAACATGTTCCTGCATGACATTATCAAGGTTGGCTAGCGTTAAAGAATTTGAATGTATTGCATAGAGCCCTAATCTCAACCTCAGTGAACACCTTTGGGATGAAATGGATGCCTCTTCGTGCAACATCAGTGCTAAAGCTCTTGCAGCTGAATGGACAAATCCTCACAGCCACAATTTAGTAAAAAGCCTTCTCAGAAGTGTGTAGGTTTATAGAACAAAGAAAAGAGAGCTAACCTTTGAATGGGATGTTTAAAAAAGAACATATTGTCATGAGTAATAGAAAGCCTCCTTAGCCTAAACAACAATTGTATGGTTCTCAGCAAGTACTATTAACAAACAAATAACCTCAAATGACAACAAAAATATATGAATATCTAATAAAGCAGCAACCAGAAACCCGGTGGGAAAAAAAATGTACACCCTCTAATTCAGTAACATGTAGAACCACCTATAGTAACTTGTAGCTTGAAGTAAATGTTTTCTGTAGGAATTTAGTCTAAGCCTCAACCATGCTTTATTTTATTGATGTTTGGGGGCATTTGTTTATGCCCAACTCGATTAATATCCTACCCAATCATCTCAGTGGGGTTGAGGTTTGGACCATTCCAACACCTTGAATTTCTTACTTTAGCCATTCATATGTTTGCTGGTTTTGGCCCAGCTTAAGCTGCTGGAAACATCACAATTACCTCACTGAACAGTTTGGTGGAGTTCATCACAGTCCTGTGACTGCAAAAACAAACACATTCACCTTGATCTCATTCATTTTAAGGATATTGTTCTGCAACTTTTAATGCTGTCATATTCTTTTGGAAAGCAGGGGCATTTTCCTAGCCAGCCTTCCATGAAAGCTGTTTTTTTAATCTTTTGCTTATTTTCTGTCTATTTATAAACAATCCTTCTCAGTGTAGAATGATGAATATCAGATTGCTTGGAGAAGGCCTTGCTTTCTTCAGAAACACATAAACAAACAAACAAACAGACACGCACACGCACGTACACGCACATGCACACACACTCACACAAGCACACACTTGAGGCAATCACAGCTGTGCTGATATTCACTATTCATTTCCTCTGAAGGACAGGGCCGGCCCTGCGCATAGGCAGAATAGGCAACTGCTAAGGGCGCCGCCCACCACTAGGCCCAAATTATTATTTTTATTAATAATATATATATATATATATTAATATATATATGTATATATATTTTATTATCTGAGAAGTATTTTATTTATATATTTATTATATATATTTTATTGCTGTAAGAAAGGCAAGGAAAGCAAGGTCTCCGTAATATAGTTTTTTTATATAGTTTGTGCGTGTTTCCAAAATATTTTCAAAATAAAGAAAAACAGGACAAAGCTGTGCAGTTTGTTTCTGTGTAAGTTTATGAACAAAATGATCGGAACACAATTGTCTGTGATTCCAGGGGCACCAGGGAAATTTTGCCTAGGGCAGCAAATTGGCCAGGGCCGGCCCTGCTGAAGGATATCAATTGTTTGTGCTCTTTGGGGAAAGTGGTAGATCTTGTTGGTTTGGTTAGGAAACCTTGAGAATAAAACATGTCTTAACAAATCTTTCTAGAACTGGATTCTCATTGTTATGCTGTGGCAAACAACTAACACCTCATGAAGTTACAAAGATGCAGAACCCATTACATATCTAGTAAGAGGATGTGGTTAAAAGTCTTCTGACTGGTTACAGAAATGAAACAAAATACTGTGAAAGTTTTTTGACTAGGGTAACTAAAACACACCCATCATGTGAGAACAAAGAGTCTGACAAGCTGATAAACGACCATGATACACAATAGTCTCTGCTGAAAATCATGGGCTCACACTGGTTATCTCTGTTGTCTGTCTTTGCATTTATCAGTGCTGCTGATTTTCATCCAATACCTCGTTCAAGCAATGGGCTTCGTGAGTGCCGAAAAAACCTTAGCGCACTAGCACTCGAGGTTCTCCCTGGTGGAGGCTGGGACAACTTGCGCAACTTGGATATGGGTCGAGTGATGAACCTGAGCTATTCACAATGCCAGTCTACAGAGGATGGCATTTACATCATTCCAGATGAGATATTTGTCATTCCACAGAAGGTGAGCTCAGTAGAGATGAACTCAGAGATCATCGGTTCATGGCTTGAGCAGAAAAGCTCCACTTCAGGGTCAATCAACATGGAGGCTTCCTTTGAAAAAATGGTGAACGGCAAGTTCTCTGCTGAGAGCAAACGCATGAAAAACCATCAAGTGAAGGATAATTCAGTCACAGCTAAGACACAGGTAAAGTCAAGCAAGATATACAACTAACATGCAAGTGAAAACTTTGTCTACTCTTTAAAAACACTACTTTAAACCGTAAATTAATAAGAATGACAAGAAGTAAGAAGAAATATGAAATAATAGAAAAAAATAGAAATTAATATTTTTTAATTGATTTTACACATTCTATCCTTCTTTTAGCTTTGAGACAATGTGAATTGTTAAAAGCACTATACAAATAAACTGAATTGAACTGAATTAAAAAATGCATTGTGTCAGTCTCTATGGACGCCTAAGATCAAATAATATATGGATAATAATATCCATAAATAATAATAAAGCCAAATATTTTATGCGAATATTTTATGTTTGTCAGTGTTGAACACAGAGTGCACTGGACTAAGTTCATCAAAACAGGGAAAGATGAAGCCAGTTTAATGCTGTTCAATTCCATAATTCCTTCTTCTTTTTGTTTTCCTACAGGTGCGTAACCATGTGTACACAGTAAAGGCAAATCCAGATTTCATCCTGGATGCACGTTTTGCCAGACAGGCAGAGGAAATTGCAGATGCCATTGAGAACAACCAAACACGTCTGGCTGACTATCTGTCTGAAAAGATGGTGCTTGATTATGGTACACATGTCATCACAAGTGTGGATGCTGGTGCTACTTTAGTGCAGGAAGACTATTTAAAATCATCTTATGTTTCTGATATGCAGTCCTCTCAGTCCTCAGTCACAGCAACAGCTGGTGCCAGTTTTTTTGGTACAATTAATTTTAATATTGGCAGTAATGTATCTCAAGAAACGTCTGAAACCAGGGAATTTAAGGGTAACATTACATATTCCATAACACTGAGTCATGGTGGGGCTTCGTTTTATCCTGGAATCACTCTACAGAAATGGCAGGAAAGCACTCTAAACAATTTAATTGCTATTGACCGTAGTGGATTACCACTACATTATTTTCTCAACCCATCAACATTTCCAGACCTCCCGCGTCCAACTCTAAATAAACTTGCTCACTCTGTGCTTATGGCTATAGATCGTTACTACAAAATTAACACCCATCCTGGGTGTGTTAATCCAGACTCCAAAAATTTCAATTTCCAAGCAAATATGGATGATGCATCCTGTAAAGGTCCAAGCACCAATCTTAGCTTTGGTGGTGTTTACCAACAGTGTACTCCACTGCAGAATGCTTTTTTCACGTCAGATGTAAATGAAATCTGCCAGGATCTGGCTGTGAAAAACCCAGCCACTGATGCATATTCTTGCCAACAGCCATACACTACTACACTATTGCGCTCAGAAGTGCAGGAAAGACAATACAGTAAGTATGAGTGCCAAAAGCATTGTCATTCATGCTGGCTGCTTTTTAGCTGTTGTAAAGATGTATGTGGAAATGTGTATTATGTTCAACGTGCACAAGTCGACACTTATTGGTGTTCCACTACTGAAAAAGCCCCAGACTTTTCTGGATATCTCTTTGGTGGTTTATATGGCCCTTCTTTACAAAACCCATTAACCAAATCTAGATCCTGTCCTCCTAATTTCTTTGACCTAAATTTTTTATCCAATGGCATTATGATCTGTCTGAGCAATGATTATGAGCAAGCAACAAGATTCTCTGTGCCCTTTGGAGGTTTCTTTAGCTGCCAGTCTACCAATTTGCTTTCAGGCGGACAATCACGCTGCCCACCACAGTTCAGCCAACATCTTGTTGGCATAAGTGATGGCTGTCAGGTAATGTACTGTGTACAGTCGAACATTTTCACTGGGGGTGAGTTACTTCCCATTCACCTCCCACCCTTTACAAGACCTCCAGTGATCAGTATGATAGCTACAAACACTGTAGCTGTTATGACTCAGGGAGATCAGGCTTGGGTGAGAATCAAAGACACAAAGATGTGGAGGTTGGCCAAGCCTGGGGACATTGCAAAAATGTCCCAAATATTTGACAATTATTCCTCTCAGTCACAAAGTAACACGATTGGCATAGTATTCGGTGCTCTAGCCTTGATTGCTCTTGTTGTGGCAGTAGCAGTGTTAGTGGTGAGAAAGAGGAAGAGGATTCTTGCTCTCAAAAGAGGTCAAGGCTATGAGGAGATTCAGAGTGAAGGACTGATTGAGAGTACTGTAGAAAACCAGACAGAGCAACTCACCGAAAGTCTGACTGACGATAATGCTCAGAGTCTCTTGGCTTAGTGTAAATGTTTCCATACAGTACAATAAATAGTTATAAACTGATTTACAGTAGCAATGCACTATTATCTTTAACTAAAACTTTTAACTGCTTCAAGCTATTAATATTTCATATTAAGCTAAATATTTTGCTTGCTGTTATAATTTTACCTTTTCTACATTTATAAATAAAATCAGATCATTAAAATCATCAATTGTAATAAATTGTTAAAAAACATGTTTCATTTCATTTACAATTGCTGTGTACTTTTATCAATTAAAGAAATTATGCTGCACATTAAATGAGGAATTTTCTTTTGTGAAAGAATTCTAAAGAAAAATAAGAACATATCTTTTTGTTTAAATATTCTATTTATAAATGAAAAAAGCCAGAATATGATGTTCTCACAAAGCACTGAAAGTGTAAGAATGTGATATATTAAAGTAAACTTGGTTAATCCTATACACATACAACATAAAATGCAATTAGTCTAAATCCATTTTACTTAAAAGTCCCATATGTGTAGAATGAGAAAGCTGGAAATCACAGAGGAAGTTTCAACGTCAATTCAGTCAAAAGTCAATAGTGTCACTCACGCAAGCACACCATTGTACACAGACATGCTTGTGATTAAATGTATCTAGTTCCATTTAGCTTCATTATCAGCTGGTGTAGCTTTACAGTAATAAAATACAGAATTTGCACTTAAACATAACCAAACATTGTGTCCTTGCTCAAGACATAACAAGAGATAAATATCTTTAATAAAGAGTAATAAAAATGTAATCAAACTTATCTAGTTACAGTAGACCAGCACCTACTTAACCTTAGTTGGAACTCAAATTTAAACACCCAGTAAGCTATGGAAAAATAAATAACGCTTTAGTTAGTTTGAATAACAATATCTTACCATGCTCTTAACAGCTTATGACAAGCTCACTAACGGTATAATAAAGCAACATGACAACAATTAACAGCAAATAGCACTAACAACCTCAACGTAGGTACGCAGCTAAAAAGATGTGATCTGGTCATTTCCATAACTTGACTGCACACCACATCATCCAAGTTTATGTACCCCATTGGTGGTTGACATTAAATTGTCAGTGGTCTGTTTGTGCAGCATGTGACTTCCTTTAGAGGTTCCTGTGAATGTAGCAGCACTAGCCACATATCTTTCATTTTCTGTGAGCCAATATCACCACTACTGATTTTTCTGACATCTCATAAGTGCTGAGCAGTTACCCAGCGCTGAAATGGTCTGGGATTCAAAACTAATTTTATTACTGAGATTGGTACTGCCAACATCCTCAACAGAGTCAAACAAGGTGTTTCATAATTAACAACCTTTTAGCCCCAAAGCTTCCACATGTGAAATCAGGAACTCAGACTATTAGACAATCATTTAGTTCCACTCATGTGGAAATGGAGAAGTTACTAAGGTACTAATCCCTTTTTTTTTCCAAAATCCACGTTGAGCATCTTATTTATATATATATATATATATTCGCCATGTGTACAATATTTTGACTTTTTTTGCTTATTGCATCACACAGATTTGCAGGTAAACATCAAGCTGACATTGGTTTTGTTTTCTATCCACACTGTAAATAATAAACGGCTCCAGTCATGCAAATGATAAACTTGTTACTTTCATATTGTTTCAATTGTTCTGTTCATTTAAGACTCATGAACTCCAAAATTCTCCAAAAATGTATTCTGTCTAACTAACTAAGTCTTGTTAAATAAAAAAATCAGAATTTTAAAAAGTTTAGAGTAATAATACAGAAATAAATGCTATAAAGTAACTGGTGATATTAATTTACTTAATACTAACTACATGGTCATTTTAATAAGTGCAATACAGGACCTGATAAGTGCATTAAATTCTTTTAACAAGAGGTGCAACTTTAACTATTTGTATCAATATATATTAAAGAAGCCATATACCCATTTTTTATGTCATTGACTCAGATATACAGATAAGCACTTAATCTTTCAACAAAAGCCTTTTGGCACTCCTTGGCTGGTTAAAAGTAATAAATCGTTTATTTATCAATCCTTATCCTAGACAAAGTGGTGATATATCTGGAACATATCTATAGAACACTATCAAAAGATAGGAATGCACCACACATGGCAATCCAGTCCATTACTCATCTTTGCACCATGCACACACACCAATAATGCACTCTTGGACACCTTGGGAAAATTTAGAGTAGCAAACACACCTACTGACATATTTTTTGGGAACTGAGAAGAAATCAGAGATCCTGGAGAAAACACAGGAATGATGCATACTTATCTATCACCTTCACCCAAACGAAGATGAACACACCTTCAAATACTGGATAACTGGGTGCGAGCACAAATGACATGAATATGAGATGATGCATAAGAATTTCAGCTTCACTAGATTTACTATTGATCAGAGGTGGGTAGTAACGAGTTACATTTACTCCGTTACATTTACTTGAGTAAGTTTTTGTATACTTCTAGGAGTAGTTTTAAATCACTATACTTTTTACTTTTACTTGAGTAGATTTGTGAAGAAGAAACTGTACTCTTACTCCGCTACATTAGGCTACAATGAGCTCGTTACTTTTCCTTTTACCTCTTTGGTATTCTACGCATCAATTTTAATGTTTTATTTTGACAGAGAGAGAAACTTCCGATCAAACGTAGTTGTGCAGTCTCGTCACGTTACCATACTCAATCTCAGCGGCGGGACGCGTTAGTTAGAAACACAGCAGTTTTGTCGAGTTCAGCTGTTTCGAGTTTTTTTATGTGCTCAACTTTACTCAGCGCCGCAAGAGCCGACAAACAGATGACGTCAGACGTGTCGTTTCTCGCAGCGCCGAACACACATATTTAAAGTGATAGTTCACTCAAAATGAAAATTCTGTCATCATTTACTCACTCTCATGTTGTTACAAACCTGTATAAATTTCTTTGTTCTGATGAACATGAAGGAAGATATTTTGAGAAACAAAAACAGCTTTGCAACCAGAAGCTTTAGCTTACCTGAAACTAAGGAAAGTACTAGAGGCTTCCTGAAATTAATTAAAGGAGTAGAGATGTATTTCATTATTATTGCCCTTTCATCAAGGCATCAAATGTGCAACAATCACAACACAAAAGAAATGAAATGTGTGTGTGTGTGTTTCCTTCTGTTGTTCTGTCACTGGAGAGACACACACAGTTTATGAGAATTTATGGGCTGCCTCGTTCTAGTTCTGCCTGGTAAAAAAGTATAAAGGTTTGGAAATGTGTTACTTGTGCATATTTATTTTTTATTATTATTATTTTATTTATTAAGTACTTGAATTTACCTGAATTATTTTAATTTAAGCTATTTTGTAATTAATTTTCATTTATTTTATTGATTGGATGAGCCATAATTTGCCTAAAGATTATTTTGTATTTTTTTCTGTCTGATTGTTGTCGTGTTAAAAAATAAATCAGATGTTACTCAACAGTTACTCAGTACTTGAGTAGTTTTTTCACCAAGTACTTTTTTACTCTTATTCAAGTAATTATTTGGATGTCTACTTTTTACTTTTACTTGAGTCATATTATTCTGAAGTAACAGTACTTTTACTTGAGTACAATTTTTGGCTACTCTACCCACCTCTGCTATTGATTCATTCAGTAAAAATGGCAGACCATTCCATTTCTGGCTAAGCTAAAGTATTGGAACAACTATAGACAGACCTGACCCCTGATGAAATCCTGTGTTGTGTTGGAAGTGTGTTTTGGGTCAATTAGATTTGACGTATTTCTGAGTAATTTAGCAGACAGAATGTTTCTGTAAGCTTCTGAGTTAATTCTGCTGCCACCATTATGAGTTACATAATTAATACAGATGAGTGATCCTGTTCCAGAAGCAACTCTGCAGGCTCAAGCCATGACACTACCTAAATCATGCTTGATGAACTTGCAAGTCTTGGATCATGAGCAGATCCTTTCTTCCATTACACTTTGGCCTCTCTGCCACTTTGTTAGCGGTTAATTTTGATTCCAGAACTTTCGTGGCTTATCACTGCATTTCTTCGCAAATTGCATTTGATTCTTATTGCTGATGAGGGACATGCATCATATGTATGTCTGCTCTCAAAGTCTTCTTCAAATGGTGAATGATACCTGTAAAGACTGTTGTTTTTGTGTTTTTCTTCACAGCTCTTACTGTATTCTGTACCAACTCCTGTTGTTTTCCTTGACCTGAATTCCAACTGTTAGTACACCAGCGGTTTCTTTCTTTTGTTTTTTGCCTTTCCAAATTGTTGTACTGGTTATGACTAATGTTTGCGCAATGCCTCTGATTTCTCTAATTAACAGCTCTCTGGTCTTCATGCACATCTGGTCTTTTTTAAAAACAAATGCAGTGTTGATAAGTAAAACATCACTTGAAAAATGTAGGTTGCCATGTCTCAATTGAATATAGATCGAAAATCTAAAATGACAGCTCGAATTCAGATCTATGGTCTCATATTACCTCTTTTGACCTTAAAGATAAATGTCTTCAGTGTACAGCACAAAAAAAGAATTGCCCTTGAAATCCTGTCTCATTCCCGGGACTGTGACACACCCTCACATACCGCAATTGCTTAAGCTCCCTCCCACAGTACAACTGGAACACACTAAATATATCGAAACCAAACCAGTTAACATATGAATTCTGTCAACATTGGAAAAAGCAGAGAGAAAGGAAAACACTCCCTGCAAATACCTGAGTCTTCCAGGGAGAGTCTTTTCAGCTGGAGCATTCATAGAATTGGAGAAAGTGAGATCCTAACAGCATGTGGGTTTTTATCATTTAAATTCATTTTCATTTTGAAAAAAGATTATTAGCTTAATGTGAGATATAGTTGACGAGTCAACTGAGTGACAATTGGGTTTGTGGTTAAAACTTCCTGAAGATGTTTGAATGACCTAAATATGTTGGATAATTTTGCACTGGTGAAAGGTAAGTGTGATTTGTAATAATCTTACATTACTGAAGAAGAAGTGGAATTTCAACTGAAAATAGGAGTAAAGTAGCCATTACCAATTCTGTAAACAGTATGTGCATCTGAAATAAGCTTTTGTCTATTTGGTCTCAATAAATACTGTAATTACAACAAAAAAGCAATGGTTGGGAACAGATGATTCGTTGTGGCAACCACTAACGGGAAAAGACAAAAGAAGGAGAAGAAGACAACAAAAATGCAATGGTATATTTTTTATGCACAGAGAATGGTATGCTTACATAAACCATGTCTTATCTCTTTTTAGAAGCAGTCATGGGCCTTCATAAATGCACTGGTCTTCACTTATTAGTCTGTATCAGCACAATTTTGACCCTTTGTCATCAAAGCTCAGCATGCCACCTGGGAACAGAGACAGAATGCAAGAAAGCACCCTTTGTGCCTGGTTCCAACCTTGCAGGTGAAGGATTTGATGTAGTCAGCCTGAGACGCAAAGGTGCCTATTTGATAAATGTCAGATCTTACAAATTTGACAACAACACATGTACTGTGTGCCCGAACCAATTACAACAAGGACAGATGCAGAAACTTCCCTTGGCCGTTGTGGACTGGCGTTCTTTCAACCGCTGTAGAAAACAGCTGTCAAGTTCTCTTCATTATTCCATAGATTCGCTTATTAAAAGCTCCACATCACTAATCGACAATAACTGGGCAGTGGACCTTACCCTGGATGATTGGGGTAAAGCTGTTTTAGGAGGGAGTCACTCAGACATAGCCAAGTTTGCCCGAGAGCAGCACATGATGGACAAGGTGACCTTTGCTCTCCATGAGATCAGCTGCATTTATTACAGGTAAACACATATGACATGTTTTTCTGTGGCATCTGCCACATGACTCCTTACCTAAGCAGAAACATTTGGGTCTTTTTTCACTTCAACATAGTCAGCTAAAATGAAAATAAAAAGTACAGAGCTGTTCTGTTAAATCCAAAGAGTTTTTTGTCTGAAAAGGTAGGTCTACGTGACCTACCTTTTCAGACAAAAAACTCTTTGGATTTAACAGAACAGCTCTGTACTTTTTATTTTCATTTTAGCTGACTATGTTGAAGTATAATAAGTATAGTAAATATCTGTTGCTGTGTGATGAAATGGGGGACTGCCAGGGCATTGTCATTTCCAGAACTAGTCCAGTTTTCCCCATACGTTCAATTTTGTAGCGGAGTACTAAAAGCAAAGTTGTTAATGGAGTAACCTCCTGATAGTGTATAAATGTCAGGCATGGTATCTGACTATTCTGATCAATCTGAAGTAATCTTCCTTTTTAAAATAGTGTAGATTATGTAAAAAGCACTGGGAAGAAGGTGGGAGAATTCATCCAGAAAAAAAAGCCAGTCCATTGTCTGTATTCATACCAATGGGCAATTAAACAGCCAATCTGTCTACCAGCAAGGCTGTAGGCTGTGGGAAGAACCCCATGAGAAAACCAATGGGAACATGGAGAGAAAAGCAGTAACAAAAACCCAAGATTGAAGCTAGGAGCCTGGAGCTGTAAAGCAGCAATGGTACCCACTGTGTTAGCATGCCACCTGCTGTTTTCTAAAGAGAATGTCTCTTAAACCTGACTTTGAAAAAACACAGATGTGTACATAGAACCAACACCTAGATAAAGCATGAATGCTTATAAGAGTAGGTTGGACCCCTTTTCAAGCTTACTAATACCCTGGGCTTGCTCCCAGGTGTCACCCCATTTCACTATATATAGATATAGGGATTATTGTGTCTGGGGTAGCAAGTCCATTCAGATGGGCAGTGGGCACAAAAGGTTCATCAAGAACATCAATAATAGGAAAAACTATGGTCTGCTTGGACAAAATGTGGCTATCAACAATACCAGCTGCACAGTCTGTCTGGTGCACTGCAGTGCCTTTCATAACAGTGGCAGCAGTAGAACGAATATTCTTTGTGAAGTGAGATATTATGACAGAGAGCCCTTGTTTCAGTCCTGTCCTCGAACCACACTGGACAGCAAGTTGTCTGTCTGTTTGCCAACAGACTGTCTCCTTCTCTGGCATAGGACATCCAAATGATCTGAACCACTTCTTGAATTCCCTGATCTCTATACACAGGTTAGCTGAAAGACAGCATTTCCTGACTGCAATGCCCTGGGTATGTAGCTACCTCTCCAACACAGAGGTGTGCATCTGCTCATTTCCAAAGCTTCTGATGCTGTGGGTGTAGCAATAGACAAATGTGTCCAGTCATACAAAGAATTTAAACAAAATTATATTGGTAAGCTGAATAAGACTAGCTTAAAATGGCCCATGTAAATAGCAACAAGACTATTTGTAATAAATGTAATTTTTGGGCTTTAAGCACATCCCCAAATTATACATATTATATACAATTACTACATATTATATTGCAAGTGTATCATTCTTTTTCATCTGCTCTTTTACATTTGGCTTATGTGCAGTGCAGGTTTACCCACAATACTTAATATGCTTGTAGCTCTATTCTTGTCTGCCAGCAACATTCATTTCAGTCATTTGGCTTCAGCAGCTTTGCAGCAATAATCCATGCTCTTGGTCAGATTGAAACTGCCTCTTCTGCTCAATGGAATGAGAATGCAAAGTAGGACAAATGATTTATAGTCAACAAATGTGAGATCCAGGGGTTAAAATATGCTTTTAGTACTCAACTAGGAATAATTTAAGCTCAACTTAAAAAGGGAAGGTTTGGTTATTTTCTTCATAACTGAAGTTGCCACATTGTCCATACAGAACATTGAGACATACATTATATTAAGGTAGCAAAGTCAAAACAAAAACAATGTCTTTTATTTCACTTCTTTTTTCAGCTACAGAGTAATGGATCGTCCAGAGCTCAGTGCAGAATTTAAAAAACGTTTACATCAACTACCTAGAAACTACAGTGAGAAAACTAAGTCCCAGTATCAGAGAATTATTGATACGTATGGGACCCACTACATTCATCATGTCTATTTAGGAGGACGCATGAGACAAGTCACAGCCTTCCGAACCTGCCTTGCAACCCAAAAGGGGTTTTTGGAGTTTGATATACGAAACTGTCTGAACATTGAATTAAAAATTGCTCTAGGGTTTCTGCCTGCAAACATATCATATTCTAATAAATGCTCAAACATTCTCAAGGATAACATAAACATGGGCTTCTATCAGGACTTTTTGACAAAGAAGTTGGAGGTCCTGGGTGGTGAAAGTCTAGATGACACGTATGCAAACTGGTTCAATAGCTTGCGTGAAAACCCAGATATAATTTCATATGCCATTTTACCCCTCCATCATCTGGTTGCTGACTCAGAGTTGAGTTCCAGCCTCAGTAAGGCCGTGTCCGAGTACATTGAAGAGAACATGATTCCTTTGGAGCAGAATCAGTACCACAAATGCAACCCAACACCAAACTTGGACCACAACTGCTGCCCTCTGCGAACAGGTCGTGGCACTTTGAGAGTGACTGTGCAACGGGCCAGTGGTCTCAATGCTGACTTTTTCAGTCAAACCGATGCCTATGTCAAAGTGTGGTACAATAACATGTATAAGGAAACAAACATAGTAATGAATAATAACAATCCAGTATGGGACATTACTTTCAATTTTGGTTCAATAGAATTCGGTCATGTGTTATTGATTGAAGTGTGGGATAGTGATGTAAGGTTTGATGACCTGTTGGGAAGGTGTTCCATCTACCCTGAACGTGGAACTCAATCAAATAGCTGTAGCTTAAGCAGCGGAGTCTTTTTTTTCATGTACAGCACCCAGTGTGATGCTCACCTGGGTGGCCACTGGTGTCGACATTACTCCCCAAAAGCCTGAGAGCCTCAACCAGGCAACTAGAACCATGAAAAAAAACATTTTTCTTTAGCTTTTTCATGTATCTATGCTTCAAATAACCAATAAGAATAGACATGTACAATGCATCAGTTTTAGATTGTTTATTAGTGTCAGCACTTTGTAAATGGAACCATGACTACAGGAAAACCTACCTGTTGATTTTGCAGCAATATTTCTGGATTAAAATAAACTTTGTACTGCTTATATATAGTGAGGTCTGTAAATATTTGGACATACAGTTCTTGTCAACTGTGTAATGTAGTATATAAGAATCAAAAATAAGTACTGAATATGAGCTCAAATATTATTTACACCAAATATGGTGAATGGTGTAGGAATTACAGCACTTTTTATGTGGCCCCCCATTTTAAAAGATCAGAAATTATTGAACAGTTGGCTGCTCCCCTGCTCCATGGTCTGAGTGTGGGGTTTTGTGTGATTCCCTCATTAATTCACTTACAAGTAAGTAGATAAAAGGTCTAGAGTTAATTTTAATTGTGTATTTACATTTATGAAAGTTGTTGGATTATTGTCAACATGAAACCCACGCTCATAATTACCCTGTTTATTATTTAATTATTTCCAATAACACCAAAAAATTCCCTGAACTAGTGAACTAGTATGGGAATGTGATTTTGCTAGAGACTACAAAGGGCATCTGCCAAATGGAGTAAACTGTTACAATGGGACTGTTTATGAGCCAAGATAAAAGAATGATATAAAGTCAATAAAGAATTAACATTACTTTCTCTTATGTGTTAATTTGCAAACATTCAAGAGCATGAGTAGGATAAGGATGGTCTACCAAAATAAAAATTTTGATGAATACTAAATCTCTTGTGTAAACACTTATATGAATGATTTATGAATGAAACCATAGATATCCAGCTTTATAAATACAGGTCAGCCTGACTAAGGCTGAGAAGTAGGTCAAATCTATAGCCAGCCCTGTGCATATCAATGTTGTTGCTCTTTCGGCTGCTCCCTGTCCGAGGTCCCTACAACAGATCTTCTGGTCAGTATATTTTATTTTGGCACAGGTTTTATGCCGGATGTCCTTCCTGATATAACCCTCCTATTTTATAAGGGCTTGGGACCCACTGTCTGGGTTAGCTGTCTGCCTGGGAATCGAACCCAGGCTGTGTGTTGCTATTGGGTTTTTAAATACTTAATAAAAATTTTTTTTCTCCTCTGTACTGTTTGTTGTTGTGTGTTTGGGATTGTATGGATTCTGCTGGCTGTGAAACAAATTGCCCCTCGGGGATAATAAAGTTGACCTAACCTAAACTAACAATGAGAGCATGGGATCCTGCCGTTGGACTACCAGTGGACCGTACATCTTAATATGTAAACTGCTAAAGTGTCAAACTTGTACAATCATAGAGATATCTGCTGCTGGGAAAGATTAAGGAGTTTTGACTTATGACCATCTAAGCTACCATATACTAGTGAGACTAGTCAAACAGGTATGCATGAAATACAAATTTCAAAAATTGAAAACATACAAGAGGGATTATCTGAATCGAGCTGACTCCGGTAGTAAGTTACCGACTCATTCAGTAACAAGATTTGGCTCATTCAGGCTGTTTAATCTGTTGGTTTAGTACATACAAAAACTAGTGACTAGTTAACTTTACCACCTTCGATTGTTAACCAATGTCAGTCAAAAGCGAATTGGGATAAATTGTTGAGATATTTAGCTAGAATTTTCTGCCTTGATTTACCACTTAGTTTACTCACATTGGTTTGCTAGTTATACCATAACATCTTACAAGAGAACAAGTCTTCTTAGTTTACAGGTGTTCTTGAGGCTTGACACTTTTATAAAACTGTAGTTTTCCTAAGGAAAAATATTATAAATAATAAGCTCAACTGAACTCCATTGATTCCCGTCAATGGAAATATACAGGGTTGCACTGATACCAGCCACTAGAGGTATTCTGACATTCTAGGTTCACCATTTCTCTGTTCCCAGTCACAACAGCCACCAATTAGGCAGTCATTGGTTTTAGACCTGGTACTTAAATCAAAAAAGCTAATAAAAATTGTCTTTATTTGACATGTACAACAATATATAATACAGACAACTATAGTACAGTTAAAACTAAAAAAAAAAAAAGACAGGCTAAAGAACTACTGGCACAAATGTCATCTTAACCCTGAAAATGTCAAACATTCAGTGCTTTATTTTCAATATTAGCCAAAACAAGGATATGAAAGAGAAAAGTAGCTTAAGTAAATAATAATCAGGAAAGTACGATGTGGTTAATTTTTCAGTCAAACAAAGTGACACAGCTACTTTTTACCACCTTTATGGGTAGCAAGTGCATGTTTAGTCAGTGTATTTACTGGCTCAGCTATTTAGCTGTGGTGCATGTTTTCTATACTCATCACTTTTGTCAAAAGCCAAGTGATACTTTTAACAGCTCAGCCACATCCTCTGACATGGAGCCCTCTTCACCTGGAAGTGAAACAAAACCCCATTAATTTTTGCTATTTACTAAAGTGGTAAAAGTTTGTGCAAGGTATTTTCTATGTGCTCACCATCATCAGTAGTCATGTCTTGTTCAAGTTTGAGTTTCTCCTGCCCTACACGAAGCATGCAGGCCTCTATGGAATCTTTACTAACCAGTTTTATAACTTGCACGGTCCTGTAAATAGGCAACACTGCAGCATAAATACAACATGATCTAAACATTCCTGGTATGTCTGCATGGCATCGTGAAAAAACATTTCACATGGTCAACTCTAGTAACAATCTACTAACCTGCGCTGCCCCATTCGATGACAGCGGTCCTCTGCTTGTTTGTCATTGAAAGGATTGCAGTCGATATCATGAAGAATTACTACATTAGCAGAAGCGAGGTTGATCCCCTGGCCACCAGCACGAGTTGACAGAAGGAAGACAAATATTTCAGGGTCTGTGTTGTATTTGTCTATGAGGCCAATTCTAGACAAAAAGGAGAAAAGATGCCAAAAATGGCAGTGAAGAGAAAGAAGAATTAACCCACTAGGGGAAAAGGTGATGTATAAAAAAAAAATGTATATATGGTGAGCAACATGCATGCTAACCTTTCTGTCATAGGAGTGGAGCCATCCAGCCGAACATACTGGTGACCAAGGTGTTTCAGCAGAACCTCCACAATGTCCAGCATCATGGTGAACTGGCTAAAGAGCACTGCTCTATCACCCTGAAAAGAAAAATGTTTAACATCAGAGCTAAAATGAAAAAAAAAAAACAAAACTACAAATGAGGAGAACACAAAACGACCGTCATATAGATTTCAAAGCCCTTCATTACCTTCTCCTTGAGCTTGGCTAATAACTTAGTAAGCAGGGAAAACTTTCCAGAGTCCAGAATGAGCTCTTTATCCAGCTGAAACTTGGAAATAGAGCTGTATTCCTTACAAAGATTATTCAGCTCAAAGTCTGACATCACCTCCATGTCTTCCTGGATCAATTCAGGGTCTGCATCAAAATGTGTTGGTTCCTAAAAAACAAAGTGACGCAAAATTAGATGAGCAATTAATTTAGACAGCCATCTGATAATGTCTTAAAAAGAAATGACCTAATAAATAAATAAATAAATAAATAAATAAATAAATAAATAAATAAATAAAGGCAATTATACAATCAGCATAGTTTTAAACTATCCACATAACACTGTTCAATCTAACACAAAGAACAGGCGCTGACCTTCAGCATAGCTCGGCTCATGGCCTCAAGCTTCTCTGTAGTATAGTACTGCCGGTGCAACAGTGGATGGTTGGCCATCTTTCTTAACTGCATCATCACATTACTCAGCTCTCGCTCTAAAATCAGACACAGGTGTATATTTTTATTCATGGATATATTAACTTCAATTTATAATATGTACTTTTTTTTAGATAATGTTTTGTGTAAAATATGCACATTTTTGTAAAGCACATACTCTCTCCAGTCTTAACAGTCTTCTTGAGCCTTCGGAAAAGATCATCATACAGTTGCTGCTGAGCATCACTCATGGGACACATTTTGATCTTCTCCACCTTGGGCAGTAGTTCTTTCAGCACCTATGGAATTACACAGATTACTTCTTAAATGCTCAAATGCTTTAAGAATTGGCAACAGCACCAGGTTATTATCCAAAATTCAGATTTTAGCAGTCATTACCTCACTCTTGACTCGTCTCAAGATGAAGGGCTTCATGATGAGCTTGGCTTGGGCAATCCTTTCTTTATGGAAACTACTTTCCTCTTCTGACGATTTCTAACAGACATGGCATGACAAATATTGTGCATGACAACTATTTAATTATTCCTTAATAAGCCAATATATAACCAGGGAAGACAGCAAAAAATAGTGTATTTAATGCAATAGTCATTCCTAATCATTGTCCATCATCTACTGCAAATGAATCAGTAGTTTTCAGATTCTCATCAGATCCATGTTCTAAATCTGTTAACTAGAAAGTTTATTTCTATGGCATTCACATGGCAAAAAATGTCACCATTAAAATATTTTTTTTTATTTTTTTTTCCCCACACACCACAAGACAGGCTACTGCTTCTTTAAAACTGATTGCTAAAGCTTTAAACTTGCGAACCCACAAATAAAATCCTCCCACCACTGGCACCTGCCCTACCGTGGAGAACATCTTGGAAATCTGTGAAGTGCTGCTAGAGAACATGGAGGGCATAATGAAGTTGAGCAGAGAGATGAGTTCTAGTAGGTTGTTTTGTAAAGGTGTTCCAGTGAGCAACAATCTCTGTTCAGCCTAGAGGAAACAAATAAATATTCCATTTAGAAGTCCCACATAAATTGAAATGCTTGTGAAAAGAAATATTTATACACAAGTTGTCAATTTCTTATGCCATATCAAACTGCACTAACACGGATGGCCATGAGATGGCGGTAGCGTAGCGAGTTCATGTTTTTCAACATGTGACCCTCATCAAACACAGCATACTGCAACTTCAACTTGCGGAAGAGACTGCGGTCATTTTCATTGCCTATAGTCAAGTTATATCTGCAAAAGAAAACAAACATCCAAAGAACTTGAGACCAGAAAATTGCTCAAGAACATTGTGGTCATAAATAATGTCCAAAAAAAAGTGAAGGCGTGATCACAATTGACTCCACTAACTTACGTAGACACAATGACATTAAATTCCACTTGATTGTTGAGAATATCATGGCGGAGGTATTTACGTTCCTCTACAGAGCCTACAAGGAATGCATTAGAATAGACGTAATTGTACCAGTGTGAAATACAAATTTATAAGCAGTCTAAATTCTATTGCTTATTAAAATTTAAGAAAATAAAAGAATATAGAATGATAGTTTACCCACCATAATAAACAATGACCTTCAGGCTGGGACACCACAGTGCTAGCTCTCTTACCCAGTTATCTGTAGGGAGAGAAAGTTTATTTCAAATATGCTGTTATGAAGCTGAGCTTATACATGCAAACACAGACAAAGGATAACAGTCTGCAAATGTTGTTTCAGCTGCGAGATACCTTATTTATTTAAAAAAGTGCCACAATTTCATGAAATTTTTAACGATTTTTGAACGTCTTGTTCCCCTCCTAACCCTTGTGTACAACATATTGCTTGTTTCAGTTGTACGTTTGTCTCTTGTAGGTATGGTGCAAGCTCTAAAGTGTAGACTGAAAGATACATTTATAGCTCATGATTTGCTTTGTTATACCATGTTTGATTTACATGATGTGCTGGGCTTCTTAATAGTTATGAGACGAGCAGCATACAAACTCCAGAAACAGCAATGAACTCTATTAGAACTGCTATTTTAGGCTTTATTTTTTTTCCTTTGTAATGTTAAGCATTAATTGAAAGCTGTTTTGCATGAAAAAAATAAATGCAGTTATAAATCTTAACTCCATTTCCCCAAGATAATGCAGTACATAATACCCAAGTGCTGGTATGAACTTGCTGATTGCAAGAAAGGTAATGAAAGTATGTTGTACCGTGAGCACCATCTGATTATTCTGTAACTCATGCAAGCAAAGCAGTTGGCTTTGTGGCTTTTCCATTGTGATATTTAATTTACTTACATAAATTAAATCTAAATAAAGCTAAGAAAATGATATAATTATGTGAGAGAGAGATAGGTCTTACCCACTGTGGAAGAGGGTACAGTGATTAGGTGAGGTCCTTTAATCCCCTTCTGATAAAGATAAGCCAAAAATGAAATTGCCTGAATTGTCTTTCCTAAGCCCTGAAGGAGAACAAGAAAATTAAATACAGATTATTCAGACCTTTTGCATCTTTGACAATGTTTTATTTAGATTTATTATAACAGATATATAAAAATATCTCAGCACAAATTCTAGTGTTACTCAAACTCTCAAAATGCAGCAGGACATAACCTTCACCTAATTTGATCAAAACTAGAAAAGTGATTACATTTCTATTCCACCATTCATTAAACAGACTTTGATGATGTGCTTATGCTTGCTTAACAATAAACTACTCTAAAGTCAAACAAATGAAATCATACTCACCATCTCATCAGCCAGGATCCCACTGAGATTGTGCTGGTGTAAGAGAATAAGCCACTTCAAGCCTATCAGCTGATATGGTTGTAATTTCAACCTGAGTAAATACAAAAGTAATTAAAAAAAAAAAATCCCATAAATCATATTTTAGAATTCATTTTTTGACCGCTGTCAAAATACAAATCATTTTATGAGCCATTTTCACAAAACGTATGTAGTAAATATAAGCTCACTTCTTGTTGAGGTTGGTTGGCTGCTTCATGGAGCCCATGCAATTTTCTATGACATTGGTTACGTCTTTGGTCATGTTCTTGGCTATGCTTGCGCACTTGTTCATGAGCTGTTTCAGTACTTGTCTTTCCTTCAGCACATCCTTACAGCTATATACCAAATCCATAGACAAGCCATTATCCTTATAGAACTGCTTATTCTGCAGGTAGAAAACAGCAGTGTCACACACGAGCAAAGAATATTGACTTACAAATGCCTAGAGTTCAACATTTCTAAATGAAATTCTAAAACACATTTTCCCTGTTTCAGCTCATCTGATACATGGGAAAGTATCCCATCATCTCTCAGGATACAATAAACAAACAGCTGAGTTTCTGAATATCTTGGGGGGGAAGAAAAAAAAAAAGGTATCTGAAAAATTAGCGATGAGCTTTACTTGGTTTATCATCTTCCCCATATTGTTTTTAGATTGACTGGATTCTTAATCTGTGACCTAGTGAACCAGTATTATGATGTATTTATTGTAGGGCTGGGCGATATGGCCTAAAATAAAAATCCAATTTTATCACAAAAAATCCGATTTACGATTTAAATCGATTTTCCCCCTCCTACTGAAAAATCAATCTGCAGATTGCAAAGAAATTGTTCAAAACAAGTTTTTACTTTATTTTGTTTTGATTTTCCCTTCTGTGATTCTGATTCAATCAGTTTGTAAATGTTTCTAAGACGATAGGTTGTTTTTTGGCGGGTGTGCTTGTGCTGGTCTTTTTCATTTTGCAGGGTGCAACAGCTCTCTCACTCGACAGCATGCCTCTGTTTAAGGTGCTTTAGTAAATTAGTCGTACTGCTACTTTTGACTTTAAAACACACTTTGCAGCGGAGTGTTTGTTCTATGTCTGACGCCGCAAAACCGAACCAATTCCATATGTCAGATGACAGTGTCTTTCTTGGGAACGAGTTCTTCCCTGCTTGCTGCCATGTTGTTTGTGTATTTCCCTGGAAATAAGTGCATCCCGTATCTCTAAGGCAAACGCACAGGGGGAAGGCTGAGCCATGCAACTACGGGAGCCCAGAGGGGAGCGTCAGCGGATGTTAAAGAGAAAACCGATTTTCATTCAAACAAGTCGACGTAAACTACACATTCGAGTAAAATTGATTTATCGCCTAGCCCTAATTTATTGCTAATGATTTTAAAGATCCTCTAAACATCTCTTAAAAGTAATTGAGAGAATGCTGAGTGTTGACCCTACTGCAAACAGCACTGCGAAACTTAAAAATAAAATGGTCATATTTAACAAGTATAAATAGGACACCACTGCACTTCAGATGAGAACAAACACTACAAGAATGGAAAACCCTTTCAAGTCAATAGATCAGACAACCTGATTCTATTACTCATAGAAATGCATCTTCAAAAAATACTTACCACATCTTTCCATGTGTTAAATGGTCTAAGTGAAATTATTTTCTGGGCTTTTTTCAATGAGCAGCCAGATATCAAATTCAATTCATCCACTGAAGCCTCCTGGAAGAACTGCAATATCTGCTCCTGGACCTTGGAAGAAAATTTATGGTCCACAGCTTCTAAGTCAAATTCATCAGAAGCATCATCCTCATCCTCGCTATCAAGTTCCGAGTCACTATCAAGTTCTGAGTCTTTGTTTGGTTCAGGTTCTCTCTTCTCTTCTTTTCTTTCAGACTTATGACTAACTGTTCTGCTTCCTCTTGACGGTGATCTGGTGGAAAGGGACTGTAGTCTTGAAGGAGATTTACTGGATACAGCTGATAGCCACCGTGTCAAACTAGAAGATTCAGGTTTTTGCTTCCCATCTTCACTGCTCTCTTGTCTGCTCTTAGAAGGCTTTGAATTGCTTGATTGTTTGGACTTTGTCTTCTTGATCTTTTCAGGGCTAGACTCTACAGTGGTAGTAAAAAAAAAAAAAGACAATAACTTGTCACATATCAATGCTCACAATTTTAAATGCACGAAAAATTCTGAAAACCAAAATAACTAACATTTAATGGCTGTAACAATATGCAGCGTAGCAATATATTATTTGACACAAAGATCACACTTTGAAACATATGGCTAAGACATTCAACAGGCTGAATAATGAAGTACTATTTATAAAATATTGATTACTTGAGGTTTACAAAAATTACGACATAGCCCACACAAAAAGATAACTATAATAATTCACAACTTCCACAAAATCAAATTAGGAGATAAAGACAATTAGGCAAGTGGCAAGTATGTTGGCCTGTGAAAAACACCAACTACAGTCTGCAAAACTAGTCAACTGCACTTTTATAAGGCTTTAATAAATTATTAAATAAAACGACACATTCAGGCAATGCTTATTTACTGGATTTACTGGAAAGTCCAAAAATATTTGAACCTCACCGGAATCGAATGAAAACATAAGCAATGATCCCAAGGCATTTTCATAATCCCACTCATGCTCTCTCAGAACGTCTCTCAGCACCTGTGTGCATTTAAAAAATATATTAAAAAAAAGTCATCATACACAAGTCAAGCCGACACCAACACTGCCTTCTAAAGCAACAATTTTAACCCACCACTTTATCCATTTGCGGAAATTTCTTTTTTAAATTGTGAACCAGAGCATCTTGCTTTTCTCTGCTCGGCTCATGGTTCTCCTCTTCAGACTCAAAATCTGGCTCCTAAACAAAAAACACATTCGAAACACCCACGGATCTCAATTATTTTATATTCTTTCAAAAATCATTGTCCAAACAAATACACAATGTACCCAAAACCTACGGCGGTTTTTCTCCGCTTCTTTGGTTGCATCTCATCACCATCACTGTGTGTGGTGCTGCCTTTTGTCTTGGACAAATCTGAGAGATATCAATAACACCAGAAATCACTTCAGCCTCACAATATTATTTGTATTTGTTAGTCTACATCAAAACAGTTACAGGAAAAATATATTCATTATAGCAGGCTGATGTAAAATTCTGATCTAATTAATACATTGGGTCTATACCTTTATCTTTGTAGGCCACCAGACAATACGCTACAGCGCCCTCCAGTGTGCTGGTACTGTTCACCACCTGTTAAATCCCAACATATCACAAAGTTTAATAGCAAATATAAATAACAATATATAAATATAAAATCTGTCAAACTCAAGCATTTTGACAAGTCCAGCTTAGATAATACTTATTTTTCATGTGTTGACAGATTTTTAAGGGACAGTCTGATCCATCAAAATTTAGCTAGACTTACAATGCAAATGAAAAAAACAAACAACAAAAAAAAACTATACCACAGGATGACTAGACAACGAGTCTATAAAAAAAACAAAACGGTGTTCTGTTGTAGTAAAATAATCAGTGGCAGAGATGTGGTGCATTAGTAAATCTGGATGGTGGTGGAGATTCTATCATTAACATCATGTGCAGCTCTTTTAGACAAGCAAGTGAACATGATAGCCGTATGTCCAAACTAAAGTCTAAACAATAGCTCTCTCACTCGACAGCATGCCTCTGTTTAAGGTGCTTTAGTAAATTAGTCGTACTGCTACTTTTGACTTTAAAACACACTTTGCAGCGGAGTGTTTGTTCTATGTCTGACGCCGCAAAACCGAACCAATTCCATATGTCAGATGACAGTGTCTTTCTTGGGAACGAGTTCTTCCCTGCTTGCTGCCATGTTGTTTGTGTATTTCCCTGGAAATAAGTGCATCCCGTATCTCTAAGGCAAACGCGCAGGGGGAAGGCTGAGCCATGCAACTACGGGAGCCCAGAGGGGAGCGTCAGCGGATGTTAAAGAGAAAACCGATTTTCATTCAAACAAGTCGACGTAAACTACACATTCGAGTAAAATTGATTTATCGCCTAGCCCTAATTTATTGCTAATGATTTTAAAGATCCTCTAAACATCTCTTAAAAGTAATTGAGAGAATGCTGAGTGTTGACCCTACTGCAAACAGACTAGACAACGAGTCTATAAAAAAAACAAAACGGTGTTCTGTTGTAGTAAAATAATCAGTGGCAGAGATGTGGTGCATTAGTAAATCTGGATGGTGGTGGAGATTCTATCATTAACATCATGTGCAGCTCTTTTAGACAAGCAAGTGAACATGATAGCCGTATGTCCAAACTAAAGTCTAAACAATAGAGCTAAGGGAAGTCTTTCAGCAGGTTAGATGGATATCTTTTTAGTTCTACTATTTTCTCTCTCAACCTTCTACATGTAACACACTTGTGCAGCAGCCCTGATACAAATCTTTTGCCTGCTTACAATCCACATTTCAGTGGAAGAGGAGAACATTTGGTGGTGACTACCTGTAGGAAACATTCATGCTAATATCTACAACGTTCTCCAACTTTTTTTCCCCATCTGAGAGCTACTTTGAGCTACTAAATTAAGGTGGCCAAGAGCAACCCGTGTTATTATTAATAACATTTATTTACATAGCTTAATGCCATCAAACAAACCAGATGAATAAGATATTTGTGTGTGGACTTCTAAAAGAAGGTTATTGAACATTCATTTTTGGCAATAAATTATTTTAAATTCATACAAGCAGCATGTTAATTGTTGAGCTGAGTGAATTGGTTTAACAACGGGTTTGCTGACTAGACTAATCAGTTATTGTCTTCAGATTTCATTTATTCACATGAATTCAGTTATTCATCATCAACTTGTAAGTCCCATGACACATACACTGATGGCCTCAACAAGACTCAAAAAAAAGACTTTGTATTACCTTCAATATCAAAAAAGGTGTGGGGGAAAAAAACAAACAAACAAACAAAAACACTTAATGTATTGGACTTCATGATTAAATAATAGTATAATAGTAATAGTATTTTATGCCATTCAAAGGCAATGGGAAATATTAAACAGTACATTCATTTTAAACACCAGCAGAGAGCATGAGCGGGATTTTGAAAATGCCTTGGGATCTTTGCTTATGTTTTCATCCAATTCTGGTGAGGGTCAAATTCAATTTCAGTAATATATGATGGTGTCACGATGCAATACATTTTTTAAACTGGAAAATAAGCATTGCCTGAATGTGTCTTAGGTTTCAGTTAATAATTTATAAAAGCCTTATAAAAGTGCAGTTATTGAGACTAGTTTTTAAATCTACTTTAATTTGTGTTAATAGATTTGAATTCCTATAACTTTTCCATGTACAGTCTTGATGCTAGATGTGTGTAAAATTGATTGATAAATGGCTGTATGCCAGGAGGAATAGGATTTGTCAGGGGAGTCAGATTTCGGTAAAAACTCCGGAAAGAGATGAGACATCTGTGAATTTGACTGGGATGAAAAGCAGGTTTATTGAGTTAATTTGATACCTTTAGGTGAGCTTTTCAACCTTAATCAACACTTTTGTGCATAAACTGTTTTAGTATTTCAGTTACTCTGGGAAAGACTCACCATCAAATCCTATTCTTATGTAGCCAACAAAACTAAATCACATAATACCAAGTGCAAATAATACTATAACTCAAAGCCCTACAAAAATAGTTTTTGTCAAAAATTTAATTAGCAACAAAAATGCAGTTACCTCCAGCAATTCTCTTCTGTTCCTCTGAGGGAACATTTCCAGAAGCTTGGTCAGTTTATCTTCCATCTCAAGATCTGTCTGCTTTTCACACCCTGTAGCATTCCTCGCTGATGAGTGCATTGTAGGAACCCTAAATCACAAGCTCATTTTAGTTACTTTCAAACAAAACAAAATGCAAAACTCTTTCTAATTTTGGACATATGCTCTCAAAACACCTCTACTGTATTACAAAACACTATTGACATGATTTCTGTAGAGAGAAATCTGTGCCACATGGAAGTGTAATTGCTGAATAATCGAAAATGCAATTCACAACCTGAAATGAAGAATAATCTTTGTTTTATCCAGCTGTATGTACTCATTGCAACTTATAACATCCACTGTAAGATATAACGGTAACAGGTCTGACACAATGGAAGGGAAAAAAACAAAAAAAAAAAAACAAACAAACAATGAAAAACCATCACTGTTTTGGCTTCCATTACGTATTGTTTGAAGATGCAGTAACTAAGGATCACCATCCTCCTAAAAATGACTGGTAAACTCAGTCAGTTGTAACTAAACGCTGTATCAATGACACACATACAAGACAAATGACTTCCACCTGTGATCAACTGTGGTCATGTTGATTAGTTCAGCATAAAAGGAGATATTCCTGGAGCATTTCTGTCCATGGTAGTGCAACTAAAGCAAACAAATTTTGGGTGGCAAGGCACTGTTTAAAGATCTCTGGGATAAAGTTATAAAGGATAAAGAAAACAAGCACGGGACAAGAGATGGATAAATAAAAATCAAAGCCATTATCAAAAGTGAAGCGAAGTCTATTGTTAAGAAGTGGAAGATGTTTGCTACAACTGAGACCCTCACTAGATCAGGACTTCCCACCAAAATAGATGGAAATGGCAACAGAATTTATAACAGAGTGGTCATGTGACGTGACAATATCTCATTCACCACAAATATGGCTCGTATGGGAGGAGAAGGAGAAGAAGAAGAAGAAGAAGAAGAAGAAGAAGAAGAAGAAGAAGCTCCCCTTAAGAAAGGCCAAGTGCAGTTACAACTAGGCTTTGCCAAAATGCACCTTGAAGATTCTGAGGGCAAGTGTTATGGTCAGATGAGACAAACATTAAACTATATGGCTTCAACACTAAATGGTGTGTCCGGCAGAAAACAAATACTGCTCACAATCCAAATAACACCAAATGGATGGGGGGAAAAAAATCCTGTAAGATTCTTGAGGAAAACCTGCTGCCCTCTGCCAGAATGTCGTCAATGGGAAGAAGATTCAGTGTCCAGACTTAAACCCTACTGAAAATCTGTAGAAGAACCTGAAGACTGCAGTTCATCATCAGTCACCATCAATTTTAACTGAACTTGAGCAGGTCTACAAAAAAAGAGTGGGAAAATATTACAAAGTCTAGATGTGCAACAACCTTAGAGACGTATCCCAAAAGACTAAAGGCTGTAATTAAAGCAAAAGATGGTTCAACAAAATACTGACACAAGGGGTGATCCGTTAATCGAACTCAGAGAAACTGCTTTCTAAATGTATTTTTGTCTGACCTGTTGCTGTTACATTTTTCTGTAGGATGTTACAAGTTGCACAAAAAGCAACTATATGTGATTATTTTGAAAGGAGGTGTTTCTTTTCTATACCCACTCAATGTGCCACATTCATCTGACTGCATGCAGTGGGTCTATGTAAAACTGGCTAAGACATACCTGCAAACTCACAAGAGGTGAAAAAGGTGACAAGGTTCGAAATATACCCCCCCCCCCCCCCAGAAAAATTGAGAACTTAAAATGAAGCACTCTGACAAAAACATAAAGGGAAAAGACAACATTTGCTTCAAGTGAAAAAAGCACTTTTACCAAAATTTCTTGGAAATATATTTTCTCTGTACAATTTGAGTGCCTTGGAACCAGGGGCGGTTCTAGACCTTTTTTAGGGTGGCTCCAGCCCCCTGTCTGTCATCTCAGCCACCCTAAAACTACAAGTATATTTTTTACTTTCATAAGTAAATAAGAAAAATTACGTTAAAATACAGGACATGTCGTGGATGGGAAAGAAAATTATTTATCAGTTTGATCCAAGAGCGATTTTTTTCGCCGCAAAGACGCCAACCAAAAGCAGTGAAATTTCACTATTCTTATTACCAGAGTGGTCATATAATATAAAACTCTTCTTGTTTTAAATTCTCACTGAGGGCTAAAACCCCCTAAAGATGAAATCCTAAAACCGCCCCTGCTTGGAACCTTAATAAATTGATGAACACAAATATATAAGACGCGAGGATGATTGAGACGTGAGGTGTCATCTGCCTACTAGTGCTTCACACTCCAGTCCAGTTGGTGGCGGTGAATGCACCAAAAGTTGGTTTGCCATCCGCCATAAAAAGTCATTAGAAGTAAAGACGCGAGGCATCAGCTTGATAGATGGTATACTACGCTGCGTCCGAAACCGCCGCCTAAGCACTACTTCGCCTAATTATTGGATGGAAGTAAGCGGTTTCGGACGCAGCTGAAAGAAGCCCCCTTTCTTTTGCATACGTTCTAAACATTGTGCAGCTTATTGAGGAGGTAAATAAAAGGCATTGTTGAAGCCATGAAACATAAAATGCCTGATATCCTGTTGTGTGTGTAGGGCTAATTTGTAATCTCGCAGGTGTGTGTGTCTAGCTTAACGATGTGTTTATATAGGAATGAAGAAGCCCTTCTACAGACTTTACACTTTTCAGCCAGTGTTGAAAGAAAGTACAGAAACACTGAACATTTTCAGTGAATTTTGCTGAAGTTGCTCTTTAAGAGCTTTGATACATACTTTTTTTTTTTTTTTTTATCTCTGAACATATTGTCCATATTTTCCAGGTATGGAATTAAATAACTTTAAACTCTGTGTATTGAAATAAATTTGATGCTTAAGTGTTTAAGACATTCAGGAATATAATTAGCATTTTGTTGCACCATTGTGATGCATATCAAATGCCAACATGCACAAAATCTGTCAATAGATTAGAACATATGACCATTTTGCTAGTTGTTACTATAAAAAATAACGTCACGTTTTGTTTGAACTTATTGCATCTTGTTTGCAAACCTATATAAAAAGAGTGTAGCATGCTAGATCAGCTCACCTTGCCTTCTTACAGGCCTCATCATCAGAGGACACATCCTCCAGTGCATGGCGTGGGATTTTCCCTCTTCCTCGTCTGCCATCGGGTTTCACTCTGCGTTCTATGGACACATAAGGAAAAGGATATAAAACCTTCTTCACGTGCGTTATTCTGCAGAGTCGCTATTAGCAACTACGCAGATGCTGTCAGCTATACAGTGAGATGTGTCGCTTCCTGTCTCCATCACAGTACAGTGTAAACTCTTACCTGGGTAATTCTCCTTATCTGACCTACAGTTATTCACCAGTCTGCGGTGCTCTGCTTTGGGTGAACTGACCGACGACGACAGATTTTCAACCGTCTTCTCTTTTTGATATCGGAATCGTTCGAGGTTGAATAAACTCATCGCTGTGTTTTAAACCGCTAATAAAACAGTCACACAATTTTTTTACCGGTTATAAAACTCCACTCTGACGTCCGTATGAAGCCGTAAAACACTTCAGAGTCTTTACTAAAACACAAAGTATGTCGCTAAAGACTTCGCCATGAAGACTTTGCCACACAAAAAAAAACCACGAGGCAAAGTTTGAATACTAAACAAGCCACAATGTCGCCGGCTACAGTGGTGTAGTTGTTTCGCGCCACTAGTAAGAATGCGTCACTTCCTCTTGAACCAATAGAAACGACCACCTCACTGAGAACCTGATTCCAGATCAGATTAACGTGTCTCCCATGAAAGTTGCCAGTTTTTAAGTGGACTTTATGCGTTTAAAAATTCTTATATCAAACAATACAGATAAAAGTATTATATATGTATGTATACATTCATAATGTACTTCTGAACACTAAAGAATTGGGCAGCACCGTGTGCCACGGTTAATTTATTCATTATATTCATTCATGCAATATCAGTAACTACTTCAATAAAGACTCTATATTGCGCGCACGCGCGCGCACACACACACACACACACACACACAAACACAAAACCTAAACAAACACACACACACAATTCTATACTTCCTTGTTTGAAACCATTACTACAGTATTGTGACATAATCAGTTACACTGCAATTCAGGAATATACTGTAACCTGAAACTTAAAATATGAATGTTGGATTGTCAGCTGAATATTTAAAGCATTAAAGCAATCAACAGACATGTTAGCTTGTTAAATCTACAACACTTACTATACAGATTGCTGTGTTGAGGAGGTTAATATACATCACCAATCAAAGTAAGCTGGCTAGCTTGTAGGTGTTCATGTGTTTTTAACCCACTTTTTAGCTTGAAAACATGGAGGTTGAAAATGACAGAATTCCAAACTCTGACATCCCACATCCAGGGGAAAGTCAAATGCAGCATTAGAGTTGCCAATCCAGGAGGAAACAGGAGAGCCCAGAGAAAACTCACTTTTACAAAATCCAAGAGACGATGCCACACAGACATTAACTTTATTGTGCTCAATATTGAACGGGGACCATGACGTTATGAGGAGCAAACCCAAACCCATTTCACCACCATTTTACATATTCATTGTTTTGATGTTCAAAATGATTTAAACATCACTGATATCCTCACTGATGCATGCTTTGGGATATAAGGTATACTATGGCCAAAAATAAGTATACATGACCATCACATCCGTATATGGGCCTTCCTCCAACTTTTGCCACAAAGTTAGAAGCACACAATTCTTTAGGATATCTTTGTATGAGTTAAGATTTTTCTATATTAAGACGAAACCTAAACCTGTATGACAGTGCCCCTTTGCACAAAGTGAGGTCCATTAAGACATGGTTTGACTTGCTTGAACACTGTTGTGATTAACAGCAATGGTGAAGGTGTGCCAGGATTCCTCGCCCAACCTCACTAATGACCCTGTAGTTAAATGAACAAATAACCACAACCATGTTCCAAAATGTAGTGGAAAGCCTTCCCAGAAGTTCTGGTTATTATAACAGAAACGGGGGACTAAATCTGGAATGGGCTGTTTGCCAAACATATATGGCCAGGTTGTTTGGCCATATAGGGTTTGATATATATCAAGAGCCTGAAACTGTGAAGAAGAAAAGCCTTCCAAACTGTGTAGTATTCAGAAAGATGTAAATCAGCTTTATTATAGATAAGGGACTCTTTCACATTGCAAATAATAATAATAATAATAATAATAATAATAATAATAATAATAATAATAATAATACTTGTTATTAATATTATATATATGTAATAATATTTACATCTTAGCAACTGAAAATATCTTAAATCTAGAAAAACTGATCTACTATTACTATACTATATTATTAAAACAAACTTGAAGATATGCTGTTTAAGATTTTGCTACTTTTAAGCATTATTAAAAAAATTAAGTTATTCAACCAATAGAATAAGAAATTAAAAGATTAAAATGATATAATATGCCTAGAAATAGGCCTAATAATCTTAGATGTGGGTTATTGTAATCTTTTAACAATAAATTGTAGAAAATTTGACTATAGTTAAAGATATCAATTGCTAAGATGTAATTTTTTGCAGTGCATTGAAGGTTAGTATTTTGGAAATTAGGCAGTACCCCAGTTTCAGTCACTGAGGTGCATACATATTTGTGGAACAGCTTGCAGATGAAGCCATATAAGTTTTTTGCATTAGGGGTTCATGAGTTATTCCTAAAGTACTAGGTTACAGTACACAGTCATGATTCATCATGTGGGGCCAGGCACAGGTAACCTGGCTGGGGGTGTCAAATCTTCTTCTCAAATTGGCTTTGCATATCTGCTCAGGGTAGAGGATTCTCCATGGACCACTGCAAAGGTAGCAGGTAGCTCATGTATGCCTGAGAGTTGAACTCTTCATTCTTAGTGTCTCGAGGTTGATGAATGCTGTGTTGTGTGATGTTGTGGTGGCTTAAAGGTTGTAAATGGCCCATTTAGCTATACTGCTTTTATGATTCTGAACTCTGAGCTCTTCTTTACAGCACTTCATAGGCAGAAGATCTTTAGTAGATTCAGAGAGACCCTCTCTGGAGAAGAGGAGGAGGAAATGCTCACAGGAGGTAGGACCTAGCTCCATCATCCAAACCCCATTAAAAGAAGAAAAGGTGAAAGCTGCTACTAAACAAATACTAGAGCAGTAAAGCAAACAATTTCAGATGCCATGGAGGCCTGTATTCTGCATACCAGCTATCAGAGTGTAAGGAAACATGCCCCACAGCAGCAGAAGAGAAGGCTGGAAATCTTAGGAGTCTATTGCCAGCTTACCTATAGTTCTAATGATATATTTTGACTAACATCTTCTGATCACAAGCTGTTAACAAATAACAGCATACGCTGTACTGCACAGCTAGTCTGACATGAGATGAGAAGAAGAAAGGAAAATAATGCATCAGTGGTTGAAAGGTTTAGGTAGGTGAGCAAATGTACACAGCATATCCAGGTATTTCTCAGCGCCAGTAGTGGTTATGAGATTTGAAAATGAACTAGTATTCTCTGATCCCCGTATTTATTCTAAACATGATATCTGAAGTTGAAATTTTTATAACATATAAATTGTAACCAGAGCCAGTGAATACAGCTAAAGTGATCAGTAGCCTACATTTATTATTATTATTATTATTATTATTATTATTATTATTATTATTATTATTACTATTATTATTATTACATTGATTTAATTATTAAAAATTGGCTTACTTAATGTGTAAATAATATAGTAAGAGGGTGCTTTAAAGGTCTATTGTGGCATGTGGAAATTACTGGTATGGAGGCAACTAAAATGATTTCCCATGATATATTATAGATTAAGTTTTTTTAAAATACCCCTTCTGTTTCGAGACAGGCATTATGCACTTTCAAGGACATATCACCCCTTCAGGCTTGGATGTCTAACGTGTCACTTAAATAAACCTATATCACTGTAGTTTCCTTTGAATGAAATGATCTGTTAAATAAACATATTTAAATGTCAATTAATTAAACATATATAACTGTAGTTTCCTTCGAATGAAATCTGGTTTTTCTGATATACACTTACCATCCATTTTATAGGAACATTTGTACATCTGCTCATTTCTTCAGTTATCTAAAGAGTCGATCATTTTGTAGCAGCACAATGAAAAAAACCCCATAAAGCTGCAGGTCAAGAGCTTCAGATAATGTTCAAATGTAACATCAGAATGGGGAAAAAGGTGATTGTTGTGACTTTAACTGTGGCGTGGTTGTTGGTACCAGTTGGCCTGGTTTGAATATTTCAGAATCCACTGATCTTCTGGGACTGGCACACATAACAATCTCTAGGGTTCACAAAAAATGGTGAAAAAAAAAACCAAATATACAAAAAAAAACCAAAAAAAAAACAACGAGCTACATCAGCAGAAGACCACGTCAGGTTCCACTCCTGTCAGCCAAGAACAGGAACCTGAGGCTATCATGGGCATACACTCACCCAAACTAGACAGCTGAAGATTATCCAGCTCAACTATCCAGTTTGGTGAGTCTGTGCCCATGATAATGCCTTAAGTTCTTTCAGCCTCCACACATGAGATGTTAAAATCCCAGGACATCAGCAGTTTCTAAAATACGCAATCAAAAATACTCATTTCCCCATTCTGTTGTTTGATGTAAACATCAACTGAAACTCTTGATCTATATCTACATGATTTTATGCATTGTGCTGCATCACATGATTGACTGCATGAATGATCAAGATCACATGTGTTCCTGATAAAGTGAAGAGTAAGTGTATAATTCTTATATTTATCAATACCCTACAGCTGTAGCCAATTTTCTGACAATCAACATCAAACTCTACAGCATCATGGTCTATATAGCGATTAGGGCCCTGGAAATCAAACCCTGGTTGGACGATATTTGTTAATGTTATGGTAAAATTACAAAATTGTTATCATGCTATTGCTATTGCTATCATGGTTTGTAACATTGTTGTGTAACTGACTAATCTATTTACACAAAATATATTTAGAAAAACATACAAGAAAACCTTCAACACCTTCGACAGAAAATGTCCTCATTAAAAATATATTTAACAATCCCCTCTAAATACATAGTGGGCTTTTAAATCAGATAAAATATAATCAGTAAAATGCTACACAAAGTTACAAATCTCTAAATTGTGCTATAGTTAATTTCCATTGCAAACCTGAAATGTCTCTTCCAAAAAACCTGAAGGTGACAAGATTAACTTTAACCTTATGCGAATTAAAATTATGTCACCAGGTCCAGTTGCCATTTACTGTTACTAGCTTTGAAACATAAGTACACACAGAGGAAAGAGTTAAAATTAAAATTAGTAGTGTGTCCACTAGGTGACACACTTTCATTCTAAAGTCCTGAATGGACTTTGCTTTGAACTGTCTGTTCATCAGATGTGTATGTAAGATATGGGGAATAAGCTTTCTACTACTTTCTGCATCAACACTTTAGACTCAATACTATCTACACAAGCTGGCAAGCTTTTTTTTTTTTTTTTTTAATATTTATTATATTTAATATGAAATTATTCTTTTAGTAAAAGTAATCTGTTGATTTTGACTGATTCATTTCATTATTGTTAACTTATCAGTGCTAATTATTATCAAGATTGGAAGCAAATAAAACCCTAATAATAATACTTTTAGAAAAACATTTCTTCCCTGCTTTTCTTTTTCTTTTCTTTTAAATATTGTTGTGACAAAATTAGAAGACTGTCTAGTAAGAATATGATGCCCTGATATTTACATATTTAGATAGTTTTAAAGAAACAGTCTTTAAATGATATGCTTGTTACAGAATAAGTCTCATACAGTACTTTAAAGTTCAGATAACATAACTGTGTATAAAAGCAGTGATTTGCAAAGTTTCTAAGCAATTTGTTTGTTTTTTTAATCATATTTGTTCCTGATGCTGTCATTTTCAGCTCCTGGTGATTAAACACTGTTCACCATTTACACAATTAATAAATGTTTAAAAAAAGAA
Source organism: Tachysurus vachellii (assembly GCF_030014155.1). Lineage (NCBI taxonomy): Eukaryota > Metazoa > Chordata > Actinopteri > Siluriformes > Bagridae > Tachysurus > Tachysurus vachellii. The sequence continues at coordinate 13,030,091 of NC_083470.1, forward strand.
ATTCTCTTTCTGTCATTCCAGAAACAACCTAAAGCAATTCTCATCTCTTAGGATATTCTTAATTGCTCTATTAACCCCTAGTATCTACTGTTTTTTGTTGTCTTGTAATCTTATCCTCAGCTTTTTTTGAGTCTTGTATCCTTATTATTAGATTGCTGGTTAATCTCTAAAACACATGTTTGCTAAGTCTCCTAATAAAAAGTGTAAATCAATCCTCCATGTTTTGATGACCACCAGGACTGCTATCATACAACTATCTTTCCCTAGAACCCTCTTGCTGCACCAGCACAGTTCCAAATAACAAGAAGCTCTGACAGTTATATGGGAATCCCAGAGTTACAAATACATAACGACCAAGCAGGTGTGGTAAAAATTTCACAGATAACATACACCATGCCCTTAGGAACCAGACTTATCTTAGGACTATGCTAAAATGTACTCAGTGATGGCAGCTATCCAACATGTGGAGAGATGTAGGAGCACTGACAAGGTGGAAGATAGAACTCAGATGAATAATTGCAGTCTCATGGTCTTAACATGCCTTAAGCATAAGGATGGCAGGTGAATCACTAGTGGTTGTTGAAATAGGGAACTGGAATTCAGTGACTTGAAGCTGCATGTGCACAGAACTTTAAGCTGCGCTGTATTCAAACTGTAAAAACTGGTGCCTCATAACCAGTTATTTTAATGTCATCGTCCCAGGAAACAAGACAGATTCTCTAGTATTCACCCACACATTACCCACAAATAAAAGTGAGATGTCAATCACTCAAACTTCTCAAACATCCGCAGGTTGGATGATCCAGTACTAGTATCCAAAAAGCTTTACATGGACATCATAAGAGTGTGTCAGCAATAAGCACTTAGCATAGTGCTATATTCACTGCTTTAAACACAGCTAACCAGCTTGTTTGTGATTCATTATACTAGCTAGAACATGCTAGGAAATGCCATGCTGAACAGTGGCTTGCCTAAATAACCAATGAAAGCTATTAATCATTGAACTGATTTTACCCATAGTGAAGTCTCATAATGTAAAAGAGTGAATTCAGTATTTGTGCATTATGCCATCAAACCAATCTTGGGCTGGTGCCATCTATAGAGTGGTGCCATGGCTAGTTTTGAGCTTGTCATTGGTACATGTGATCCACAGTCTGACCTGATAGATGGAGACTGGCCTGGACCAACCACATTCAAGGACTTGCACACTGCACCTCATAATGTGCTCTTCAGTGGCCTCCCAATGAGGTGCTCCATATCTGTCATTATAAAGGAGTAGCTTTCAGTAAATGTTCAGGCTCTACATGTATGGTCTACTCCAATAGTATTAGAATAACAAGATTAATTATTTTGCATTTGCTATACAGTAATGTTGGTTTAAGATCAAAAGATGAATTTGATGATAAAAGATCAGATAAATTACATACAATATCCAGTCAAATGAATAAGCTCTAAGATCTCAACTTTTCTAGATGTGCTACTGTAGTTGATCCTGCAATCTGACCTCAGTTCCAGATCTAGCAGGCACAAGAAAACAAAACAAACCAAAAATAGTAAATAAGCAAGACAAAAAGCAAACATTAAACACCAGTTTCCTTGTACTACACATTGCTTCATCCCCAATGTAGTTCACTCTTGCAGGGAGTGGGAGGCACTTGGGATTCCATTATACATACACAATATAATTTTTTGACAATTAACCTGCACATCTGCATAATTTCACTAGTTATGAGAAAGATAATAAGGTTAGGTCAATCAATGCAACAAAGCCACCTGAATAAAACCAGCTCCAGACACAAGTAAAACTAAACGCTAAACGATAAAGGAAGACACACAAAGCACCGAATTAGGAAAAGAATAGAGACAATGAAGGTGTACTATACAAACTAAACAAGCATCTGTAAAGAACCAGAATACAGAACAAATTTGTCGTCATTTTTTATAGAGGAAAGACCAAACTTGACATGAGTTAAACAAGCACATGTGGGATGTGGTAGCTCCAGAGCCGATCGGCCCTATACGCTCACTACGCAAGTTGCGCATGGCAAGGCCTCCACCTGCCTCATTTTACAGCGCGTGTTAATGTTTACTGTGTAGATGACAATATGAAGCGGAGCTATCCATCTGACCATGAAAAGAAAAAAAAGAAACAAAATGAGAGTGAAATGCGAGAACAGCAATCAGGTAAACTTATGTTCTCTTCAAGTTTGATGTCAGCAAGAGCAAATTACAGTAAAGTTAAGTTGATGTGATTCTGTCTCTAGTCTCTATCTGACTAGCTAAATTAGCTGTGCAGTGCTGTCTGTCACACAACAATTTATTGCATGAACATTCACGTGAATAAACGCCCAAGGGCAACAGTGTTTATAAATGGCAGCTCGATAACCGCGCCGCGCGTGAACATGCGTTCATATGCGCGTGTAATCGTGCACGAAATGACACGCGTGCTTTCCAGCAGCATCTGTGTGGGGACCAGTACAAAAAGTAGCGTGATAGCACTCCTAAATGACAATGTTTATAGTCTCTCAATCGAGGTTACAACAACGTTAATGCAATATGGAAACCAATGGATTTACATTGGAATGGGCATAATGCCAGGTCAATATGAATGCACATCCCTTATTATTTACCATCCCTGATGGTAAATAATAACCATCAGGGATCAAGTATTGCTCTCATGCATACTATAAAACACAGTGATACGGTATGGCAAGCATTTTAGCTTTTATACATTCACATGATATGGACTTTTGATATCAAGAATTCAGTTTTCAATACTTAAAATGTAAATATTAAGAGTGTGATTTCTAGTAGTAACCATATTTTTGATATCAGGAATTACATTTAATTTCAGTTGCTAATATTCAGCTCAAAATTCGATTTAAAATATTCCATTCAATAAAGATTTGTTTATACCTCATTTAATTCTGTATTGTTTTACCTTTGACTGAGAGATGGAGCAAACTTTTTTAAAAAGAGGGAGGTTTGTAGTGGGATCAGTGGGGTGTCAAGTGTGAATGTGTGGCAAATGGATTACATGGCTGACGGGTCAGGTAGAAGGGCCCCTTAGCAGAATTTTGCTTAGGGCCCCAGGGAGGTCAGGATCGGCTCTGGGTAGCTCAGTGGTTAAGGTGTTGGAATACTGATAGGAAGGACATGGGTTCGAACCCCAGATCCACCAAGCTGCCACTGCTGGGCCCCTGAGCAAGGCCCTTAACCCTCAATTGCTCAGTTGTGTAAATTGAAATAAAAATGTAAGTCACTCTGGATAAGGGGGTCTGCTAGATGCTGTAAATGTAAGAACAACATTAAAACATAAATGGACAAAAGCCATATCGAAAAGGTATAAAAAACAAAATGGCACCTGTACTATAGTGAATCCCATGCATTCTGAGACAGAGAACCAATTTGGAGAGGATGATATGCCACACTTGGCAGATGATTTAAATATGTGATATACTTACTTTATTCATTGTATTAGAGATTTATATTTCAATTCTGACTACATTATTTATTAATACTACAATAAGGCAGCATCTTTTCACATGTTGCATAAAAACATGTAACCTGATTTAAAAATAACAGCAATAATCATTAATGCTGAATTAATTAATAAATCAACCGTTTACTAAAGTAATTAATAGAGGTATATTTTTAAATAAATGTATAGAAAATAAATTCAATTACTCTGTAATATAATACCCAAAAGGCTATAGCTGATCATTTAAAACTATTTACTCACAATTGAAAGGAAAACAAGCCAAAAAAAAACCTTGTCCAAATAACATACAATCATGCATTCACAGAATCTTGCATTTTATGGATTTCTCTTGTATTTCTACTTAGTCCAAATCTGAATGCTGCTTTAAAGTAATCAGCAATCAGCTTTATAAACTAACTAGAATATAATTAGCATAACTAGATTTAGCTGGTTTGCAGGCTTGTAACCAAACCATGTAATGTGATTTGGTAGAGCTGAAACCTCAAGTGTATAAAAGTATATACAATAAAGGCAGTTTATGTTACAGTCATATGAGTCAATTAGCTAACAGATAGCTAACTAATGCAATAGCCTAATTAATTCATGTAGTATTATATGGACAAATGAGTACAGGTGTGCAATGTGCAGGTTGTCTGGTATCATTAAAATCAATGTAACAAACAAACAAAAGTGCTACGCAAACACAGTGGTGCAGGAAGATTTCAAAAAGCAACACAGAGAATTCGGATAATTTAAGAGTGTTCAAGTTACATTTTTTTTACTCCAGACATCTTTCACTGCATAGGGCAGGTAAGGTTGATCAGGGAAGGTAAGTCTACATAATTTGTTGTAACTTCAAGTGTTTGCTTTAATTTTTCTGCAGGCTACAACTGAACTGTTAAAGAAAGCATTACTCAAACATAATCATTCTTAATTTAATGATCTTAACACAGATAACGTTGTGCTTATATATTATTTAGTTTACATTTGGCCACTGGTTGATATTTTTTGTAGATGTCTAGACACAATAGTGCCTTGTCCATAGGGGCAGTAAGGGCAGAGCATTACAATTTATTTTAACAAATGTGTTGATCTTCATGAGGGGGCACGGTGGCTTAGTGGTTAGCACGTTCGCCTCACACCTCCAGGGTCGGGGTTCGATTCCCACCTCCACCTTGTGTGTGTGGAGTTTGCATGTTCTCCCCGTGCCTCGGGGGTTTCCTCCGGGTACTCCGGTTTCCTCCCCCGGTCCAAAGACATGCATGGTAGGTTGATTGGCATCTCTGGAAAATTGTCCCTAGTGTGTGATTGCGTGAGTGAATGAGTGTGTGTGTGCCCTGCGATGGGTTGGCACTCCGTCCAGGGTGTATCCTGCCTTGATGCCCGATGACGCCTGAGATAGGCACAGGCTCCCCGTGACCCGAGGTAGTTCGGATAAGCGGTAGAAGATGAATGAATGAATGAATGAATGTTGATCTTCATAAAATCCTCATTCACAACTCAATAAAATTCAGTTGAACTTTTAATTACCTCTTTTGAGCAATAAACAATTAATATTTTATGCTTTTTGACAGATGTAAGCTGGTGGAGTTCTCCTTTCTAGATGTTGCAAAATGTTGCAAGATGTTTGCCTCACACCTCCAGGGTTGGGGGTTCAATTCCCTCCTCTGCCTTGTGTGTGTGGAGTTTGCATGTTCTCCCCGTGCCTCGGGGGTTTCCTCCGGGTACTCTGGTTTCCTCCCCCGGTCCATAGACATGCATGGTAGGTTGATTGGCATCTCTTGAAAAATTGTCCGTAGTGTGTGAGTGAATGAGAGTGTGTGTGTGTACCCTGTGATGGGTTGGCACTCCGTGCAGGGTCTTGCCTTGATGCCCAATGATGCCTGAGATAGGCACAGGCTCCCCGTGTCCCGAGGTAGTTCGGATAAGCAGTAGAAAATTAATGAATGAATGAATGAACGAACCCTGATTCTGAAGTATTCTGTCTGATTAATATTACAATGAACTAAATACAAATTTATTAAACCTATTTCTATGCATTTTACTCATTTCACACCTTAACTCTTCTTGTTCTATTGGCAGACAATTTTCTTCTTTTTAAAAATAAATTCTTGAAATTAGAAAACAAATCTGGTAAAAAGAACTATACTCTTTTGTTTGAAATTAGTAAAAATTAGATTCTAAAAATTTAGTTCCCCAAGGTTGATGGTAACTTCAAGTAACTTTTCACTATGAATGTTCTCAAAGTGTGTGTAAAGGGATCAGCATTAGGATCCTGTCATATTTAAATGGCCAGCTCATCAGGAAGCAATACATGTCCACCCTTCATATGCACAGTGTGGTATTTGTGGAAAGAGCTTGGTGAAAATGGCATGGTGAAAAGAGTTCACTGACACCAATTTTCCAGAGATGCCAATCAACTTACCATGCATGTCTTTGGACTGGTGGAGGAAACCGGAGTACCCGGAGCAAGCCCCCGAGGCACGGGGAAAACATGCAAACTCCACACACACAAGGCGGGAATCGAACCCCCAACCCTGGAGGTGTGAGGCAAACGTGCTAACCACTAAGCCACCGTGACCCCTGACACCAAACATTTGGCATAAAATTCTATTCACTAATAACTCTATGCATTTTGTAATCTAAACAGCAGATATTATCAAGCTTGCTGATAAAAATTCATGGAGGACCCTCTCTGTTGATGACAGTACAATTGCTGGCTGCTGCTGCTGCTGCTGCTGCAGTGATAGTAACATTGGGCCTAATGGAATTAAGAGACGCCCGGAAATGGATTATGAGCTTGAGTCCCTAAATGCCTCATTCAGAGGTGATTTCTTACCCAGCAGGAGACGTACAAGCTCTAACTTGCTTGAGATGTGAGGCTTTTCCTTTGATAGGGTGACTTAGTGATTTAGTGACTTCCCTCACTGGCTGGAGGGAGGGGCAGTGTAGTGCCTCTCTGGGACATTTGACCAGTTTATCTATTCCTTTGGGTTTGGCTCTGAGTGAAGTACAAGCTGAGGACAGTGACCTAGCAGTCCAGGAAACACTCCTGTTTGCAAGAGCTCCTAGAATGTGGGCCTTGTATGCTCTCAGGACAAAACTGTTCTGTGAACCAACTGCGCTGCCATGTTCCTAGTATGATAATCTGTTGATGTAGTCATTGATTTGAGACTTCAAAGCACTTTTGTATGTAGTTCCAGATAAGACCTTGTGCCAAATTCTGTAAATGTAAATGTCACTGGCTATGCCAAAGGTGTCTGTGGTGGCCACGGCAGTACTGTATGTCACAGGACCATGAATGACATCAATTTATCAGAGCAATTTTAAAGGGAGCAAAATGCCTTCATTTCCTACTCATGCAAGATGCTGTATTAAAATTAGTTCCTTCAATTGGTTTCTGCCTTTTTAATAGCAATCCCAACAGCCTCAGAGTTTGAGAAATGTACTCCAACCATACCAGCTTTCTAGTACATTCAACAAATGTTGTTCTATATATACAGTATAAAAAACTGTTCTATATATACAGTATATCCTGCCATATCAAAGTTAATATACCTTTAATATGTACTTTTTTATTATTATTTTTTTTTTTTTTACCAATTTTCATTAAGGTTATTGGTGTAAAACCCTTTGTGCCTACATGTGATGCATTTAAAAGCTTAATTACTCAGGTAATTATTTTAAAGAAGCAAGAAACCCATTATTGTTCAGTACTTTTGTCCTCTTAAGAAATTAACTTGTTTTTCCAAGATCATTAGATATATTCTATAATTAGATATCTATGATAATAATTATAAAGGAAACAATTATTTCTTAATAGCCAGATAAGTTTGTATTGTCCCTGACAAATGTTACTCTTGTGTTAGTGTAATTGAAAAGCAAGAAAAAATATCTAATTATTAAATGCCTCATTGCTTTTACAAAGTATGATTGCTATTATTATTTTTTATGTTTGCTCTGGGAAACAAATATAGAACCAAACTTTTTTTGGCACAAATCTTTGGAGTAATGACTGGTATTATGAACAGAGCCAAACTGCACTTGAGCCAAGTATATTCAGCACTGTGTATAGTTCTTAGTTGTGCTAACTTGCCTATGCTGCCGCCACTCAGTCGCCCCTTGCTTGTCTCTATGGAGACACCTATAACTTACACCAGTGCCATGTAGACAATGAACACTCTGACACTAAGGTTGATAAGACTTCTGACCTCTCACAGCAGGTCTCCAAATCATGACTCCCTCTTAGGCTTTTCTGCATCTTAATCCCCCAGATAAGTTTGAGAATGAAGGTTATAGTCCAACACTGATATCTAAATAAATATATAGATGTACATAGCAAGCTTTTGTGAACATAATCAATTCAGATATTTCGCTCATATCTATAAATGTACATTACAGGCTTTTGCAAAAAGAATAACTCAGTGTACATCCGCAGTGTATTTCTGTCATAAGTGTACAGTACATGTACAAAAGCAAACGTTTCTAATTGCCATTGAAATGTTGTTTGAAATTATTGTTCTGAATAATATTTTGTCTATTTATTTGCATTTTCAAAGGATTTTTTTAACATGATCATCTAACCATGTAGTTTGAAAAATGAAATTAGTTTACATTATGTTGGATAATGTAATAAAAGCAATAATCAGATATTGAGACTGATACTTTTTTCCTGATAAGTGAGCTGGTGCTACACATGATACTGTAGTAGCAAGGTGAATAGAAAACAAGAGTTGTAAAAACCTTCCAGGAGCAAGGTGGGACCAGTGCCAAGTAAGAGCAAAGTATAATGTGAATTGTTTTGAAAGATACCAAAAGGGAACTAAATACTTTTTCTCTATTCTTGGCCCTAAGTGTGTCACTATCCAGTCTGCAGTCTCCAATTGTGTCACTATCCAGTCTCCATGGCTCCATGTCCGAGACCCGACGGCGGCGGGCACTACCTTATCACCGTGGCAACATGTCTGGGATGTCACCCACCCCCCATTCTGTAAAACACAATGCAGCCCCCATCTAGCAGCAAGATCATCAAAAAATTAATTGCTATTGTCTCACTATACATCCATCATACATTACCTAACGGCTGTCAAGACAAGGTTAAGAATGATGATGGCAATACAAACAGATACTAATAAAGACGTGATTCTGACAAACTGATGTAATTAAGCAATTGGAAATAAGTGATAGTTATTAATAAAATGATTGTTCAATGATAGTGGTAGCAAATGCATTAAATAAGGTTACAATCAACTATCTTACAAAGATTATTTGTAAGCATAAGATTTTTTGGAACTTATACAACATTACATTTGAACACATTAGTATAACATTCTGTTACTCAAAGAAGTATACAATACAATAGTGGAGGTGAGAAGAGTGCATGTGCAGATACCACTCCAAGTGTGAGAATGTTGTATGTGAGTGCACAGTAAGGTACTCCCTACAGTCCAGTGATGGGTCGTACCCTGGCGGGGCGGAGGCCCAGGATGTTGCTGCTGGGGTCTTTAATTAAATCAGCCCACAATGAACCAGAAATGAAGGAGAGCAGGAGGGAGGGGGCTGCTCTGGTTGATGTGGGGGATCTGACAATCTCCAGGGGTAAAATGCAGTGTGGGAAGAGAATGTGCACCTCCTCACTAGGTCTCCTCTTTGTGTCATACTGATGCTTATATACTGTGGGAATTCCCAAGGAATGAAAGATGGGAAGATTTGAATCAAAAGTAAGATGTCAATATATGAGTGAACGCTGTGATTGATTATCATTATATTAGTTACTGTTATACCGGTAATGTTTCTATTAATCATAAAAGATTTGGGAGTTCTTAAAATTTACTGATCAAACTAATTAACTCACTGAATTTGTATTGTGAGCCTGAACTATTATTAGTTTACTTTTCACAGCATAATAGGAATGGTTTTGTTAAATATAAAAACTGGGCTAAATCTAAAAGCTGGTAATTAATTTTTAACATTACATTAGACAGCAGAGAATGCAAACACTTTGACTGACTACTCAATCATGTGACACTCAAATTAGCCTCGTGACAGCAAAAAGTATAATTTCTATAAAGCCGTTATTTAATGGCTACATTTTAGAACAGCCTCCATTTCAAAATAGAAACTTTCTGAATTTGAAACACACTGACTCAAGTGAAATTTAACAAAGCATTAGGATGATGATAATATGACAAGATCACTCATGCACATTCAGGTCTATGAATCAGCCATAAAAGTGTGTGAAGCAGACAATCCTGACAAGATCAGGGATGGATGAGACCTGCAGTCAGACAGACAGGGGGTTGATGAGAGATGAGTCCCCTCACCACCCTCCTACTGATGCGGACTGGTGGGGTTGGTCAGAGTGGGACAAGCACCGCAGGGGGGTGGTGACAGCCACAGCGGAGGAGGTTCAGCCCACTGTGGGGGCCGATGTCTGACATGACCTCTCTCAGCGTGGCCTCCCGTCATGGCTTCCAGAGGTCCCCCTGTGTGTGTGATCGATCTTTGTCTCTCAGTCAGTTGCTTTCACTGTCAAAGAAGTCTGCATGCAGTAACAGGTTTATAAAGTGATTGATTTATCTTCAAAAACACACAATAGTTGTATGGATTGAAGTCCATCAATGGTAACAATACGCTTCGTATGAAATGCAATACACCTCAAATGATCATTATTGTGCTCGGACGGTATTATGAGTCAGACATCAGCGTACCTAGTAGGATAATATATGGAACGATTTTGATGGATGTTAAAACAGTGTAATTACACAGTATAATGTGAAGACCTTTCTATGCATAAAATGATACTTATCCATGCACATTTCATAATTTCTCAGTGGTATTATCACTGCATCCTGCATCTGTATATAAAGTGACAGCGTCATGCTAGTGCCCTTGTTGAGAGGTGTGATTATCTGTTCAGTGACCAGAGCAGGATGTATTGCGAATCTACTCTCTCTTTTCTCTCCATCTGACACACCATAAAAAAATGAATTGCTTGCTTGTAACATAAGCTCACATATTTATCCCGGCCTGGTACCTCTGCCCACCCCCTTTTCTCTGACCTTCTCTATCTCTTTCCACCTCTGAGTGCTCAAGACTCTCTGCCAACAATATTAGTATCCTCGAGGTGCACTTTGAATCTTCCCAAGCATGTCCACCTTTCTGAGACTTTTTTTTTACACCACCAATGGATTCCTGCTTTCTTTTTCTTTTGCTCTCTCTTTCCACTCTCAACCAGGGGGCCGTTGTTGTCACAAAGCCGCCACTGTGTCTCTGACTCGCTTGCTCTCTTGCTCTCTGTTTTCCTCTGTCCCTCTGTCCCCACTGGCTCCTGCAGGAGTAGTGGAGCATGAATCAGAATTACTTATCTCCAGTTTTCCCTGCCTCACCTTCCTCTCCTCCAGCTCCCCAGGACAAAGGCCATGGCTCTTAAAGGCAAACAATGATGCAGACCTGAAAAGTTACTTTGCTGAATTTCCCCCCTTCTCCACTAGCCTACCCCCACCTCCAAGTGTCTTTCTGGCCGTCAGTCCCCTTCCGTAGTGTGCATGAAAAGAACATCTAATGGCCGCTTGTTAGCCACTCCACTGACTGCACTGATCCGCGTTATCTCTCCCATCAGTTGTTCCCGAGATGCCTGTGTGAATGTCAGGATGATCCCAGCCGGGGTCATGTTTTTATTCACCCAATCGGCCGCAGGTTCCGATAAGACAATTTGTCAGAAAGAAATAAGAGAAGGGGACTTAGGACACCAAGGTTCACAGGGAGCTCAAGGGGGCCCCTAGACTTGAGATCCACTGCACTTCACCTTTCATCCACACTCACCTCTCTATACTATCAGTATCTGCTGATCAGTTTACATTTTAAGTAAACTACATTCACAGAGTTTGAAGTTCTCCTTCTTGTCTTTGAGGTCATTTTGAGTCTTTCTCTATTATATGATTTTATACTAAATTTGAGACTCCTATATCCTATATGAGCTGTATCGGAATGTTTATTTACGAAGCTAGATGTAACTATAACTATATATTTAATAGGTTACATTAAAATAAATAAATGGAATGGGGCATGCTTCCTTAGTTCCTTAAAGAAGGACAAGAAATATGCACTATATCAGCAAATGTTTGTGGACAAATGACAATCACATGTGATTGTTGAACAACCTATTCCAGATTTAGTCCTCCTTTTTGCAAAAATATGTCTCTACACTTTCTGCTCATTCTGCTCAAAAGCATTAATAACAAACAGACACTGGTTGAGAAACAATGCTGGTCATACTAAAACTAATGGCTCCATAGTTCCAGTTGGGAGAAGCTGTCATTCTGTAGCAAACAACGACATGAAATACAATCGTGTACAACTTTGTGGCAACAGTTTGTGGCAACTTTGTGGCAAACCTTTTCCCATATACTGTAGATATATTACTATAACCTCTTAAAGTATGTTAAAACATCTTTATGAATATAATCCTTATGAATTATTCAACAATTGGAATAATTGGAAAAGAATGGGATTAAGAAATCTAAGTTTGGATCCAGTGAGGCATCATGAGAGTTTACGGATTTGATCAGTGACATAAAGAGCCATGTTTAAAAACTCTAAAGGTTATATATGTGTCTTTACAAATTATATCTTTTAGAAATTATGTAATATGGATTTTTTTATTTGAATATTTTTTTTTCATTTCCAGACAATTACATCCCGATGCTTTCTAGGTTAATCCCAAGTTTTTAAGCAAATATCTATTGGAAGATTAGGCACAAATTTTGTTACCTTTAAATAAAATTCTATCACTTATTTTTTCTCTTTAACTCTATCATAAGTTTTCAAAAATGAAAAACAGTCATTCATTGTCTTAACTTGTAAATAAAGGCTATATTCAAGCTTTCACTTTCAGCTTTAATATTATTTTAATCGGCATCATTTACTTACATTTTTAAGGCAGCAGATGAACTTTTATTTCTACGTTTAACCATCTTAAAATGCCTTTCAATGTTGATGATGTTTCACAGTTTGCTTGGCACAATTTAGTTAAAGAACACTCCAATATTAAAGCTGGTCTAAAATGTTCTTAGATTTAGCAAAGTTTTATCTAGAGATCCTGCTGAGAGACATTGTGTTCAGCCACAGGCAGAGTTGTGGAATTGCCAGTCATCCCTTTTCTCTCCCATTCTGATCAGTATGCCTCCCCAGTGGTCAGCTTCCTGTTCTACCCACTAATCCAATCATGTCGTGTCCCCATAGTCACAGTGAGCTTTTGAATTTTACCGAATACCCACCAAGAAATCTCTTAAGCTGCAGTTATTGCTTGGGATCAAATTTGCTGCGAGAGGGCAAGTCTTTAGTGATGTGATTTCAGTCAACCTAACTCAATCTATTTCTAAAGCTTTTCTTTTACTTTCTATCTTTCATCTTGGCTTGAAGCGATGGCATTTTAATTTTCATTCTCGTATTATAACTTATTTAGTTAGCTGCCACTTTTTCCTCGCCTTCAACATAGATACAGGTCGGCTATGTCATTGGTAATGACATTACATCTCTCTCAGGGACTGTAGGGAGTGTGATTTTTTGGGGGGGATTATGTTATTGCAGATATGTCCCGGCTTCTTGGAGTCCTTGTGTAGATGAGACAAGCTAGTAATAAATGTGTTTGTTCTTCATTTGGAAATATTGAGTTGCAGTGTTTCTGTATATAGTTGGTGGTTTGGTTATTTCTTGGTTGCAGGGGAGTTGCAATAGTTTCTCTAATACTGATGCATTTTGTGCAATGCCTGTCAGATTTGAGTGTTAAATAAATACAAACATTTTCATGAAAGAAAACATATTTTAACCTTTGCTTTTAGTGATCCTCATTTTCCCTATGGCTCTTGATTAGAGTTTTTGTTTTTTAGTTTCTTCATCTAGATTAATAAAACCATTAAAAATTGATGATTGTTGATTGTTGCTTTTTGGATCTTCATCTTCATGATTTATGATCATTAATAAATAAATGATTTATTTTTATAAATAAATAAGCCAAAGTGACTTGTCAAATGCTCATTTTAGTTACATTACTGCAGTTGTGTAACAGAGAGTGGTGTGTGAGGCAGCCTTAACAAGCTTAATGAAACATGTCAGTGAGTTATTTTCCGCTCCATGCCTCAGTCATAGTCAGTCAAAGGCCCCCTACTGAGGAAGCCCCATTGTTCGGATGCTAGACTAGCATCCCAGAGGTCCAGCTTCTCAGACTCTACTAGTAGTTACTATTGCACAAACACACTTCTTGACCTTGATGACATTGTACCCTTCTTCCTACAAGCAACCATCACACATACATATAAATGGCAGGTGGTCAGTGGTGAGCTGTAGCTGTGTGTCACTCATAGTGTCTCCACTGAAAGAGATGGGGGATATAACCCATAGGTCAGAGATCCTACCACAGGCTTTCACACAGTGGCAGAGGCAGTAATTAACTAGCTGACTGACAGGGAATTGATGGCAACAGGCAAAGTGGAAGGAGCACTCACATCACTGTCATCTTATTGGTACAGACCAGTAGGATACAAGAACACCACTGGATGCTGGCAGAACAAGCTTGCAGTGTTGCTTTGTAGCTAAAATCTGTTCATAGGATGCATCATTGCATGTCATATTATTGACTTTCTGTGATTTTTACAGGTTAGCTCACCTATTTAATAAAGGACAGACATATACACACATATACAATTAAATTCTATTGTTTAATATACAGTCATTATATTCTTCCTATATTTGACTTAATGCAAAAATGTATATGGCTGTAGGTGTAAAAGACAAGAACTTTCTCTTCTTTCAAATACTTGCAAGAGTGCCAGGATGGGCCGTGTAGTAGTGTGACTCGGCTCATGAGATTGAGAGATCTGAATGCAGAACCTCTCACTCAGATTTGAGGGTGGGACCACCTCAGACTGTGATGTAACAGAGCTCCACCACAGATAACATGTTCACCTTTGAAGCATGCACTTAAAAGGCTCTAAATCTGCAGAATTAAATGGTGTCTCTCCCCCTTGCTTCTGAGGGGACATTTTCTCCAGCTACATAAAAGACCTGGGATCGCGTTGCAGCACCGTATTCACTGGTCCACTTTGTTTTCAAATGGTTTTGTTGGTTGTGACACTGCAGTCATCCAACACCTTCTAAGAATTTGAACTGTAAAAAGCTCTTGTTCTCCAGCAGCTAACCCAGAAACAGACTCGGGGGCCCAGAGACTGTAATGGCCTATGTCGTGGTAAAAACGCTCCCCTCTGGTGATCCGGTTTTTTTGTGCTGGGTCCCAGGGCTTCATCAGAGTGTAGGATAGCTAATATAGCAACATCTACTACACTATCTACTTCTTTCACATGTTCAACTCAGCCTGCAATTCAACCTCTGACTTATCATGCCACAAGACGAACATAAACGTCACACACATACTTTTACACATCTCACACACTTGAATGCATGTACATGTAGTTGTCTCAAAGTCACCTCAAAGTCTGTGGTTTACTAAGGAAAGAATAAGAAAAGAGCATTCATTCAGTATTCAGTACTTAAATGACACATGCCACACTTGGCCACCTTTGTTTGCTTCGAAGCAGAGGTAGTCATGAATTAGAATTTTCATGTCATAGTAGGAGGGTGTCCATCCTAACAGACAGAAGGAGACTTAGGGACTCACAGAGGCAGGCAACAGAAAGACTATCCACTGCATTAACCTTCTGCGGCCCGCAAGAGCTCTTTCTTCACTCCTCTTTCAGCGGGACCCAAGGGAGAGGAACTCTGAGCTCGGCCCATTCTCCCTGAGAACTTTGATTTCCTATTAGGTTCCTCTAGTCTAGTGGGAGGGGGGAAGCCTGATCGTCTCACGTTCGACGGCGGGCCCCGTGTGGGACAATGGCTGGGCCCGGCCTGGATACAGGCCCTTTTGTTAGCAGTGCCATTTTGTTTTTTTGCCCCTGTCTCTCTGGCAGAGTATGGAGTGTTTGCATCGCATGCTCATCCACAAAGTGCACACTTTTAGATTAAGGTGGGGGACAAGGATCGAGAGAGGGATCATTCAAGTAAATGTCTTTGCATCAGGGGACAAGAGGGAGCAAAGTGCAACAAAACAAACTTTTTCCAATGAGAATGTTTTGTAAGCATGTTCAAATTAATTAAAACAGTGCAATAAAAATTGTGTACAGCTTGCTGGATGAATGCACATAGTTGCATGCAAAGGAAGACATTTGCAATGGTTTCTGGGTTAAGAAAAAAATTAAAATGTGAATTGGGGTTTATTCTGCAACAAGACAATTCAAGACAAAACATACAGAAAAGTTTCTGAAAAAAATGAAAAAAAGTCTGGAAAATACAATTAGTACAATGTATTAAAGGATATTTATATTATATTCATAAAGGAAAATGAAAAATGTTCACTTTATTTGTTTTTAGTGTTTGGAGTCTAAATGCCCCTTATAACAGGTAAGAAGTTCTATGAAGTGCTGTGTATCTTTCTTTCTCTCTGATAACTGAATGAGAAAGACAAAAGCAGAGAGAGAGAGAGAGAGAGAGAGAGAGAGAGAGAGAGAGAGAGAGAGAGAGAGAGAGATTTGATTGATTGACAGGTGCAGTGAAGCAGAACTAATCTGCAAGGGATCTTGAGGATGTGGATAGGACAACAAGGGATGTAAAAGTTAACCAGCTAGATATAGATAAGCAAATAAGTGTGGGAAAAACTAAGAGCTTTTACCCACCAAGTTTTGAGTTTATTTCATTTAAGCCCATTACCTAAATTTCTTTTATTAAGCATTACCAAGTTTGTGTAAAGATTTAAATGTCAACTTCATTTTAACTCATGCTCTAATGTGTTTTACTAACATTAGAAAAATAACACAATGGCATTTGTTACATAATAAAATGTCTATTTGGCTAGGAGATTGTTCTGAAAAAAATAGTCAATCTAGTTAACTAATTACTTAGATTTCTGTGCATTAGTTAGTTATATTTCATGGTGTCCATGAACTAAGTTCATGCAGAAAGAAAGTTGCTTTGTTTTGGTGTTATGGTGTGCACTGGTTCAGAGAGAAGGGTATTGATTTTAAGAACACCCCCAGGCACTGGCACTCACCTCTCTATTCCTGGGTCTCATCAATGACTAATATTACTGTGGTAACAATTTCTCATAACTGAGTCATCATAAGACTGTATAGTATTATTTTTTCCACAGAGCATTTATTCTTTTGAGTTTCGGTAACTGTTAATAGAAATCATTTCCCATTGTCTATCTCTCTGACAGTCATGAGTCACCTTTATAAAAACATTCAAAATAACACTCAATCTTGCTTGTTAAACAACAGTAATATGCTACTGAAATCTGCCATATTAGATTGGTGAGTTTACAACAGTGCCTGGGGGTTCAGAAGTGACTCAGTAAGTGTCCTTTCTGTACCATTTCAGAGTGATCTGTGACCAACTTTCTATATGCAAATCTCAACCTTCACCGCTGTAAGGAAAACCTCTAAACTGATCAAAGATCAGATTGCAGCTTCCAACTAATGCTCCTCTTTGTGGGTTTTCTTATTTGTATAATTGCTTTTCTGCAACTCTGCATTGTTGGAGATTCTTGTTCAGGGCTAAACAAGAGGAACAGAGAGGAGAAATGAAAGTGGGCTCAGACATGTACCCCTAATTGTGTGACTGATGGGTGGGTGGTGGAAGGATTGGGGGGGATTACTTGTCTTGCACTGGCCTGAAAGTGATACCCTTGTCTCTCCCTGCCTGACCCGCTCCCCTTCACTCCGCCCATAGGATACCTGAGAGTGGGGGTCTCAGGGGAACTGCACCAGGCGAGGCTTTCAGTGGCCGTGAAAGGAGAGCAGAAAAAAAAAATGAGAGAGAGAGAGAGAGAGAGAGAGAGAGAGAGAGAGAAGAGAAAATCCTAACAATATACAGTATCCATCCCTAGAGTAGGGCTAGCAGGTGAAATATTATCTGCTCAGTCACTGTACAATGGGGGCAAGAGTCCTTTAATAGATGTGGGGCCTTCACAGGTGAGTGGGTGGGACTGACAGCTCTCTCCAGTCCTGTTGGAGTTAAATGAGTTCAAGGCTCCAAGTAGCAGGACCAAAGAGGGCTCAGCCTCATGGAGCATCCATACCATCAATGTGAATTTTTTTTTAGAACCTTATTACATTTACATTTACATTTACAGCATTTGTCAGACACCCTTATCCAGAGCAACGTAAATAAGTAAGTCATTATTAATGATAGCAACTAATATTAATGATGTTCTGCAAATAAAATTCCTTTAAAGAGTTCGGATGTTCTTGATTTGCATGCATTTCTGAAATAGTAATAGTTCACCATGAACTCTGAATAATAAGTCGACAAAAACAATAACGAATTTAAGTGCATGACAACAAGCAGAACAGGAGCCATTTGTCCACGTTTTTACCTACCAACTCAAATTATTATAGATTTATCACTCTGATATTTCAACCTATACTCATAAATACATTTAAAAAAAGAGTCACTTTCATGGTCTGTGGTGTACAGTAAGTGTCCAGTAGATAGCTCTGACAGTAGAGACACACCATCACAGCCTTCACACCTCAGAAGTGGCACAGCGTGCTGGGCGTAATCCAAGCTGTGAGGAAGTCACCGTAAAGGGTAAATATCCCTACAGTCGAAGGTGTTTCCTATACATATACACACACATCCATATCCTTGCAATGAATGTAACTGAGACTCAGAGGCCATTGAACGACATTATAATTGGCCTCACCATTGTGAGCTTCTGAAAGAGATGGTTACCCAAGAAGCCTCATGTTGGTCTAGGTACATTCGCTTTGAACATTTTGCAGACACAAAAGGTCAGCCTGGGGAGGAACAAAGATGAGAGAGCTCTGCAGTGTTCTTTCAGTTTTCCTTTGGCACTGTGAAGAAAGACAAGTGGACAATGCTGTCTAATAAACTCATACTTCCTTTTTCTTATGCTGCAAGCTAATATTTACACTGCAATCAAATGCCTTGTTACTTAATAGATTTTAGATACAATTAATAGAATAATTTCAGACTTGTCACTGCTGTTGCTAGATTTTTGATTTCTAGTAAGAGTTGATTTATTGACTTTTCATAAACTGGTTAATATTTATTATCATAAAACCTCAATGATATTTTTAGACGAATATCAACAAAATATGTGTTATTTGTAGCACACACTATCCCAGATCTCATATATGAAGACTTCTACACTGATATGCTACACTGTTACACTGTTCACTCTTCTACACTGATATGCATCGTCAAGGGCTACGGACTGCTGTGAAAAGCTTATGCATTATTCATGCCATCATCTCATGTGACATTTTCTATTATTTTCCCTGCTTACTCAGATAATGATCTTTCTAAAAAGGCACCAGCCTTTTTTTTTTTTTTTTTTTTACCTCTGTGGTTCATCCTCAGGTGCACATAGTGAGAAGTTCATGCCACATGAAATTAAAGTTTTATGCAGCCTCTTCAAACTGAGATCCAAATGGTCCTTTTGTTGCTAGAAATGCAGCAGATGCCCAATGAAACATGTTTGGGCTGGGAATGATACACTGGGCCTGTTGCTTAAGACTTAGGTTTAGCTGTGTCAGAGGATATGTGAAGATGAACTTCTTGCTCCTCCTTTGGTGTGACTTCCACCTTCAGTGCATCTTATCTCTCACTGCCATGCTCTCTGGCGCTCTCTCTCTCTCTCTCTCTCTCTCTCTCTCTCTCTCTCTCTCTCTCTCTCTCTCTCTCTCTCTCTCTCTCTGCCTGTTGCTCAGACTTACAGCAGATGGAGAGTACGGCCTAGTTTTAGCTTTTGTTCTGATGTCCCAAGAGAATCCAAGCCCTTTTTTTCAGACTCCCACTCTCCTTATCTAATATTAAATGCAGGGCCTTTGCTTTTCAATGGGGTAAAGCACAGAAACAAACAAGTACTCTGTCCACACTTGCTCAATTAAAAATACTGACTTTTTTGTGTGCAGAATATCCAGATTTTTTTGCTATTTCTGACAACAAATGAATAAATGGATGCAGCAGAGTGAAATAATTTGAAACACTACTTTATAGCATCACATAAACATAGTCAGATGTCGGTAATGGTAAAGCCTCGTTCTGTTTGCTAAAGTTTGGTTAAATCAAAATTCATCTCTTACTCTGCATCTGTTAATGTTTCATTTCTGAGCCAATTAACATTTTTAAATAAATTCATAATTTAAGTGGTTAAAGTGTTCATTTTTAATCCAGTTTATAAGACTTACTACTGCATCAGACAAATAATTCATTTGCCATGCAGTAGCGCAGAATTTTATTCTTCGTTTTGAACCTGTTGCAAGTCACTGGAACATTGTTACCTGCTTTATATTGCATAACAAAACGATCAACTGTTTTATAGAGTCTGATAGAATGTGCTTCCTCTTTCATTCCCTGGTTCAACACACACGCGCACGTACATACACACGCACGCACGTGAGAGAAGGGCGTGTTGTTTACGTTTTGCCCTCAACGCTCATGCATGCTCAATATTTCATGAGACGCGAAACAGTCTCATCTTATGCAGTCTAGCAGCTGTTACTACGAACACTGCACAATTAAAATGAAACGACAGTGTCAAAGCTGCCGGGGCATTTTCATTGCAGTGTGGTGCGAGCAGGGGGGGTGGGGGCAATTACTTAAATTACTAAGGGCATTAGTAGCCTGTTGCTCTTTGGTTAACAAGGACTTGTTGTTTAGTTAACAGGCTGAAATAATAAAAATAATTGTTAAACCAGCATATAAACCCAAAAAAGATTTTTTTTGTTGCTTTTTCCACCCAACACAACACTCTTATTCCAATTTCTTTCTATAAATAGAAATAAATTGGAATCTTTTTTTAGATTAAACAAAAGGTATAACTTGTATTATACAAACAGCCTGTATTATATAGACAGCGTAAAAGTTCATGTGAGCTGATAAGGATCTTTTACTAACAATTTGCCCCAGGTGAAAAAAAGTCTCAAACTTTATGGTTGTGAAATTTGAGAGTGTTTATCGTTTGCGCATCGCAATAACAGGTACAATACAGATGGCTTCAGTTGTTCAAGGGAAGATAACGGAATAAAAATAAAAGTTGTAAATAATTGATCAAAGCAAGGGTGCACATGATATTGCTTGTTATTATTCACATGGTAATCTGATTGGGCAAAACAAGGGGTGGTACTGAGAGCTCAAAGTCGTTAATAATTTGTTAGCTTTTCCAGTGAAATGTTTTTGGAAGCGTTGTGGTGGTTTGGCGAGGGAACATATAGGAATATTATGTGGAAGAATAAATAAAATTATGTAATTATTAATGGTGTGTGTGTGTGTGTGTGCGTGCGTGTGTGTGCGTTTGTGTGTGTGTGTGAGAGAGAGAGAGAGAGAGAGAGAGAGATGCGCATGTTTGCAAGTGCGTGCATGAGCATGAGCACCTAGATTTTTCTCTCTCTCTGTGTGTGTGTGTGTGTGTGTGTGTGTGTGTGTGTGTGTGTGCGTGTGTGCGTGTGTGAGAGAGAGATGCGCATGTTTGCAAGTGCGTGCATGAGCACCTAGATTTTTCTGTGTGTGTGTGTGTGCGTGTGTATGGGCACCCGGTGCGTATTGGCGGGCGCTTGAGCGTGTGTGTGTCTCTGGAGTCAGGTCCTGAGGGACACGGCAGCTCGCGGTGTGTAAGGACGTGGCGCGCTCACCAGCTGACAGCGCGTGCTACTCTAAAGACATTCAACACCGCGCGCACGGGCCTGCCAACAGAGCGCGCGCCAATTAATATACACCACTAGAGCAGCCGCGCGCGCAGCTCTTTGTGTTCAACACTTAGAACGCGTCTCTGAGTCTGACTTCAGGCTACACTAAAGATTTATCGGTCACTTCAAAGCCAAATAACTGCATAAATAAATAAGTTGTTAAGGTGCTGATTGAGAATATTTATGATGTTGTAACATACAGTAGCACCAAAAAAACCTGCTTATACAGCTTGTGGCAGGTCATTAATTGCCATTTCTGTTTCCCTAGTTGGAAATCTACATACACTTACAATTAAATTATTGTGCATATTCTTCATTGAATGTATATTTTGGGTATTAATCGTATTTATCTTTAAAGTGGGTCCGAGTGTTGTTGTTGTTGTTATTATTATTATTATTGTTGTTGTTGTTGTTGTTATTATTACTATTATTATTAGTAGTATTGTTGTTATTATTATTACTATTATTATTAGTAGTAGTAGTATTGTTATTATTATTACTATTATTATTATTAGTAGTAGTATTGTTATTATTATTACTATTATTATTATTGTTGTTGTTGTTAATGTGCGTGGACATTTCTGTGCGTAACTGAGTACTATTTATTGTTTCATTTATTGTTTCAAGATTTTTTCCTGTTAAATCACTTAAATCTTACTCTTAACAGTTTAGTAGATTGTTGCAGTTACTGTAGTCAGTTTTTTAGAATTTCCTCACACATCGTCAGTGTACTCTGTTATATTTCGGGGATTTACGATATATATAACGACATATATCAGGTCTCTTCAAGAAGTTACAACGAATGCATTATAATGTTTCAGCTAATCGAAGAAGATTGTTGATCTGAAGCCGATAATAAAGACTAAATGACATTCTATCGCAGCTCAGATACTATTTAGACTAAATTAGAACTGTTTCACTTACAAAAAAAAACATTTTTTTAATTTAATTTGCAGTTCAATTATAATCACTAAGTACTTTATAACTTAACTACTAAAACTATTTAGAGTCACTCTGTGCGCCCTAGTTTGTGATATTTATGAGAAAATATTGACCAATCTAAACTTTTTTTTCACAGTAAGAATGCTGAATGTCTTCAGTATCGTCACCATCATCATCACCATCATCATCATCATCAGAGACATCAGTAAATAATACAAAAAAGCGTTTTGATTCTTTTTTTTTTATTATTCCAAAATCAAATAAAACATAAAGCATGTGGCATATCTGCTAATTTTTATCATTAAAAAAGATAAGGCAAACGGAAATAAATAGACACTTTAACCGGCATCTCCAAGCAGAAGTTAAATACAAATAATAACCTCGCGTCGAAATCGAATATTCAAACTTAACAAATGTACAAAACGTCTAATGGCTATATTAAATATCCTTGACAAATTGGCATTACTAGGCTACATACAAACAACAGAAAAATCTCGTCCTATTTCAAAGCGTGTTTCTCAAGCCTATGGCCCGTGTTTAAAGTGCAAGTGAAGTTTAGAAGTAGCAAATTCTTCGAGTTAAAAAAAAACAAACAAACAATCAAACAAACCAACCAATCGTATTCTTATCGTATAAATGCACAAATTGGGTCACATTTTTTTTCTTTCTTTTTTTTCGGAAGACAGTTTTTGCATGACATCCTGGCCCCATGGCACTGCTGCGCGAGACAGTTGACGTGGCGTGGGGAATCTCGCCAATGTCACGACAAGGCAACCAGATTCTATTGGCGTACAAGTTACAGAAAACTACAACAATAACAAACATCGTACAATTCAGTTGGTCATAAAATCGAAGTCAAACAACCAATTCAAACTTAAACCTATTACAAAAAAATAGGGCGAATACGATTGACACAAAGAACTGACGGACGTCTGGATTTGTTTCAGCGTCTCTAAAAGGCTCGATTGCGACTCAGCTTCAGTTCACACAGCTCGTCTTCACTGTGCATCTCTGCGTGTGTCTCATCCGAGTCGCTGAAGTGCGAGTGAGGTGAAAACTCTCCATCGCTCCGACTGGACCGCGGAGAGTCTTTACTGCATTCAGAGGCAGACTTGCTCGCTCCGAGCGACACAAACGCGTCTTCCTCATACGGGAATGAAACGCCGGCGAGCTGAACAGGAAACGAGTTTGATGATCTTTCACCCCCGTAGACGGCCGGCAACATGTCACCGTTATTTGCGTCATCTTCTGCGCCGGGAGCACGCAGCAGGTCGGACAGCGCGTTGATGTAGATCTGTGCCATCTGGAGTGTCTCGTACTTGGAAAGCTTTTTCTCGTTGTCGAGAGAGGGGATGACGCTGCGCAGCTCGTCGAAGGCGTGGTTCAGACCATGCATGCGCCGGCGCTCTCGTGCGTTCGCCGCTATGCGTCTCTGCTTCTGCACCACGTTGGCGGGTTTGCTGGTCGGGGCGCGCTGCCTGCCCTCATCCGCCCGCGTCGCTCCCTTGAGGCGGCACAACTCGCGCACACGTACTGCGCCCCCCACCCTTGCACCCTTGTTTACGTGCGAACCGGACACGCCCTCCGTGCTCGAGGACCCCGAGCTGTGCGGCAGGTATTCAGCGTGTGAAGGAGCGAGCCAGGCGCGTGCATCGCCGCCTTCCATCAGCGCCAAAGCGAGCGGAAAGCGCTCCCCACACGCCGCGTCCGACTCCACCGTGCTCGCGTCTTCGCAGGTGCCCATGACGTCCATTTTCGCGGGACGGAGGTTTCCAAAAAATATATGAATGACCGGTGAGTGTGTGTGCGGTGACGGGGGCTCTGGTCTCCTTCCTGCACCTGTTGCGCGTACTCCTTCCACAGGAGGATTTCTTTACTGGGTGTTTCTATGCGACCCGCCGTTTTTAAAAGCGGCACGCGCCTGGGAGCCCCCCTTCTCAAGCCGGTCGCGTGGCGCTTTGACCAATAAGAGCACTCGGGGCAGGCGCGTGTGACCGACCAATGAGAATGCCGCAGAGAACTCGAGACAGGTTATTATGTCCAAACTTTTTTTTATAGTACCGCTGCCTGTTTAACTGGAGTGTTATTAACACAATGGGTCGTCCCACAGGACGCGCGCAGAAAGGTGCAGGAATGTGGAGAGCGCGAGCAGGGTGCAAAACACACACAGGCGTGTGTTCCACAGTGCAGCTGGCATGGGCATGCAAATGCACTCAACGTGAAGAAAGGGTTGATAGGACAGGCTGTACAAAATACTCTGTCCATTTGTTAATATGCTCAAATGACAGAGCAAAAAGCAGAAGCCTTCATTACACTTTTAAATTCGTTTTCTGGAACAGATCATCGTGCCAGAATAAATGATCTCTTTACATCTCACTTCCCCGTTGGAGTTCTTTAGAGAGCTTTATATAAAAGTTTAATAAGCGAATGAAATATTTCCCTATAGCATATGTTACATAACCACAATTTAATCAAACACAACGCCATTAAATCATGTAATATGCCATATATTTTTTCCACGGAATTTAAACCAAAAAAAGCATAAAAAGGTCTAAAGAAATATATATATATATATATATATATATATATATATATATATATATATATATATATATATATATATCGCCCATTTTAATACTTATTTCGTTTCTTTTCGTATACGAAAAATCCAATGCTTCCCTTGTGAGCGATGAATGCTGTAACCATCTCAAGTTTCATTTTCTTTAGAACAACTTCTTTTGATTAGACCCAAGAAACGCCCTGTTAGGTAAAAGGTGTCTAAGGGATAGAAGATACAGAACAGCCTTTACTGTCACAAGGCTAATATAAAAATTATTATTATTATTATTATTATTATTATTATTATTATTATTATTATTATTATTATTATTATTATTACATTGTACAGTGAGCAAGAAATAATTTGGGCTACAATATAATAATAATACTAACAATAATAATAATAATAATAATAATAATAATAATAATAATAATTCTTATTATTATTATTACATTGTGCAGTGAGCAAGAAATAATTTGGGCTACAATATAATAATAATAATAATAATAATAATAATAATAATAATAATAAGAAGAAGAAGAAGAAGAAGAAGAAGAATAAGAATAATAACCAATAACCTTAAATAATCCAATACTGTAAAAAAGGTACGTTTTATAAAAAAAAATTAAAATTAATTAATAAAAAAGAAAAGAGAGACTGTATATAATAGGTTATTTTGACACACAAACAAGCTCCTACTTTTCTAGTCTCTGTGATGCCTAAATGTCACACTCTCAACACAAATGCAGAACGAGGTTCCCGTTCATGTTGGTACAGTTCGAACACAAGAAGATTTGATGAGATGGAATAAGAGGCGCGATAAATGGCGCATTTCCGACGCTGGACCTTTGTGTTGGATGTATTCATGAAGCCGTGGCGCCTGAGCGCACTGAGCCGGAGCCGCGTCCAGTCAGCCTGCGTGTCTTGGAAGAGTTCCTAAAGCAAACAACAGGTTGGATATGGTTGCTGCCGATTATTAAAGTGTCTCGGGGACAAAGAGGACTCTATGTTCCATTGGACACGCCAAGGGGACTCTTTGGACAGAAGACACACACACTGGGGCTTCAGCGCGAGCGAGTCTGCGTGCTGCATTCTTTATTCCTGTAGCCAAGGAAACGGCCACATATCGCTTAGCTGATAGGTTAAAAAAAAAGAAAAAGACATTCAACAACAATAACAACAACGAGTACAAAAAGCCCCTACTGTTAAACTCTATTTTATCAAAGTAAATCTCAAACCTTTAATTTCTATAGAATAATTTTCCCAATTCCCATCACATATAGACTATAACAATTTGCGTATAGTTTAGGCCTTATAATAGCAACCTCGATTCAAGGACATTTTTCTTCACCGGTAGATGATGCTGTAAAAGGTCAAATGTTTTACTGTTAGTAATCTAAACCCCTGTACATGGGGTAGGTCAGTTAGACTGGAACATTCACTGACAGTCAACGCGCTTAAGGTTCGCGCCCTCTAGTGGACAATGAGCGTGCTGCAACACAACTTGAAATAAAATATATCTTGCAATAGAGATCCAGGAACTACAGGAAACATACTACTTAAGTCATGACAAGTAATTTCACTGTCTAATATGTTGCATATTACTTAACAGTAATGATAAAAAATATATAATTACGGACATCATTCTTACAAATTTATTTTTTTTTATTTTTTCTATTACTATTGTATCACTCTTATTTTACTTTGACTAGACTGCATCAAACAAAGTGCACAAAGTGTATAGGAGAAAACTGTACAGTTCCTCTTAAAATTGTGGAAGGACTAGATAAAAATACACAAAATTATTGATTGGGTTTTTATGGGGTGCACAGCATTTCTGCTAGTTATGGGTATTGACATAATTATGTTGGCTTTGTAGAATTTTGTTTTCCTATTTAAGCTTAGACAAAAATTTATAAAATTTAATGCGGCCTAGGGCTTTCAAGCAACATGCACCAAATTCGGATATGTTGTAGACGCTGGTATGATGTTTGTTGCTATTACTTTTCTAAGCGATCCGAGTACCGATACTTCCGGTACCAGGTCTCAAAGTGGCCTTTTTTCCCATAGACTCCCATTATAAACTTTGGAGGTTTATAACTCGGCAAGCTTTTGAACTATCTACACCAAACTCGGCCAGCTCCTTTAGGGTGATACTCTGAACAAAGTTTTAAATTGGTGTACCGACTGGCCTTTCGGTTGTGCCGCAGCCCCGCCCCCAAAATATGCAAAATCAAAAAACTTTTTACAACATGGACATGTGACATTTCAAAACACTCAGAACAATGAGGGGAACTTCGTCTCGTGTATTCTGATGATGTATTCTGATGATGATTCTGGACATTTTATTTTCACGTGACATCACGTGACGTCACGTGAAAATAAAATGTCCACTTGACTCCAAAAAGCACCGGCCTTTGCGAATACTTGCCTCGTCAAAGCCAACATCAAAGTTTGTCACGACGAACTT
Source organism: Tachysurus vachellii (assembly GCF_030014155.1). Lineage (NCBI taxonomy): Eukaryota > Metazoa > Chordata > Actinopteri > Siluriformes > Bagridae > Tachysurus > Tachysurus vachellii. The sequence continues at coordinate 13,057,309 of NC_083470.1, forward strand.
TACAAATCTAGTTCTATTTCTGATTTTATATTACAATTCAGAAATTTCAATATGAATCACATTTCAGTGTTACTGTAGGATAATCTGATGATTGATCTGAACCTGACTAATCATTTAGCGTAGTTTTATTTTTTGAATAAATGGTACTCACATTGGTGCCTGCAATGTGGATAATTTTGAAAAATAGATTTAATGTCCAAATATTAATGGGGCATTCATTGGCTTTCTCACTGGAACATTCAGCATGGACTGTCTTAGTAAGACAAAATACCCACAATCCAATTTGTTGTTGCCTTTTCCACTGGCAAGCCCGATTCTACTGTGGTATTAGTGTGGTACTAAGATATATGTCCATTTTTACAATGTTTACATGAGAAAGTCTACAAACTGACATCTGTCATTCATCTCTATCTATTAAACATTACCCAGGTAAGCAAGTCATTATACTGTATGCCCTGGTTTATATGTAGATTTTAGTTATGTACCAGTGTATTTGCATTGAGTGGTATTTCCCTAAACTTTGTATCTAAAGTTCTAAGTAAACCCTTTTTAAAATGATGGTCTGGTAATTCTTTATTAGTATTAAATGTGTAGTTATTATTATTATTATTATTATTATTATTATTATCCATCCATCTTCTGAAACACTCATCCTACATAGGGTCATGGGGAGCCTGGAGACTATCCTACACACTAGGGGCATTGCTGGGCAATCAGCCTACAATGCATGTCTTTGGACTTGGGAAAAATGCAAACTTCTGATAAAACCCAAGGTGCGAGGCAAACATGCGTACCACTAAGACACCAGAAACCTTTTATTATTATTATTATTATTATTATTATTATTATTATTATTATTATTTGTTGTTGTTGAACTTTTTTTTTTTTTTACTTTTTTTTTTTTTTTTTTTTTACTTTTTTTTGCCTTCATCACTGTTATGTAATTGTAATACTCACCTAAAAAACTTAACTTTTGTTAAAAAGTTTGTTAAAAAAAATACAGAGGATGATTATTATACACTAGCAGTAGGGTCTGCCAGGCAGAGGTGTTATTCCTACTGATTTTGCGTGATCTAATATAAAAGCTTTGAGAAAGTAAAGAATGAGGACTCAGGAGTAGTTGGTTACTGATTGATTGTGACTGTCCTTTTCTGCAAAATAACATTGATGAGAAATATTTTTCATAACACGGTGGAGATTCGATTTAAGAGTCAACAAACCAGAAGCTTCAGGAAAATACTAAAGAGCTAAAAACTAAAATGCCCTCAGTGTGGAAAGCTATGGGGAATGAGGAGAATCAAGAAATAGAGGCTAGAGTGAGAGCACAACAGAGTTCTCATGAATGCTTGGTCCATATATTTAATAAGTATTTTTCCATGTTTGTTATTAAACAGTCTAAACATTTAAATACATTAAATACAGTCAAAACATCTAAATATGTCTAAGGAATATGTGAAGCAAGACCATATCTAGATGTACCATGAGGACATATGCTGATTTTCTAAAACTGGTGTGTGTTCAAAGCAGAAAAATGGGCAAGAATAAGAATCTAAATGACTTTAACAAGGGACAAATAGTGATGGTTAGACAACTGTGTCAGGCCATCTAAAAATCAACTTGGTCTTTTTGTTGGATGTTTCTGCTATGTAATAGTTCCTAGTTTCATGGTTGCCTAAGACTCATGACTATGTGTGTGGGGAGTGAAACTACCTACAATGGGAATGTGAGCATCAGAACTAGAGAATGGAGCATTAGAAAATATCAGTTCATTCAGTGTGTTGACTCTGCTTTCAAATTCTCCATATCTCAGTCTACTTGAGAATCTGTGGGATGTTCTGGACAAACAAATCTGATCCATGGAGGCCCCACCTCACAACTTACAGAACTTAAAGTATCTGATGCTAACATCTTGATGCCAGATACCACAAAACACCCTCAGGAGTTCGAGTGGAGACCACACCTCGAAGTGTCAGAGCTGTTTTGAAAGCACAATCGGACTTACACAATATAATGCATGTTGTAATGTTATGACTGATCAATATTCATATTTAATTATACTATATTCTATATATGCATGTTATCGAACAGTAGAGCTTACCTCCTTGCTGTGAGTAGAGTCATCTGTTACCTAAGGCTTTTGGGAAACTGTAACTTAACACTATCGATTTATTTTTATGCACATAGTATCACCTTGTACCATCACTCAACATTCAGTAGACATTTAGCACAGTGATATTTAGCTATTATATATTTGATAACAAAATATGGTTAAAGTATAGCTTATGGATTAACTAAAATAACCAAAGTATACAATTTATAGTCTAAATTGTTACTCATCAGTAAAGCACTATTTCAAAACAACACTCAAGCTGGGAAGCCTATGAGGATAAACCCTTTACATTAATATTTGGTCATGTCAAAACAAAACTAGCTATAAGTGCTTAAAATGTATACAATCAACCCAATAATCATGATCATTAATGTAGGATCACAAACATCCTTTAGCTGTGACCAATATGTCTGTATTTTTAAAGTATGGACCATATATTCATATGATCAACAATGGTGAGCCAAGAACTTGGCCTTTTGAAGTGTTGCGAGGGGCGAGACTGGAGGGGGTTGTACATGCACTAAGTAGCCGTGGCTCTTCTCTAGTCATTCATGCATAATGCAATGAGCTGCTGTGCTATTCATTGTGTGCCAGAGGGCATGACGCCTGGTGCACACGCTCAATGATCATCCAAAACCAGCCCGGACCTTTGACCACACTACCTGGGGTGTGGTGTAGAAACCATCGCGTCTGAATTCGAGGATTTCATCCTTGGCATTAGTCAGATATCTATGAAATCGCTACCATGAACCAAGAGAGAAAAACACAGAGGACTTGAGTTACTGATGGAACTGGCTAATGAAATAAAATGCTAATACAGTGAATCTAAATCGAGTCCTCCAATACAGCAAAGACAACTAAACCCACTGTAGAAAACATGTTTATTAGACAAATTATACACAGAAAGCTTTGCCACTTGTAACAGAGGCCTCAGTTTGTTCCATTAGAATAATATGCAACACATACAACAAAATAGGCCTATATTAAATACTGTACATTATAATCAGTTGAAAGGAACTCCTGTACATACTATGTAAGAAATTAAAAATGTTACAGGCTTAGCAAGTCTTACATGTTTTTTTCCTTTAGGATAAAGACTTTAATTCTTACTCATGATTCCATAACTAAAAAAATAAAATAAAATAAAGTTAAAAGGTGTCTAAAATGGAAAGCTTAAAGACTCTTATCAGATGGATTCTGGGGAGTTGAGTTAGTGTAAATGGTGGCTAATGCAATGCAATGTTTTAATGTTAAACTCTATATCTTCTTTAATTCAACAAAAATTATCTCCATGTAAAATATACATTGTAATGTCTCTTCATTTTATACTAAATAAAAATCTTTAATTTGATACTAAATAAAAACTTTTCCTATTCTCATTCATAGCTTAAGAAAAGTACATCTAGAATGCTGTCATCAAAACACTGCTGCTTTTCTCTACACACAACATTTGCGAATTAGTCTGAGGATAACAAACTGAAAGCTCATTCTAAACAACTAACATTAGTTATATTAATACAATGTTAGTGAAAACTGTTTGAATGTTTTTCGTGTTTTTTTTTCTTTTCTATTTTTAAACTTCTCAAAATGTGTCTTTTTTTAACCTGTCATCACACTTTGATGGCCTTGTTTGAACAATTAGCACTTTTAAAAAAGTTAGATAAATATTACCCCTTACTGTTTATGAAAGGAAATAGAAAGTTATTTCAAATAATTCCCCAAAATGGGCTGCCTTGTTTGTACCTTCAGATGGCCTAGTGTCAGTTTGAGGACACGTGAAGAATTAAAAAGATCCACTTGAAGGTTTTCTTCTTGACTTCAGAAACCTATAACACCTAACAGTAAGATGATGGCACTGAAGCAATCGCAAAAATGTCTATTTAAAAAAAAAAAAAAAAGAAATAACCTGCACTATTTTTATACCATGTTCCAATCAAACACATTCCACACAAAATGATTTGTTCTATTTCAAACTAAAAAAATAAACAAACAAACCAAAAATTAAAGACATTTAGAGGCCTCATTTGCAGTTGTCCTTCTATGCTCGAACTTGGTTTATGTATTTTTTTTTCATTACATCTTTTTCTTATAGACTGTTCAGAGTGTAAGTGGAAAAAGGCTCAGAGAGATATCAGAGCCAGACGTAAGGATGTGAGATCATCAGTCTATATGTCTGGAGCTCAGGTGCAGTGTAGAGCAGCAGAAGGACTTTATTCGCTAGCTATTGACACCCAACTCGGCACACCACATGGCTGAACTCAGTACCGAGCATTGACCAGCATACACTGAGAAGCAGACAAGATTTCTCAAATAAGCCTCAAGTTATTGCCAGTCGGTAGGTCAGTCTGCAAAGTGCAGTGTATTTTTTCCCTTTTTGTCCGGAAATTAAAAGAAAGAAAAGACATGTAAACATCCCATGATCTTTAGATTCATAGGGTCTTTTAAATCTCCCCCCACAGAGCTATTTCCCAAAATTCCACGTGAAAAATGAAGGCAAAGTCATGTTTACACGAGATCTCCCAACAATCACGACAACAATAATGAATTTTATCATCATCCTCAACAGGTAGGTGAGTTCAGGCAGGACGAGCAACCCCAACAGCAAAAAACTTAAAAGCAAAAAAGCTCTTAAAAAGCAAAAAAAAAAAGGACAACAAAAAAAGAAGACGGGTATTTACATTTGGATCTTGTTTTGATTGTGCCCCCTCATATGGAGGTGCCCCGGTCTGGATCATTGCCATAGCTGAAGCTTGGGGCTGGTGTTGGCTGGTAAGGGATGCTGGACATGGTCTTGATGGGACTGCGGAAGAAGCCTCCGTTGGGCGCGCGCTGCCTGAAAGGCCCGGCGCCAGTCCGCGGGTCGGGCATGGCACCGAAAGCGAAGCCGGAGGCCGCCTTGGCAGATAGGCTGCGGCTCAGTGTCTGGATCTGTTCGGGGATGAAGGTCGTGGTGGTGATGTGTGTGTTACGGAAATCGCTGATCTGCTCCAGGGCCTGGCGTGCCGCTGGCAGTGAGTCCATGTCCAGTGGTGTCAGATCCATTGAAGATGTGGAGAACTGCTTGTGCGGGCTCTCGTCCTCCGTGCACAGACTGTTTACACGCCGGTGGAGGTGCTCCAGGTCGATCTCCTTGTCATCCTGAGACGGGGGGTTGAGAAAGGTAGGAAAGGTGGAGTGGGGAAGAGGTGGGGGGGAAGAGAGAAAGTGAGAGAGAAAGAGAGAGACAGAGAAAGAAAGAAGGAGGAGGGGTAAGGGTTGTTACAGGAGCAGCAAGAGCAGAGGACAGAAGAAGTAAGGGGTATAAAAGTGAAGAAGTGGGTGTACGGTCGGAGGAGTAGAAGTACAGGCGAATGTGTTAGTGTGAAACAAAGCAGTGTGGTCAAATGTGGTGATGGTTAGCAGACAAGGAAGGCATGAATGTGTGTTGTATAGATGAGTAATGAATAAGGCAAAATAAGTCACGTGTGTGTGTATGTGTTAATAGAGATTATAAAGAGTTAATTGGGAACAGGATTGGAAAGACATGGTAGTGGCATGGTAGTTTTTGGATTTTTGATGTAAGCAGTATAAATGAACAGGTATGGGAAAGAGAAGGCATAAAAAAGGACAAATAAACAATAGTAACAAAGACAAATGGATATTTTTTTATGGGATCAAGCATTGTGTAACAGTAATGCCATTCTTAATTGGAGGCTAAAACTGTAGATTAAAAAAACAAATACTACCCCCTGAATTATGATGTCATCAACACGATCATTTAGTGCATTCGAATGAAATAAAATGTGTGAAGAGATGTGTATCCAGATGACTGCATCTCACACACCAGTTTGAAGCTATTTTAACAGATATTAATTATTAAATAATAACGCTTATGATCCTGTTTAGAAAGCCGCACCTTTAAAACACAAACGTACACCTTTGGAAGCTTTCCAATCTGATAAGCAACACGATTGCCAAAAAAACACAGACCTTTCTTGTCCTGACTGGCTGAATGTTGGTGGTTTCTATCATTTGCTTTTTCTCTCATTAACAGTGACTGGGGCATGGTGCAGTTGAGTTTTTCCGTCTCTGAGCTGACTGTACAGCTGCCTATATAAATAATCAGCTGATTTTATATATGTAGCAGCAGAAGCCTGAAGGGAGGTCTAGAGACAATTGTAGGGGTGCCCATGGGAAATTTGACCATTTAGATAGGTTGTGAAGAAACAGGGCATATCATAAAGCTGATTATAGCAAATAAGAGGAAGCGTGGGGATCCGTATATAGTTTCTGTGCATGCTGAGGGTATCTGTGCAAGTGCATGTGAATGAAGCATCTTGCTAGTCTTTGCCTATATGATTGCAACAAGTTTTGGCTGTACAAATTATTTCCTAATGTGAAGACCATGGAATAAAGATTATACTGTCCATTTTAAGAACACCATTTAACTGCTTCAAAGAAAAAAAAATCATTTATGTTCTTCTTGAAGCAAGACATTGATGAGCCTCATCAATCTAAGCTGCAGTTTTGCCTTTTAATTTCAGTGATGTAGTTGCTCTGGTGTGCTCTAATTTATCTACTGGCAACTACTTAAATGTACCATTCACATCAGTTCCAGCTCCAGGCTTTTCTAAAGATTTTAGAAAAATCAGCATTCTGAATTGAAAATCAAAGTTATTCAGATGTATGAGAATTACTGACCTACATTAGGTTTTTTTCAAGCCTGTAATTTCACTTACAGATACCTCTTTTCAAAAGATTCAGGTATAATAATGTTCCAATTTCTAGGTATAAATATTCCTACACATTAGTTACCTATATATCATCAAATTGTTGAGGTTTCTGGAACATCTACACAGAAATGTCTAAAATCCTCATTCACCCATAATGAAACATCTGGAAATCTCTCAACAGGCAAGATGTATTTATTTGTGCTTTATTTATGGCAGAGCCAATTCATAAGGTGCACTTTGCAGATTGCTGGGGGTTTATTCCACTTATTCCACTACCTACATGGGCTTGAAGCTTGGTGTATGCGGAGAGAGAGAGAGGGCGGCTCAGTGCTGGCAGAAGACAGTTCGTGAAGGAATAGCAAACGTGTGGCGCAGGCTGGAGTCCAGAGGCGGTGCACAGCATGCAGGCGACAGGTGATTGGATGTGGGCCTAAGCGTGAGTGTGATGTCACTCCGAGGCTCATGACAAGACTCGTCTGGCCTGGCAGACGGCCCGTCAACTCGTGTCTGTACAGGCCAGCCGGCCACAAGCCAACAGAAGGATGGTAGGACGGACAGATGGATGGATCAGGCAAATGGGACGAGGGAGAGGTCATTTAAGAGAGGTGGGAGATGAGCAGAAAAAGACAACAAACAAAACAGTCAGAATTATAGACTTTGTTTTGGTTCTTTTCTATTTCCAAGGAGCCAGATACCTGGAAAGGTGAGATGGTAAAAATGGCATATTGCATTTCTCTCCCTCGCCCGCTTTAACCCCCTCAACACAGAGTACTTATCTACAAAACACAACAGAAATAAATAAAAAACAAATAAATGGAATGCTGTCATCTTAGATGAAGACAGTAAAATTTTTAATGACATTTTTTTTGCTGCTTTTAGCAGTAAATCAGACAGTTTCTAAAGTCAGAGTCATGATCAACACAGAAGATTGTGTGGCGCTCAGCAACGTCAGTTGATCTTGAGCCATCAGCTATTGTTCCACATGAGTAGAACTTAGTAAAAAGAAACTCTTGTTCATTAATACATTATTTTCACTCTTCAGCAAAGAGCTTTAAAAAACAATAGTGGCAGCTGGCTTTTTTTTTAATTATGAAAAAATGATTTGTTGTTCAAAGATATTTAAAGAGGACCCGCTGGACTCCACATAATCACAACAGCAATGACACAGCAGACATCTGAAGTCACTTTTTTTTTCTGGTAAAAGACAAATTGCTTGCTCATAACACTGTACATTCTCTGTTTCTCTTGATCCCTGTCTATCTCCTCACTACTGTCATGTGTTGAGACAACATTGCACATTTACACAGAATTAAAAGATTTATTCTGATGACTTCTCACACCAATCCTTGACACTGAAGTAAGAGGCCTGACTGGGAAAACACAGAGAAGCAGAGAGTGGAAACAGGGTTCGAGCTTGTACCATGAATTATGCAGCACGTGAGTGTGTGTGTTAAGAGACAGAGACACAAACACAAACCTCTTGTTCTACTATTTTGGCGTTTCAATGCACTTGATGTTAGCAAAGAGATATTACATGGAAGGCAGTTAGGACAGGTTAGAAATGTGTTAAGATGCAAGGACACGTTGTTTGGAAACTATGTTGTTGAATGAAAAAATAATGCAGACAATGAATACTAGAGAGGTTAAACAACAATGATTTAAGTTTAGGCCAGAATGTGACCGATCACTTATATACATTCTATGATGATAACTGCAACAACATGGTAATGTGGTATAAGTGGACATCTTAGCTTTTATCTTTTGTATTTTTTATCAATCAGTTTGCTCCAAACATTAAACTGATTGATCACTGGACTGTGAGTAGTGTGCTCATCGATGTGTGCCTGTGCGTGTAAGCTCTGCCAAGCTTCAAGTCTGATGGAACCTTCTGGAAGAGTGCTCTGAAGACCGCCTCAGCGTGATTGCACCACAGGACTTGAGAGGAGGTTCAAGTGTGACGGCCAGCCTTCTGGAAGCCACTTTAGAAATCCTCACAAGAAATAAACTTTGCATTTCACCTTACACTGCTAATCATTAACCATTAATTACTCAGCACATACTGTGTGCTTATGTGTACTCACAAAATAGGGATGCATATTCAGAGCAATAATTAAAGCATGCACAGTTGTTTCTGGTAGGAAATTGAATCTACATCTGTTTGCTATAAACATTTATTTATACAACAGCCTGCACACGAGCTATAAGCATAAAGAAATGAGCTGAATATGAATACTTTCAGGATGAGGTTAAATTCATGTAATCCTAAAGTTTTGTTTTAGGCTCTCCAAATGGTTTAAGATTTTATTTTATACATGACAAAGATCTATAGCAATCTCTTAAACTGTATAATGCAATTCATGTTGTAATTATAAGCCTTCATGGCGAGACTCCAAAGTAAGCTTGTGTAAAATTGATTTTTCCCTGCTCATGATTTACCATTCAAAACCGGACATACAATATTTAATTCCCAAGAACTAGCCATAAAGAATTGACAGAAAAGTGAGATCTTCCACCATTTCAGGTTTAAGGAGCATATTTGGGAGAGCATAATATTATCAGCTGAGCAGTCGTGTTCTGCTTGATGACAGTGCCATCAAGCAACTCCGTAGTAATAATAAAATTACAATACATTTTCAATATAAATTTTTTTAATATATATATCGGTCAACTTTGGACAGGGTGGGACTTGCAGGTTGTGCCATAATTTATATCAGAGATTTTATTATTTTTTCAAGAGAGAGAAAATTGCAATCCTGACTAAATATCATGGCACAATATGTAATGTGCACCTGAACATTTTTGATCAAATTTATTCATCACTAGCATCCCTGTGCAGGACCATATCAAATTATTTTCTGCCATGCTCTGGGGTGATGTGTTACAGGTCTCCTTCACTGCCAGATGAAAGCTGTTAACAAGACATGAGCAAAAATTGGCTGAATGCAGGGCCAAAAGGTAATCATCATCAGTGTTCAAAAGGCAAATAGGTGGCTATATTCTTTATGTTTTGTTTTGTATTTCAAATATAACCCTTATTTTGATTTTGGTCTAAGAAAGGACTGGATCTTGTTAGAATGGAGCAGGTTCAAGCACTACCAGACAACAGGAACTGGGGTGTTGTTCATTTGACATTTGTAAAGATGATATGAAGCAATCAGGGTTAAATCATTCCTTCACCTAAAATCTGATCAGGTGATATAAGTTTTCAAAAGCTGAAGCTTTTTTCTACCCCTTAGGTTGTTTTAATTTCCACTAATTGACATGCATTTGAGTGTTTAAGCGGGTAATAAAGCAAAACAGAATGACCGTTTAGAGTGCTTAAGTGCATTTAAAGTGCTTACGATTACATTTTAATTGCTAAATCTGAGCTACCGAAAAACAGAAATAAGCTTTAACATGAACATAAAAAGCAAAACCAGGCTGAATCTTTGAGTTACTAAAACCAGTCCTACAGCTGTTTCTTTATAGCATTTCTTTGATTTTAATTTATGTTTGGTAGAATCTGCAGGAACACTTATTGTTTCGATAATACACTTGTGAGAACATCAAATTTATAACACCTTTGATTTAATTTAAGACCAATTCTCTATCACTTAAGTCCCCGAAATAACATTTAGTTCAGTTCTTTGGAGAGTTTGTATTTATGTCTTTGTCTCAAAGGAAGCAGCATTCTGTTGGTCAGTAGGGCTCTGAGCTTCAAAGTTTATGCTACGCTGTGTTGCCAACTGTTTGTGGACACCTGACCTTCACACCTAAATAAGCTTTAATTCCATATTGAGTTCACAATTTTTGCTGTTATTATAGCCTGCACTCTTCTGTGAAGGTTTTCCACTAGATGGAGTGTGGCTGTGGGGATTTGTGTTCAGTCACAGGAGCATTAGTGAGGTCAGGCAGTGATATCTGTGTGAGAAGGCTTGGGGTTCAGTCAGTATTCAGTTCCTCTCAAAGGTTTCAGTGGAGTTGTGCTCAGGGCCCGGTGCAAAACATTTCAGTCAAGTTGGGATTCTTTTCAGCCATGGCACATCATCATCATGTGTTCATGGGCCTTGCTTTGTGCACAGCGGCATTGTCATGCTGTAACAGATTTGTTCTAGTGAAGGGAAATTGTAATGCTTCAGCATACAGAGACATCATATACATTTGTGTGATTCCAATGTTGTGGCAACAGAGAAAACTCACATATGATGTGATGGTATGGTGTCAGACCCTTGGCCATATAGTGTAAACAGTCTAGTCTGCTTACAAGATATTATGCTAGGAAAAACCCCAGTATGCATAGTTTCATGCTGACCCTTGGCAACCAAAAGTGAATTGAATCTAGTTAATAACTGCAACTGGCAGACTTTTGGCAGAAATTAAGATTTGACAACTGACACGGTCATGTCATTTGAGCCCAACCCCTTACCATTCTCATGAGCCTTACCTCTTTAGAGGGCACTCTGGATCCCTTCCTCCGTGTCCACCAGGTCTCGACAGTGGCAATAAGACAGGACAGCACCACACCGGCTGCAAGGACAAAGAACACGCCAGCAAAACTGTGGATGTCCAGAGCGCTGGCACTTTTCTTGGTGCCGATTGCAGAATACAGGTCACAGGGGCTTTCTCTGGGCCACCACTTCAGCTTCAGGATATCCATGTCTCCGTTCTGCTGCAGCTCCAAGATCCTAAACATAGCATGGAATAGACATTTAATCTCAGATACTGGACTGGTGCAGAGCCCAAATCTGTGTGCAGATTTTACAGAATTTAGAACCAGAATTTATTTCCTATATCAACAAAACAAAGCAAACCTGTTTATTCATAACTCCATTATAATGCATGTTAATTTAGATTGACAGCTATCATTAATGCGAAACATGCATTTATGTTTAAGGCTTTCATTTGTCGAAGGTATTTTTTGATATTGTTGTGTGTGGATTACATGTGAACGCCACTAGAGGAAGCGAAAATAATTTTTTTTAGTAAATTTGCTGCAGTGTTGAAAAGATGGATAAACTACAATGACACTTCCTGTCATGTTAGCTTTGTAGTGTAGAGAATGTTATAGTGTGATAACTGCATTAATGCTTTCTATATAGTTATGCATTTTGTAAGAAATAAAACACTGTGCTGTTACAGAAAAAAAACATCAATGACAGGGTGGTATGATGTGGCCCTATGTGAAGAAGAGTTATTGTTCAACAGTTAGCAACAATTACAATTAAAAATGTACTGATGAAAAAATATCATGCTTTTTAATTCTTTACAGTTACATGCAATGCACTTGAGTGTCTTCTTCCATACATATTAACTGAACATCACCTTACAGAAATGTCACCTTATTAAAGATAATCTAGCTGGTGTTGTTAAATAACTGACAAAAACAGCTTATTATTCGCCTTACTGTAGGTTATGTAGCATGACTGAAACTTAAGTCCCTCAGAATGAACTGTTTTTTCTTTTTAATAATAATGTGTAAAAAGATGGTTTACCAGGAAATACAACAAAACTCTTATCTGTATTCATCTCACATGTTCTACAGACTTTAGAGTAAAAAAAAAAAAAACACTGCAGAATACCTTTATATAACAATTTACCCAATAAAGAAGTGACACATATCTCCAGTCCAGTGGCATCTGTTGCTGCAATGATCAAATTTCTACTCTGTTTGGCTGCACTAGAGGGCAGTGTCTCCATTAAAATGCAGGCAGATGACAGTCTAATTCCCTGTCCAGCAGTCATGAGAAACGAGCTTGTTTTAATGTAGAGGAGCAGTTTGCACTAATGCCACTGCATTGACGAGCGTGATGATGAATATGGAATGCAGAGCTTTATCACAGTCCTTCTCGCTGATGGATTGTTCTGATCTCTGTCTCTTAGACCTACAGTGTGGAGCGGTATGACACAATCATTCTCTGAAGGGGGCGAATAGGGACCTGAACACTTGTTCTCACACAAATAAACACAGATGCAAATGTGCACATGCAGGGAGGTGCATAATCTTATTTTGTACAAATGTGCGCACATATAAATGCAAACAAAATGTGTGAATTGTGTGCGTAATGTGTCAAGACATTTACTACATCAGAAAAAACAACAAAAAAAACCTCACTGAAAAAGATAATAGTTATAATAGTAGCCTTAGAATTATTGCAACATTTCATGGATTTTCATGGAGTTCATGGACCCAGGACCACACTGATAATTATAATAATAATCTTCAAGCAAATCTTTCAGCAAATAGCAACCTTTTAACTTCATTACATTACAGCAAGCCAAGCAAAAGTAAATAATGATTCGACTCATCGCAGTAGTCTTAGCAACTGAAGAAATGAGGTTTCAGTCAAATAGGTATTCACAACGAACCCTGGTAAAGAAAAACAAAACACTTATTCTGAACTTGGCTAGTACACTGATGGGTGAAAATTACCTTGCTAACATTTTCCAATTAGTGTTCAGTTTAAAATTGGGCATCTTCAGTTTATCAGTCAGAAAACTAAGCTTTAGAAAAGGAACTTTGTAAACTCAATGCGATCCCTTACTTAAAGTATCTGTTGATGAAATGTTTACTATGGGACTTGACAGGAAATGAGTTGCTTTAGAACCAGACTAACCTAAATGAGACCTTTTTAAAAAGACTAAAATAATTATCACTAACACAGAAGAAATGGCTGTCGTATTTTTAGATATACATCCTTTTATGAATCTGCTTTGTAACTTACTAACTGGTAATATTTAGCAAGTTGAAAATTATGCATAGAGGGAGTTATTAGCACACAATTAGCCTTTGTTTGTGCACATCACTGTAAGGGAGTAAATTGGCACGAACACACAGAAGCAGAATCTAATGAACACAATCTATAATTATTAAGTTAAACCATGGAGATGACCAGAAGCAAATCACTGAGCCTGCTATGTTACAGAGGGGCTCAGAAATACTGTCTGTCCTTCTGGCTGCAATTAAAATTCTGTATTAAATTGCATTCTTCTACATGTGACATGTCTGTGTGCATTTTCCCAATTGGTTTATATCAGCAAGTAAGAACACAGGAATCTCACTTAAGTACAGTATGGATCAAAACAATCGGTCCAATAGCAACTGTATGAGCTGGTCTTGGGCCGATTCCAAGTGAACTTGTTTGGCTTAATTACAGAGAGAAAGCAATTTGACCTTGAATTGACCCAGCTTCAGAAAGTGAAACAGACATGTTGTGTATTTTTGGCTGAAGCATTTTCTTTTGTAGCTGCTGAACTGACCCATGAGGAACGTAACTCAGCCATAGAACAAAGCTTTAGCACTGATGAAATACCACTAGTTCTGGAGATATGGACTGATTTAGATCTGGAAATTTCTAACTAATATAATTGAATAATCCTTTAGTTAGTGCCAGCTCTAAGTTTTCTGTGTTTGCTTGAGATCTGTGGTTTTATGCACACTTTACCTTTGTCTGTTTCAGACCAGTGCGAAAAAAAAAGTTGTTTTTTTTAAAAACTGAGTTTTAATAACACATTTTCAGTGTAACATTCCATGTTTTCATTCTTTTTTTTTTTTTTTTACTTTTTTCTTAAATTGAATTATGTTTCCTGTCAAACCAAAGCAAACAGCAAACAAAATCACTTTTGCTCTGATACAATGTTGAAAAGGATAACAAATTAAACTGAAATTATTATGCAGCGTAACATGAGATATTATATATGATACTAAATTTTACCATATTCTACACATAACTATAAGTTTCATTAATAGTAAAGCTGTAAGTATAAGCTGCTTTTCCCTGGGCTGTGTAGATGTTTATGAACCACAGAGGAAGTAGAAAACACACTTCCTGGATAAATTATATAACTTTATGCATTCCCTCACCATCAGCCACTTCATTTCAAGCGAAAATCCATTAGATGCATTGGGATGCCATATAATTCATCAAAGGAAGCACTACAATTTGGAGAGAACGGCGATCAATGAAAAGGCAAACAACAAATTTCATATTGATGTTTTTTTTTTTGCTTTTTGCTCACCTGCTTATCCTAAAGCATGTTGCATTTGATCATTTGTGACTTTGCACATTAGCTCTCACTCCTATTTATCTCACTCCAACTACTATTTATATGTATATAAAAAAAAAAAAAGTAAAGCAAATAAATCTAATGTTTTGAGAAATCTAGATCCGAAGGTTTGCTAATGACTTTGCAGGGTTTTAGCAGCTGTTCCCAGGATATTTAACACCCCTGTTGCTTCATGCATTAATACCAAGACACTGGATGTTCCAGACCCAGAGGCGTATAGAGAGAAATTGTATAAGGGATTAAGGCTGGGCAAACCAAGAACAATCTAAAATCTAGTTTTACTCATTTGGATTCACTTCTTGAGTCAATAACACTATCTGTCAACACAAATCATTTTTCCACAGGCCATATTTTGAACATATAGTGTATTTAAAACACAGTAAACCATGGCTTAAGCTTACATGAATAAATGAATTTGCTCTCCAGTAGCTTTACTGGTTTTCTTCACCATTTCCTCTGAGCACCCAGCTGTTTTGTTAAATCATTAACTACACGGACCCACTGTGTCTTTTTCTCCCTCCCCTCATGTCTTCATCTAAAGATCCTGCAGAGAAACTACGTGTTATCAATTTGCAGCAGTGGGCCTCTAATATATTTATTACGTTTTCCACATTTACAGCTGGACAGGCTTTTAAGCTATGTTTTTTTTACTGTGTGGTGCACGTAGACTAGATCGGCTTGACTAATCGGCTTGGAAATAAAAGTAAAAATTAGTGAGAAACATAATGGATGAATGGGAGCTGTGCTTTCTGAGCAGGCTGTAGGAACCTGAATTTTTGCAGTGACACCGCTGGTTGTTGTCAGGGTCTCATCAGCAATGACTGCACATGTTTATTCAGCATCACAGGCTGACAGGAGTGTAAAAGGTCTCTGACTGAGTGTTCACTTTAGTGGAAAGAGTGGCTACATTTTTTTAGTTACCAAAAAAATTATGCTAAACCACAAGGCCCTGGTTTACTGATTTCCAAATTATTCCAAGTGCTGATAACTGATTTGTGTACTAAGTCAGTAGCTGATACTGTAAGCAAATGCTTTACAAAAATAAATGATGACATAGCAGATTATGTCAGATAAAATTTTGAATAAGCTGTAATGAGCTTTTAGTATTCATTCTCTCCATATCCATAGAGAAGTCAGAGCACAGAATTGCATTAGCAATGCACCCATTGTTCATAATGGAAACGCAAGTCAAACTTTTTCCCAGTATCTTTGCTTCTGGTTTCAGACTTGTAAGCATCTGTAAAATACTGAATAGAAATGTAACTTTACTGAGGTAGCATTATGTCAGAATTTTAAACATTTGGAGATTTTTTGTTGTCTTCAAATGCCCTCTGGCATACAAAACCTAAAGAAGCCTACCAGCTGCAGTCAATCATTCAGATTTGGTAAAGAAATCACTGTGGGTTGCATACAGGCTTCCTTTTATTTGCATTGAGTGGAAACAAAAAACTCCCTGTAGACCATTTAGGACGTGCGGTTGTCAGTTGTAATCTTCACAAGTACAACCTTTTACAGAAGATGGGGGTTATGTTAGGCAATCTTCAGTTAATATCAAGCTGGAGGTCTACAGCATCTTGATGCATCATGGCACAACAGTTGGTCAATTTCCCATGAACCTCCTCTGGCACTTTGATAACACAACTGCAAATCATTGGCAGTTGGATCAACTCAGGTCCATGTCTAAGTGCTGAGTTAATCATCAACATTCGACTTGAGTTAAATACGTCAATGATGTCATTATCCACCACAACAATATGTGAAAGAAAAAATGAAGTTTTCCAGAAAATGTCTGCTCTAAACTCATTTCTCTCTTTGTTGTGAGCACAGGGCAGGGATTTGCGTGTCTCTTCTTAAAGTCTGTCTGTCATCCAGTCTCCGCACTTGGCTATCGTCCCTCCTGGGCCCTTGCGCTCCGATTAGTCTGTGGACTGCCCTAGCTGTTGCCATGGCAACCAGCTGCAGCAGAAATGATCACATGTTATTAGATGGCTGTGACTGCGGGCGGACAAACTGCTTGATATGACTGAGAAACAGAGGGAGAGGGAAAGAGAAAAAAAGATGAAGAGGAAGCAAAAAACAGAAGGCAGATATTTTTTTTTGCGGCTGACAAAACGAATTAGAACACTGCAGAGGCACCAGCGCTGTCCCTCCTAATACAGAGAGATCGCTGTATCTTATTGTAATACTCCCCTCCAAACACACACAGATAATGAAATGACGCCCGAGTATACGGAGTGTGCAATGTTAGCACAATGTATTTGCAAAATAACAGCACTGTAGTTGCATGGTGATAGGAAAGAAACAATGCTAGCAGTCTGGAACAGCATTACAATGGACTTGAAATGTCATGTGTTCACATGCACAATTTGTTCAGTGGCTTTCACACTCAGTGGTTCAAACCTGCTCATGTCAGTGTGTGCCAAAAGCTTATAAGTAGCTCCACATCTGTCCTGGTAACGGAACCACCAGTGTACAGTGCCAAACATTGGTGATTAGTGATCTGAAGTAGGTCCAATGGCTATAATTATACTATACTATACAATGGATATACAATGGCATTTAAGTCAATATTATCATATTCAAATTTCTTGAAGGTGCTGCATAGATCCCTGGCTAAGAAGACAAAATTTTGTTCATATATTTCATTTCATTAATATAATTGAACATTCAAAGTGAAACATGGCAAGCAATTAAAGCAAAACTTTTTTTATGGTGTACATCTATTAGTTATGCAGATAAAAAGAATAAAAACTAATAAATGTATTATTACTATTAGATGTATAAAAAAGAAAAAAACAAATTTTAGTATCAATATATGAGTTGAAATTAGTCTAGCCTTAAAATCACAGTAACCTAAATTTTCTCGCATGTGGCATGACACTGCTTGAGGTGTGGAGAATGACTCTATATATGAGTTTCACTACAATATGACACTATTTTGGCTCCCATAAAGCCCCCTTCCTGAGCTAAATGGTAGTCTCCATATTTCAAGAATCTCTCAAGAGACCTTGGAGCCAGACCTTGAGAAGTAGACACTGCTAGTCAGACAGAAGATCTGCCTCCCATCTATCCGTATAATGCTACATTTACACATTCAGAGACTCGCAGCAGCAAAGTGAAAGGAGATAATTCATTCATGACAGCTGGCGACTTCTGGCAACACGTGCGAAAGCAACAGTTGATGGCTAGATGTGGATGTGTCCAACAGGGTGACAAAGTTGAGAAAAGTAGCGACTACCAATGGGAGGATGCACGTGACCCATAGCAAAGAGCACACACTTGCTACATCTCATATGATATGATGTATATATGCACTGGTGAAATTTATATATAAAACCTCTCCCTCCAGAATATTTCACAGCAAGAAAACTAATTTGTTGTCAAGTGGAACGCTAGCTGCACCAGTCACTGATAAAAATACTTACTATGGCAACCAGTAGTAGGAACTCATACTGGCAACGTCATACTACAGCGACTAGCAAATTGCAGGAATAAAATAAATAAAATGTCAAAATGTTATAATGGACACTATTTGGGAGTGTGAACCCTTTGAGACACCTAAAATCCAACGTGAGATATGTATTATATATATGTATACTATATATAATACATAATCTAAGGTTATGTGCTAAACTGATTCTGGTATTGTTTTATATTTTGTTGTTTGCTTTTACCATTTGCAAGCAAAGCATTCCAGAGCTTTTTTTGAAAATTAATTAATTCTTTTTTTTTTTTTTTTTTTTTTTAATGTTTTCCATAATTTTCATCTTGCTCTGTCAGCTACTGGCTAACTGGCCAGGAGTGACTGGCTAACCTTAACAATCACTTAACATTCGAGTTTTAGCTCCTGCAGTCAATAAATTATGTAATTTAAAATGT
Organism: Tachysurus vachellii; assembly: GCF_030014155.1. NCBI lineage: Eukaryota > Metazoa > Chordata > Actinopteri > Siluriformes > Bagridae > Tachysurus > Tachysurus vachellii. The sequence goes on from NC_083470.1 coordinate 13,076,053, forward strand.
AACTGAAAATAATTTGTGGATTTATAACTAAAAGTGTAAGTTTGGGTGCATCCCACTGTCTAACATGGTAATGTGCGGGGTTAAAAATTGTATCGATAACAGATTCAATAGCTGGATTAGGGTTAACTACAACTAAAGATGTTATTGAATTCATTCTCAAAATCTTGCAGTATTTATTTATTTATTTGTTTATTTATTTACAGTGACTGATTAGGCAAAAAGGCATTTTTGTGTGATTGCCCAGATATCTTTAGTTTTCCATCTAGAAAATGTGTTTTCCTTACTCCATCTGCATAATCAAAAATGGCTAACAAGAGCCTGGCGTTAGCAGACACAGTGATTGCTACATGAATTGCAAAATATAGAGCCCACATTTTAGCCTTATACAGTATGTAGCCAATACTGTACATTAATGAATTACTGCAGAGAACAATCAATAAAATAACACACATTCAGTACATAGACAGCTCTTCTGATTACAGGCCAGATCACCCAGTCATCTTGCTGGCTAATATTCCCTTATGCATAATTTTACATTTCCAGAGATTTACAGAATCTTTCATCACAGTTTACAAAGTTTTCAGAAAACGGCATTAAGATTTTGAAATGTTGCTGAAAATATCCCTCGGTAAGAGTTTCCAGCTTTTATGGAGCAGCGGTCCACATACTGTAAGGCTCCTTCACATTTGTTCAAAATGCAGGTTTTTCAAAGACAGAAGTCCTTATTCTGCCCTCCAAATGGTATACACATTTTCAGATAGCATAAGCACTGCCCAGAAATGCTGCTTACCTAGCAGTCTCATTCTAAAATGAAATATGATAGCAATCTTGTGTGTGCTAAATATGGTAGGATAATGTATGGCTGCCTTTAGGGTTGTCATAGCTGCTACTGGGTAACAGCATGTCTGCTTCATGCTGTGAATTTCTTCACAAGCTAACACAGCACTGACCTTTCTGAAGGAACTTTTGCTAAAGAGGGCAACTTGAGTCTAACATCCTGCACTGTGCTACAGAGAGTTCAGTCTACAAAGCAGCTTCAACCTAAACAAATGGTTCGGCTTGCTTTAATGGATGATTTTAGAGTGGGAAAGTGTGGGATTTATTGCTTTTATATGGAATGGAAGATACGTGATTTGATTTTTGTGCTTACCTGTTATGTATATGCGTCTGTTCTTTGTTCACTTGTGATGTTTTTCTCTAACTTTAGCCTTGAGCATTATCTGTATGGTCTTTGAGTGCGTCCTTTGCACATAAACCTCAGTATAAAAGTTTTCAACTTAAATTTAGTTTATAGAGCACCTAGGCTTTCTTTGTGCACAATAAACCCATCTTATTGACTATACCCTGGCTCTTATTCTCCTTATTCTTCAGTCATCTATTTTCTGGTGAAACCGCAATATTTTTGATCGACTCATGCTATAGTATTGTCTCCTGAATACCTTTTTAAATAAAGCCACTGACCCTTTGTGGGTGTAGCAGAAAAGCCTGAGCTTGCTATAAGTTTCAAACAATCTCATAACATCTACTCACATTTTTTCCCTCACCAATGACTCAAGAACCTCAGAGGACACACATTACACTGTATTAAAATCAGAGCTGACAGTTACCCGTGAGGCCCGGAGTACTCGAATAGCAATGTCAAGAAATTAAACATGACTGCCAATTAATAGCTTATTTATTTTCATTAGCACCGATAAATGGGGGAAAAAACCCCCAAAACACCAGAAAAACAGAAAAACAATACTTTTTGGATTTTAAATCTTGTAGGAAATAAATCATTCACTCTAAAAAGAAAGATGTTCCTTGGGGTTCTGTACTTGGCCAATCGAACCTATCCCCCAAAAAAGGTTCTCTTTAAAACCTTGGCAGTCAACCTTATCCAGAGCAACATTTATCTCATTTATAGAGCTGAGCAATTGAAGGTTAAAAGCCTTGCTCTGGGGCCAGTAGTGGTAGCTTTGCAGCATTGTATTCAAACTCACAACCTTCCAATCAGTAGTCTAACACCTTAACCACTGAGCTACCACTGCCCTACCAATGAGTCAGGTAAAATCAGTGTCATTACTATTTGGAACTGTATCTATATGTAGCTAACGCTGCATGGTGACATTTTAGAAACTATCAAATTGTTTATTAAATCTGTGTAATAATTCACAATGAAATTAGAGAAACATTTTTTCTGTTATGAAAAATATATACCGTTTACATAAGGAAGAGACACAAGGTAGCTTAAACCTAAAGAAATGGTTCAGCTTGCTTTAAGGGAAGATTTCAGATTCATCCAAAGTGGGACGTTATCGCTTTTTTTGTGATGGAAGATAAATAATTTGATAATTTCTGATCAACACAGTGTGATTTTTTTCCTTACCTGTTATGCTGTTTGAATTTGCTGTATTTTCTTGTCTAAACTTGTAGGTAATACCAAATACCAAGGAGCTCATAGGGTTCTTTTCAATGAAAACATGAAAACGATTCTATATTAAGAATCATTTGGGGTTCCAGATATGGCATCATGTTCTACATATGAGTGCAGAAACCAGTATTGCTGCAAGCATCAGCAAACTAATTTCCTAAGAGAAGCTTATTTTAAAGCTAATTGGAGAGACTTAGACTCTGCCACCATTAAGGAAGAACAAAAGCTAAATATCAAAGCACTGAATGTGAATGCAAAACTACAGACTTGATTACAGTCCAGAAAGTATAAATGCCCCCAGTGGAGAGGGCATTGATAGCAAAAATTACAGCAGGACAAAACACAGTGAGACAGCATAAAATGACAGACTGTATTAGCATAAATGCAAATCAGGACACAGCATAAAAGCCATAAAAGAAACAAACGTCTTTTAAAATGTAAAAAAAAGTAACAAAAAAATCATTTGAGTGTATATATTAACACCCTGCAAAATTTCAATTATCTCTCAACAAGATAACCAGTCAGCTCTCATTGTGTGCTTCTGAAGCATATATCTAATGGAACCGAAAGTCACCATCTTAACTGCGTGTGCACAGGGGGAATAAGAAGAAGATCGAGATAAAGCGGCATTGCCTGAAGTGTAGATTAAGGCGGCACGTTGTCTATTAGCTCAAACTGGCAAGTACAGTATGTTAAATGTTAAACTACGTATATAATTTGTGCACGTATATTGATTTTACTGAGAGAACATTTGCTAACAGACATTAGCTAATCCACATACATATAATCAGCTAATGCTAATGTACTGAAACCACTGGAAATATAATGCAAAACATCAGCCAATATTTAAATATATACACAATTTTTAGGGAAAGGAAACACTGCTGAAGAAAAATCCCTTATAGAACAGTTTATACCTCAAAAAATATGGCTAATGCTACTGAAATATGAAGAGCCTCAGATGTGTGATGGAAAGTGTGTGTGTTCGACTGGCAGTCAACCACTAGAGGGAGTTTTTCACACATGTTACAATGTGCCCCCCACCCCCCACAAACACACACAGCCATTGACATAAGCAATGCAAAAAGTTCTCTCTTCCAGGGACATTGTCCTGGCAATATGCATTTTTTTATGAACACTTAGTCATGCGGCAGCGCACATTCAGCTCCAGACTGATCCAGCCATGTGCATCAAAGATCTTTCTTCCCCTCTATCTATCTCTTACCCGGCAATCTATCTTTTTCTGCAATTAATATATGCAAACTCCTTTCAGCTAATGATGATGTTACTGGAGAAGATTGCACAAGCGGCATTTCATAACTGCTGACATCATTCATAACAGCCCTGGGAATTCAAATTAATTTTCAATTAATTTTTGAATCTTCCTCTAACATTATATCTAACAAATTTCAAACTGGCTTTCAAGTGAAATAGGACAATAAATCTTAATGTTGTAAATGAATATGGATGCTGAAAACAATTAGTAGCATAATAATGTTTGTTTTTCTGCATATATTTGGTATATGCATGTACAGTATGTTTATCTATCTATCTATCTATCTATCTATCTATCTATCTATTTATTTATTTATTTATTTATTTATTTATTTATTTATTTATTTAAGCAAATTAATTACTTTTCGGGTCTCAACCTTTGAGAACTCTGCATCAGCAATACTAACATGCATTTCTTGTCTTTTTCATTGTTTTTTTATTTTTATTTTTTTATTTAAATTATGTTGAAACTGTATATCCTTTCATATTTTGTCGCACTGCTGTCTTTAGTCTTTTGGGAAGAGATAATGTGTTCATGAGAGGATAGAATATATACCTTGTTTCTGCAAATAAGCGTTACTGATTTAAGCTAGAAAGGTACAGTAGTGAGGCTGAAAATGTTGTTGCAACAAACATTATTTTGGCTAAAGGAACCACAACCAAACTATTTTAGCTAACGCTATAATAAATCTCAGATTATGGCAGCGTCTGTTTTCATTATAGTCATTTAAAAACATAACAGGAAGAGGGAAATAATCAGCAGAGAATAATCAGGAACCCTAAATGAACAGCTTTTCCTATCATTTCACAACGTACTGGCACTGGAGACACATTCAAAAATGTAAAAAAGTCTTACAGGAAGCTTCAATATTTTTGTAAAATAACTTGCTTGTTAAAATCTGTTTATTATTAGACTTTGTTTATTTGCCTCTGAGGTCCTTGTGAATGAGAATGTGTTCATGAATATAACCCTGTGACTTGACTTGCAGCCCACATGACTGTCAGAGCTGTGCTATTATAGTAAATTAATCAACACATAATTATAGACTTATAGTCAATTATATATAATTTACTATGAGCATATAAGATAAATGACTAAAATAGAAATACAAATATTTACAATTTTTTTAAAGGTCAATTTAAGCCTTTTTAAAAGAGGCCTTAATTTTGTAACATAAACATTACCACACAGTTAAATTCTGTTTTATGTGTATCTCAACTTTGGAGGTTTAGGCTTGAACCCCAATCCTCTATTCAACAACCCAGAGCCTTAACCGCTTGAGCTACCACTGCCCTCTTGAGCCACCACTGTCCGTTATCATGTTATGCCTTGCAAAATAATTTTTTTATACTACTACTGCAAGCAAAACCATTTGTTACTGGAATAAAACTGTAGAATAGACTTGAAGGCATGGGTGTATAGTATGTGCTTGCATCTGTGGACATCATTTCTGCTACTAATCTCGGGTCAGAATTCAGATAAAACAGAGCAAGCTGGCACTACAGAGACATTTCTCAAACCATTAAAAAAAAAAAAAAAAGTGTTTGAAGCAGGCAGCAACCCTCTGACCTTATTAAAAGTTCGTCACTGCTGATAAGGAACCATATATTCAGGTGATTGCATGTATGCTGCTGAAAATCAGTATTTACTCCATGCTTAAAGCTTTGAGCTAGGAGATTCTGCAGGAAGCAGTCTGGGTGCTTGTGTCATATGTTACCTCTGAGAAAAGATGTCTCTGTAAGGGCTGCCATGCTGCATAGCAATGCCGTAGCCTCTGTCTGGTGCATTGTTGCTCACAGTGTAGAAGGAGCAGTCCTCATCGTTAATGGCCACATACTCCAGCACAGCTGCATCCCACACAAATGCAAAGCGGCCATACTTTACCTGGGAGAAAAATAAACCGGGAGGGGGGTAGACAACACAATCAAATGAGAAACTTGCAAAAAAAAAAATTATTTTCAAAGACAAGCCGTCTGCTAAATATGGATGGAGTTAGACGAATTATAAAACCAAATAGGAAGGCTGAAAGACTCATTTCTAATAATGCAAACAGGTGCTGACTGTATTGGTAAGAATACTGAGAGGGAAAATGAGTTGCTGAAAAGGAAAACATCTGCTTTCAATAGGAACAAAATGAGGTCCTTTATCTCCTTTAACTGGATGCCAATGACTTATAATAAGCTTATTAATACTCAGTGGAAAAACAAGACTAAAAAAGGACCCTGCTAATGAAAATAAAGTTTATTAGAATAAAAATAAAAATAAAAATAATAATAACATCTATAATCTATGATCTATAATCACCTGTTAACCTTGTTGCTGAGATCATTCTGTCTCTTACACTATTAATTAACATAAGATCCTAAAATGAACCACTCACTCACTCACTCTCACTCATTTTCTACCGCTTATCCGAACTACCTCGGGTCACGGGGTAAAATGAACCAAAGATTTTTATTGTTTTAAAAACGTTTTTCCTTATTTTCCTTATTGTGCTATAGACTGAAGAGCTTCTTAATAACCAGAGATGCTAAAAGGGTTAAATCACAAAAAAGAAAAGAACATCTTTTCAAAAAATCCAAACCATGAGACCAGCCTGGTTTCATCAGTGCCTTTGCTCTGCATGCATCCTTTACTGATTGCAGGCCAGCAGACAGAATGACAGACGTTAGTTTGTAGTATGTAAGGTACTGCCTTAAGCCATTCATGTAAAAGAAGTCCTCTCCCCTTAAAGGGAACATTTCAAGGTGAGACTTTATGCAAAAATCAATGGGCCCTGACACTATGGCTTCTTTTACAGCGTATCTGGATCTCAGGTGAAGTTATTTTGAATGCTTCATGATCTGGGACATTTGAAATGACCTGATATTAATATAAGATTAATGATTATTGCTTTATTTAAGTAAAATTTTAGCAGAAAGGAAAAGTGCTCATTTCATTTCCAAGGCATGTATCTGACAATGAAACATTTTCACGGTCCACTCATAAAAGCTGCACACGTCTGCAATCAAGCTGCTTTAGGAAATCAGAGAGAGAGAGAATGAAATTTCCAGAGAAACCGCCAAATACAAACAAGCAAAAGTGGCCAGTGCATAAATCTACAAGCATAAATATGTTACATATGCACAGCATATAACTGGCTCAAACATGTAGCTACAGGTCATTATGTACTACTCAGTCAATATGTTGATATGAAAATGCGATTTAAAAGCTTTTCCATCCCAATTCCCAGTGGATTTATATTCATTCAAGTTTTCTCATGACAGAAAGTTGCAACACCTCTGCAACCACAGCAGTCACAACATCAGCAGTTTAGGAATTCAAATTAGGTCTACATCCACATTTGCTGTCTTATCTCTTTTCGTCTTTGCTGTAACTTCCATGGATGAGTGCAGTAGCTCGAGCTATAATTACACAACCTCCAGACAACAAGACTCTGTGTCTTTTTTAAAACCCGGGTCTACAGACCACAAGAGAATGATTAGAGAGGGTTCATGCCATTGTTTAAAATTCAAAGAATATGTATAAGTGGAACATTTGTTAAATACTTCAAAATATAATTAAGAGTACACAAAATGTGCGAACACAAATCTACAAGGTTCTTAGCTTAACAGAATTATATACTACAGTATAGTTGTAGTATATATTACTATACACTTATCATCCAGAACATAAAACCACTATCACGTGATCTCATTACATAGGCACCTTTCAAGGGGTGGGGTATATTAGGCACTAAGTGACCGGTCAGTAGTAAAAATGGGCGAGTGTAAAAATCTGAGTGACTAAATTGATCTGAACTATGATCGCTAGACCACAGAGTCTTGGTTAGTACCAAAAGTTGTCCAAGGACCAACAACACGATCAGAGTGCCCATTCTAACACTTGTTTACCAGCAAAAGTACCTACAATGGACATATGAGCATCAGAACTGGACTATGGAGTGAAGTCTAAGTCAAATTTATTGTCACTCAGCCAGGCAACATGATATGAATAGTAGAACACAACTGTGCACCCTGCCATACTGGAAAATGGTTAAAAAATGGGTTAAGGACAAAAGTGTTGACTTGAACTCAGTCCAATTGAGAATCTGTGGGATATGCTGGGCAAACTCATCCATGATCCATGAAGGTCCTACCTTGTAACTTACAGGACTCAAAGGATCTGCTGCTAAAATCTTGGTGCCAGAAAGAAGAGCACACATTCAGAAGCTTTGTGTAGTCTAAGCTTCGACAATTCACAATATTAGGTAGATGAATTTAATGTTATGATTGATATACATTATATTAATAGCATGGAAGTGGTATGGTCAGTGCTCTTTAAGGGTCAGGTAGAAACAAAAAAGTTTAAGAGCAACTGCGCATTACTAAGACTGATAAGATATGAGATGAACCCTTTTAATAACTAGATATACTATATTTACTGTTGTTTAGCCCTAGCAAGCAGATTGTAGGCATGCTTTCTTCCCTGCTCCCTAAGTGACTGTGTAAGAACACTAAATTGAAGACCAAAGGCCGAATGAAGTGCATCCAAGCATACCAGAGGCAGTTTCCATTGATTTCATTTCAATTGACCTCAGGAGGCCAGGATGGAAAAAAAAAAAAAATCAGGTAGCACAAAAAACACGGGTGCATTAGAGTGAGTTTGGGCCACGGAATGGAAACGTAACCAGAGGACCATGACTTAGAGCAAAAAACCTTAAGGTCTGGCTAAAAAGAGAGGGGTTTCTAGTTCTTGTGTCAGAGCACATTAAAAGGAGGATGATGAAGCGGGTCTCGGATTGACAGTGGTGCAGCCTGCAGTCATGGCAATCAGGGAGGTTTGATTCTAATTGTGCCAAGGTAATTTGAAGCAATTTTACCATGAACAAATGATGCTGTGCACATCCTAATCACATCAGTATTTTCCAGGGGAACAAACACACACACTCACACACTCACACACACTCACGTACACTTTTACATACACACTCTAGTGTCATGAACATAAAAACTATGTGAAGCCAAAGCTTTTGAAACTACCAACCTCTTGAGAGGCAACATAATGGATCATTTTATTATCATTTTTTGGTTTGTTTTTGTTAATAATTTTTTTTATGTTAAACCATCAGTGAAATGGCTGACAGATGCAAAGAAATTGCACAAGTGTTTCATTTATGCCAAATTCCGACCACAAAATGAAACCCATTCTTCTTGTACGATGCCTACCCCAGTGAAGAGTCTTATAGAGTCCAGTGTCACTGTCTGACAGTTCAAATTTACTCAATAAATTGTGAAATATTCAATAGGCAGATATAATTATTAACGAATGAACCATAAGAATCGTCCCTGTAGAGACTGATCTTTAATGAGTTTGTATGCACAGAAGATATTAGAGGAGAAACATGATAATCAGAGAGTTAATTCTAATCTATGAACTTCATATGGGTAATTTTAATAATCTGAGTGGGTCAACCAGAAAAGTTAAGTTAAGTACCTGAGTAAACCGACTCTACATACAAATACATTTATTAATTACAGAACAGAAAAAAAATACTGGCAACATTGAAGGCATGAATTATAAGAAATTAATTCCAGTAGGGCTTCAAAATCAATCCCAGTGCAAATACAGACTTAACTTTTCAGCTTGGGTCTCTGAATAAAGCTCAATGTTATGAGTGAATTTAATCAATTATTAAAGTAAAGGAAAGAAGAACTTTTAAGAGAGAATGTAGTCTATTTTAATGGTGTATGACAGTTTTTTGTTGTTGTTTTTTTTTTTACAAAATTATCCCTGGTTCAATTCTCAAGATTGATCCTGCATTTAAAAGTTATCATAATACAGTTTATTTACTCAATTTCCCTGTTCTTCTCCCTCCTTTAATGGCAAGACAAAACCCTATACTCCAACCACCAGTTCTTGTATCATTTGTTCTGATTTGCTTAGATTTAGTAGATATTTTACTAAACTAAACTCAAGTAACCTCATCTTGATTCTGGTGAATGAGAAAAAAATACTGCATTGTGCAAAAGTATGAGAGGTTAAGTACAACAAAATAATTGCACTTCATTATCAACCACCCCCTATGATAGGTTTATTAATAACCTCTGCTTTCCTTTGTTTGAATACAGTGACATTTGTGTTTACACCATCCTTCATCCGGTGGAGTCCTAAAAGGTCATCAGCACACATAAATTAGCTTCAGTGTCACCATATTAGCTGAACACAAAAGCACATTAGTTAATAAAGAAGGGCATTTCTCCGGGAGACCATCCAGCTTCCCTGTGAGGCAGCCAGCCCTTGTTGTTCTCATGCTCTCATGTTGTTCTTTTTTCTATATGTCTCGAGCATTAGAGGTCTAATGTTAACACCTCAAGCCTGTCTCGTCCTATTTTCTCTAATCAGATATTTTAAAAGCAGAATTGATGCTATTGGTGTGCACATGAATGCAAAGATGATGCGTGAAACCAATCGTTTGTGTTATTCTAAAAAAGTCTGTTTAAACCTTAATTATATAAACTATATAAAACTGGGTGTCATGCCCACCAATATTTTATTCATGCATAATGAGGTATACGGATTTAACCACCAAAGTAGATTGCATAACTACGTGGGGGTTGCTAAATGAAAATTTACGTATTACCCAGAAAGTAAAAAAAGGAGGAAATAAAAAGGACCTCAAAAACGTATATGGGTGGAGTAGGCAGCTAATTTTTTCAGATGTCTTTCAAGCAAATGTAAGAAAAAAAAAATCTGGTGAGACTGCTAATTAACAATGACTAGCTCCTTTGACCAAAGAGACCACAGTCCCACCCACTTGGTTTCTATTTTCTTATGAAACAGAGGCTTGTGAATTTACAGGTCAAACTGTAACCTGAAGCAAATGTGTCTCACATCTGATAAAAAGATTTAAAAATGCTACAGTTAAACTGTAGATATTGTCACTTTTGGAATATGTATGTGCAGGTGTTCAAGTTTCACTGTTACAAGGTCCTTAGTGTAATAATTATAATTTGGATTTGATGCAATTGATGAACGGAACTGAATTTGGTCTATAATTGTTTGACTCATGTTGACATCTATAGAGGATGCTAGGGGGGTTAGGGTTGCCAGATATGCACAACAATCCATCTCACTGGAATTTTAAAAAATCTCTCAAAATCAGTCCCAAAAGTCAATTGACCAATGCTTTCCGATCCGAAAGTGAAGTCCAATTGTGCCTTTTGTCTAACTTTTCTCTGGATTTACCAGTTTCTTTCTAGTGTGTGTGTGTGTGTCTGTCTCTGTGTGTGTGCACGGGCATATGGTGATCCAAGGTATACGCCTTGCAGCCAGTGTTCCTATTATAGGCTCTGGATTGACCACCTTGACAGATAGAAAGATGAAAGAATGAATGTATGAAAACCCACAAACATGCAGGGTAGCCCTGCTGACATACCCACCACCCTCCCAATCCCCCAGGACATATAACTAAAATTTGATTGTCCTTAATTTGATTGTGATGTTTTCTCGTTTTTATTAATCAGGGCTAGAAAAAAGAGCAGAGCTTATTATTTAAACTAGAAGAGTCAAAGACTTTAGTTGGGCGTGTTTGGCTGTGGATGGTTGAGCAGCAACGTGTTTCTAAGGAAGGAAGCCTCACACACAAATCACTGGTTCTCAAAACAGGATCTCTGTGGAATCAACACGCTAAGAGAAGCAGAAGTGTGAAGACTTCCTCTCCTGTACTGCTCCTCCTCCTCCCTAAGTGGCCTTGAGCTGTCATTAGTGCTTTATGTCTTCTAGAAAACTAAAGAAAGGCAATTAACAGTTTATCATAAAATGCATGCAGATTGGCAAACATCTCCTCAAAGACACAAGCTGGTAGGGGAGAGGGGAATAATTAAGGACAGATGTTTCATAAATAGTCCAGGACCGTTCACTGTGCTAGAACCAAAACTCTGTTACTAATATAAGACAACATAAATTGCTTTAAAAATGACATGAGCCATGATTATGCAAAATATAAATTTAAAGCTTTCTTTTTTGTCTTAAAGTGCAACTTCCAGACTGTCAGGCCTCATATTCACAGCATGTCCTTCATAAATGAATAGTTAATTTGCTTAGCTAAAAGCAGACAATTTTCTTAAAAGCTTATGTTTAGAAAGCTTTTGAATGGATGAGAAGTGCTTTCAAAGTCTCTTTAGGGTCATAAGACATTTATATTTTCCATTTGTTTCTCATATGATGTGTTCCTTATATGTTCCTTATATTAGTAACACTTATGGAAAAACACAAAAACAGTTATTCTGCCATGTTTTGACAAAGCTGTCAACTATCTTACTGGCAGTGAGGGATTAGAAGATAGTTTTGTAATTGGTAGTGAAAGTGCAAACTTTGCAACAAAGGCAAAGTGTAAGGAAAAAAAAAGCCTCGCAATCCCCTAAATTTTCAGCTGGAACTCTGCCTCAGGCCCAGAAATACACAGCTGTTTGGGCATATTTGGGCCACATTTTGTGCTAAATAACTTGTTTGTTAAGTCCAAAACTGGGAGGACAAAAATTGTGCATGACTATTTCTCAAAATCAAAAGTAAATCACCATCTTACTTGCTTTCTCAGAGCTCTATATGAGTGCATTGTGTTCCAACAGAAAAGGGATACTTTTGAACTGTATTTGTTTGTTTATTCCTTCTCATTCAGCTGTTTAATTAGGACAGAACAATGAGACCATTTTATGAGACTTTTATGGAAATAACTATTAAGGAAACTATTTCTTTTAGTGCCACTTGTCTATTGGTCTGCTTTTTGAGCATCTGCCAATCCTGATCTGGCAACCCTGGTCAAACCACACAAATGATAGCAATTTACTTACTGTACATCTAACAAAGAAACTTGATAATCAATTTCTAAAGGCTAAAGAAGCTACAGTCAACCTCGTTTAATACAGTAACAGCACATTTTAATGAAGAAAAATGTAATACATTAATGATTTTCTGTATAAAGTAGAAAAAATTATTAATTTCCTCTGTAGTTACTCACTGGTAAGGTTTTTGAATGTACAGTATGCAAGAACTTGTCAACCACTTCATAGTAGCTTTGAAACTGTAGTTTGTGCTTCATGCAGAGTGCATTTAGTAGACAGTCTCAGGCGTAGTGTGTGTGATGAGTTACAGCCATAGTAAACTGAATGTTCATTTCATATGCATTGTGAATACATTTTGCGGCTGCATCAGACAGCATTATGTGCTGCGCCTCTTTACATATGCACATCTGGCCCTCTGTCACCTCAAGTGTTCTCTGTTAATAAATGAAAGACTACAAATAACTATAATGGCAAATTCAGCCTTGAAAATGAGTCTACATATAAGCCTCTGTATTTCTTTGATCTTTTTTTGCCAACACACTGGAGTAATAAATAATCCTTCTTACAAGTGGGCGAGTGGGAAGGAAGATGATCCGGGTGTGTTTCTCTTTCAAGCTACCACACAAAGGAAACACAGAACGGGGACAAAGTGCCGTAAGCTTAAGCGGAGGGTGGAAAGCACTGTGACCCCTGTGTGTTGTTCTACTTTCTGTCCTTCATGTTGCTTTAAAAAGATATTAAATATATTGCAGGATCTCAGTTGTATGTTATCTTTATTTGACAAGGGCAAGATTTTACCAAGCCTCTGCTCCATTCTCAATTTGTTTCAGGCTAGATGTCCTGGACCCCCTGAGAAAAGCATATACAGTACAGGGCCCTTCACTCTACTTCATCTCTAGAGACTCTATATCCATTTAAAATACAACGTGGGACAAGTCCAAGAGGGGTTACACAAACCTTTCACTTCTAAAAGATGTGTGAGTAGAATGAATGCCTTACTATGCAAAACTGTACCACTCTACAGACCGTGTTCATAGTTGAGTTACGAGAGCATACTGAGGAATTAATACCAAAACTGCACACACCAGTTTTCAGAGTCAGCTCTCACTTATACACAGAACTGTCCTTGGACTTCAATCCATTTTCATGCATGATATTGGCATGAGTGAGGAGCATTATTAAGTCCACTATCATAAGTTGATGCAACCATAATGTCACTCTGAAATGTGAGCATTATAACTGAATAAAAACTACAAAGTGCCATTCAAGGCTAATTAATAGTTTCCCTTTAAAGTGCAGAAACATTAAAAATCAACAAATCCTGTCTTTGCATATATAAGGAACTTTTCCTACATAAATACTGACATAATCTTTCAATTTAAATCATCAACTCTGAATAACTAGTAATAATAATAATAATTGACATTATTTGTGACATGCCTTTAAATAAATGACAAACACAGCTAACAAGGCGATCTATGTGCTCATCTGCAGCCAGTGTTTTAATTCATTCATTCATTCATTCATCTTCTACCGCTTATCCGAACTACCTCGGGTCACGGGGAGCCTGTGCCTATCTCAGGCGTCATTGGGCATCAAGGCAGGATACACCCTGGACGGAGTGCCAACCCATCGCAGGGCACACACACACTCTCATTCACACACTAGGGACAATTTTCAACCTACCATGCATGTCTTTGGACTGGGGGAGGAAACCGGAGTACCCGGAGGAAACCCAGGGCACGGGGAGAACATGCAAACTCCACACACAAGGTGGAGGCGGGAATCGAACCCCGACCCTGGAGGTGTGAGGCGAACGTGCTAACCACTAAGCCACCGTGCCCCCGTGTTTTAATTCAGTTCTGTAAATGGTAAGATTTGCAGCACCAGCACAACGTCTGTCCCGCCCTCCATCGCGACAGCCTGAGAGAGACAGTGCTGCTAATTATTAAACCATATTTACACTTCTAAATGGTCTGTAGTTCAAAGTGGAGGAATTGACTGCCCATTAGTGTAAAGGATTGCGTTGTCATGTCGAGGGACCCATTATAGCGTTGGGCTAAACCCTTATAGAAGGGTTTCCTAGCAAATGGATTTTCTACAAATATCCATAATAATTGCATTATGAGTGAATCCAGATTCATGTGTGTGTTGGGAGTTCATGAGCCCTTCACTGGTTGTGCTTACAGAAAGGAAACATGGTTTCTTAACTGTATAAATGTACAGGAATGCCAGGCTAATCAAAGAAATGTAAAAGGTCATAAATGTATACGGGAGCAATTTTCTGTCTGGAAAAGCATCTGGACAGTTGTTCAGTTGCATTATAAGGTTCCTAGAGCTGCAGTTTGAGAAAATTTAATGACTGACTTGTAAATCTTAGTATCAATATAATATAATTCAATGATTGTTACTGTGCAAAAAAACAAACAAAAAAACACACCACAACAACAACAAATGCATATTTCCTATTGATCACTATTATATGGCATGTACAAAAGAGGAGATGTTGTGCTAAAATGTTGTGCTGCAGTGAAAGTCAAAGTCAACCCTGCTCTGCTTTCCTGTGTGTCAGACTGATGACAGCAAAGAACAGATCACAGAGGTGTCATCAGCCCTCTGGGGAAAAATCAGCCATGTTTCCCACAGGAAACAACATACGCAGTCTTCCAACACACAAAAATGCACGGGTGTACAGTACAGACATGCAATCTGGTGTTCAAACATGTGTACACAATCCCACTTCACAGAATTGTATTCCTGAGTCTCAATCTCACTAATCCCATTAACACACACACACACACGCACGTCCACACACACAAAATCAGTTAAAAGTTGCATGTTTTATTATAGTTAAACCAATTAATTATATAATTAACAGAATTATTGCCACAGACCAAATGAAATGATAAGAAACAGTAATAATATAAACAAACCAAACTTTGTGGAACTTATATTACTTGCTTTCAGATCATAATCAGTGCTTTATTAAAGGCATTTGGAGGCTAAAACTGTTAAATCTATTGATATAGACTGGGTTAATTTTAACTATAAAACTTAAATTACATTGAATTAGAGTGATAAAAATTTATGTCTAATTTATCTGTAATGTCTGTTTTATTAATGACCAATTAGAGTGAAGGATTTGGGCCTTTATACTGATTACATGAGATTGTTCCAATAAAAAAGTAATTTATAACATTTTCCTGTTCACCTATACCGTGATAGGATTTTTCATTTATGATTATTCAAACCAACATAGTGAAAAGTTTCTAAAGACATTATATTTTATTGTCATAACATTGTTTTTCTTTGCTGTCAATAGTAATATAAATGCAACGTAAAAGGAATTTTGCAATTAAAAAAATCAAATAAATTAAACTCAATTTCCAACCTGTGGTCTGATTTCACTCTTCCACCTCAGCAGCTTTACAAAATAAGCCCTTGATCCAAATCCTATTATTAATTATTTTATTTTTTTTTATTTTGTGCATCAATAATTAAGTGTGTGCTCAATTTAATGAAGCCGTGAGATACTAAAATGCATGAGACTTACTGTATACTGTTTATCATGCTTTTAATTTCATATTATGAATTATTGATCAGACAATGTTTTTGATATAGGTGATGAGCTCTCCAAAAAAAAAACCTCCTTTAAAAAAAAAAAAAAAATCTCCTTTAAAAAAAAAGTTTTAAGGATAAGCTGAACAAGCACTTATTGTCTATATTCACCACACATTTTAAGTAAGGTTTTTCAAGACTTTAAGATTATATGGTTAAGAGTTGTTCATAATTTTAGCTCGCTGTTTGAAAAAGTGAAGTGAAAGTGGCGTGACATACGTATGGTGACCCGTACTCAGAATTTGTTCTTTGCGTTTAACCCATCCAAAGTGCACACACAGCAGTGAACACACACACACACACACCTGGAGCAGTGGACAGCCATTTATGATATGGTGCCTGGGGAGCAGTTGGGGGGGTTCGGTGCCTTGCTCAAGGGCACCTCAGTTGTGGCCGGCCCAAGACTCGAACCCACAACCTTAGGGTTAGGAGTCAGACTCTCTAACCATTAGGCCACGACTTCCCACGACTTGTTTGAGGCAAGCTTTTAAGATGTCTTTAAGATGCTATCTCCTCCCATGTCCATTTGGGGGAAAAAAATCCCTTTTTGTAGAATTTAAAAAGTTTCGAATATCAGTCCACATTTTTTTTTATGTAATGTGATTACAGATTACATCAACCTGTCAAACACTGACACTAAACATAATCAGTTCCTCTGAACGCTAATACCTGCCTCAAGTGAGTGCAATTCCCCCAACACCTTTTATGATCATAGTAACAGCTGAAGTCTGAACACTGATGTGTGCAGTTTCAGTCTTAACACCTCACTCCAAACATTCAACTCAACTCTCAATATGTCCCAAACAGCATAAATTTAATTCGATATTTACCAGTTGCACTGCTAGATGTTAGTAAATGGGTTAGCATTAAAACTACACTGCATGGAAATCTTATTCAAATCAGCTGTATCTAATGCATCCTGAGGGATACTGTAACTATACAGGTAGCAGCATTTGTACAACAGTACCTATATTGCAGTGTGGAGGTATCTGCAGTTAGCTGAAGAAAATGCCGTTGTTGTTTTTTTCTTCTTAAAAATACTGGTAATATATTTGAGCTAAAAACAGGCAAAGGGTCTTCACATTCGAAAATAAGAGTCATTGGCTGGCAGTAATTATGTATGATATGCAGTATTGCATCAGAGCTCAATGCAGGTGGATGATCGTCAAGTTTTAGGACAATTGTCTTCAATTATAATAACATCTACCATTAGTGGCAGGATGGCTGAGTGATCTAAAACAGCAAACTCAAGGATCAAACCTTTTATATGATTAATGGAGGTTTCTGGCCACGGATTGGACGCGTGAGTTTAAATCCCACTTTTGACATAATAGGGTTGTTTTCATTTCACTGCAAGATGTGTACTGTGTATAACTGAGAACATGACAAAGAAAATTCTTGAAACTTGATTTTATACTGCATTATTACTGGACACTTGGCATGTGACATGGGGTGGGGATGTATAAGTTTACTGGTTCGGGTGTCCGACTACTAATCTGAAGGTTGTGAGTTCAAATCCCATGGCTCATAACCCTCAATTAGTCAGTTGTATAAAATGAGATAAGGATGAAGGCGTATGCAAAATGCCATGAATGCAATGTAAAATAACGGAATCTACCATTTTCCATCAAACATTTTCTTGACCATGACCATCAGTGGACATAAAGTATAATGAAAACACATGATGGTGTATGACATCTTAAGCGTTTAACCAGTAAGACACAGGCTTGTGAATGTTGTAATAATAAGCGCAACGTTTACAGCAAAGTTGAACCCCTTTTTATCAGTACATTGGCTTTCAGTCCACAGGCGGAATGGAAATAGACTTATCAGACATTTTCCATTAAATGAATTATTTTATCACTACAAGTCTGATATAAAATGAGGCAGGACAATGTTGGCTTTTAGTAGGAGATGTTTTACCTCTGTTGCGATAACTTCACACAGAATTTCAGTGGTTGAAGTATAAACTCTTTAAATTGTATATTTTGAACAAGCTTTTTAGAAAGCAGATATCACCATGTACTTTGATATAAACAATTGTTTTTTGAAACATTTCTATGAATATACTGCCCCTAGTAGGCTAGCTAAAAACAGATATACTTATGAATTCTTACAGCACCGAGTGTCTATTTTTATATGAGCCACTAACCACCATTGTGGAGTGGGACATGACAAAGAAATGCAATGCTGAACATTTACACCACCCAAACAGGTGCAGATTCCATTTTTCGGTATTGGTAAAAGGTGTTAAATAAAAGAGAGAGGGGGGGGGGGGAAGAGAGAGAGACTGAGAGAGAGAGAGAGAGAGAGATACTATGCATGAATGACAGAGGTGCAGCTCCAGTCATTTAGACTACACAACAGATCCACTATCTCCAAGTGAGGTGAATTAAATTATATAACTTTCACTGAATAAATGTATCTTCATGTTGACACCTGAGCATTTAAGAGAGAAGACACAACAGTGCAGAAAAAGCACAATCACATTACATGCTTCAAATACTGCCTGCCAAATTATTTTAAATGGCTTCCAGGAATGACTTTGCCTCAAATAACCCAATCACACAGGTGTGTGTGTGTGTGTGTGTGTGTGTGTGTGTGTGTGTGTGTGTGTGTGTGTGTGGTGGCCAAGAGGAAGTGAGAAGCAAAGCTAGAAAAAGGAAAAGAATGGCGGAGTCAGTCAGGGCGAGTCTAGGTGGATTCTCTCTCTTTTAGATCTGATCTGGCCATCCTCTTGGATAAGTGCAGGCCTAGAGGACACGTTTTAAAGGCTTTGCTGTCTGTCTCTTTGTCTCTCTCCTTCCCGCTGCCCAAGTGATATATTATTTTCTCTGTTTTCCAAAAGTCCATTAGGTCTTGGCGGTAGGCCATCGTGTCTCCCGCAGACAGAGATAAAGACGCAGTAGAGCAGTGCGAGGGCAAACAGAATGCGAATGAGGAGGCTATTGCTGGAGCTTACTGTGAAAAACACACAGAATTACAGCACACACACTCACACATACAAATGCACACACACACACACACACACACACACACACACACACACACACACACATACTCACTGTGCACCCGTCTATTCAACACATTCTCCTATAGCTTTGGGTTTTTTAATTCATTTACAAATCCATAATTGAACTTTTGTGCTTGGTGGAAAAAAAACAGTCAAGATTCATTCCCTTCCCTCCACAAGAATACAGATGTGAAATTTAATGATCCAATTTTGGTCATCTGGCTGGCAGGCTGAAACCTTGTTAAACAAGAGATTAAACTCATCTTTTAGACACTGTTTTTCTTCAGGTTTCTCACGCATCGATGTTTCCCGCTCGGAATTTACACCACGTGCAACTTTTCTTATTATGTGATGAGATCATGCTCCTTGCCGCCTCGCTCGCTCTCATCAGTAATGCACCTCCATTTGTAATTTTCAGCAGCACAATTTATCTGGAGTGGCTCATTAAAAAAGTGAGTAAGAGCAGGGTGTTCGGGGTAAAAAGCAAACTAACTAGGTGAGACACGGGAGAGCGGGATGCTCGGTGTTTGTGTCTTATCTGATATGGCACTCTTGTTCACATTCAGCAAAATGGAACAAAGCAAAACAAAACTGTTTGTGCAATAGTTCAGTTGTTGCCTCAACTTTCTTTTCATTATTTCCTGAAAAAAGTGAGTCTGAGGGCATCCTGGCTTGTACTCTTGTGGTCTGGATTTTAATCATGTATCATGTGTCTAAATACTTGGAGTTGCTGATTTGAGCGAGACTAATGAGTTAACAGATAGCTAACAGATGCCTGCCTTATTAGGACAAAACCTGAATTAACGAGGCTGCAAAAGCCTGGACATAATAAAGACAATACCCCAACTAAGCTGACCAGCTCCCGATGATGCTCTAACACCCAGTGAGTATGTCCCCCCCCCCCACAATTCTCTTATCTCACTACAATCTCAATACAATACTCTCTCTTCCTCAGTCCCATGCTTTGTCTCTCTCTATTCGAGCCTTCCACTTAAAGCTGTAGCCGCTGGGGGCTCCTTCAGATGCCTAGCAACAATTCACGGCTAAATCAATCTGAAGAGAGGAGATAAGCCTCAGCTGATACCCTTTAAAGCTCCCTGCCTAGTTTTCCCTCTTCTCATCCTCTGTTTGTCCCTTCCTGTTGAGGTCCACTCAAAAATACGTAACCCCCCACCTAGCTTCAGGTTTTTTATACTTAGCCAGAGAAACATTAAAGGTAACCATGGGTCTAGGGGTGGAGGGTTTGTGTGCACTGGATGATGATTTAAAAAAAAAAAATAAATAATTCAATTATATAGACATTTGTTTTGTCTTCTCATTAAACAATATTCTTGTATAATTTTTCTGTTGTTTATCCCCTTACCTAAATAGAGTCAGTTATTTTGGTAGACTCTTGCCAATGTTACTTGGTTTATGCTACACCGTTTGTACTTGTTTTGGTGTCTAGTTCTGTCTCGCTCAGTTAATGCATCTTTTCATAACTTTGTTTGTTCAGTCGTTATTACTGTTTTTTGTGTGCCGCACTTAGCCAGCTACAAACCGAGCGTACTGACATTGAGGTCACAGCAGATAAAATGCTGGAGATCTACTGAAGGAGGAGATAAAGAAGGATCTGGTTTAAGATATTAGATTCGCCCTAGTACTAGGGTCTTATAATAATTTTCACCGGAACACTGCCATTTTATTTCCTGTAATTATTGTTACTATTATGGAAATAATGGCTGATGTACGGTGGCCGAGAAGTGCAAAACACATTAACAAATCCGAAAACACATTAACAAATCCGAAAACAAATTAACAAATCCAAAAACACATTAGCCCTGCGATGGGTTGGCACTCCGTCCAGGGTGTATCCTGCCTTGATGCCCGATGACGCCTGAGATAGGCACAGGCTCCCCGTGACAGTTTGGATAAGCGGTAGAAAATGAATGAATGAATGAATGAATGAATGAATGAATGAACTTACCGATCATTGGACAAGACACCTGTCACTCAAGATATACAGGTATGGAATCTTATGTGTAATGTGTAAAGTTCTTCGTTCAAATATAAGAAAACAACAGAATTAATCCACAGTAATCCATTCCATCCATCCATTCCAACTTTTCCCTGCTGCAGACTGTTGAACTTCATGTATACCTTGAGTGACAGGTGTCTTGTCCAATCACAAACTATACCAACCACTTACGGGTTGTCTGAAATGTCGTTGTGTTTTCTGATTTGTTAATGTGTTTTCGGATTTGTTAATGTGTTTCGTGCACCGATTCAGACAACCCGGAAGAGGTAGGTATAGTTTGTGAATGGAAACTTACCGATCATTGGACAAGACACCTGTCATTAAAGATATACAGGTGAATGAAAGGTGTCTTGTCCGATGATGGTAAGTTTCCATTCACAAACTATACCAACCGCTTCCGGGTTATCTATACAATTCAATTCAATTCAAGTTTATTTGTATAGCGCTTTTTACAATGGACATTGTCACAAAGCAGCTTTACAGAACATAAACATAGAACAAAAGATAAACATAAGGAGAAGTATAAAGAATTAATATAATAAAAATTCAAGATATATACAGTTCACAGTGTGTATGTATGTATGTATGTGTGTATGTGTATTTGTCCCCAATGAGCAAGTCTGAGGTGACTCAGGCAACAGTGGCAAGGAAAAACTCCATTAGATTGGTAAAGGAAGAAACCTTGAGAGGAACCAGACTCAAGGGGAACCCATCCTCATATGGGTGACACTAGATGGTGTTATCTGATGGTGTTATCTGACTTGTTAATTTGTTTTCGGATTTGTTAATGTGTTTTCGGATTTTTGTTAATTTGTTTTCGGATTTGTTAATGTGTTTTGGAATTTGTTAATTTGTTTTCGGATTTGTTAATGTGTTTTCGGATTTGTTAATTTGTTTTGATGGCTGCTCATACCTTATCATTCTGTATACCAGTACTGTTTCTGCTACTGTGTAGCATCCACCCAGATTGCACAAGTGTGTCAACAAGTGTATCGCATTATTGGTACCGATCATGTGGTGATTTTATTTCCTCACATTTACACCTCCCCAACCTGAAAATATATTCCTGGCTCCACAGTGAACGATGGCTTCTTGAGATGATGCACAAAGCTTCTACTGGAAGCAACTCAAACTGCAGTGAGAATAGTCACACCATTATTATAATACCTCCCACAGTCACACACCAGGATCTCATATCTCAGTGTGACAACACACAAATGAGCTAAGTGAGAACAGGATAAATGAGAAATAAGTGTTTGTGTAATGAATGCAAAAGTAAAGCTCATTTTCAAACAAGTGTTTGTTCAAATCCAAGGAACAAACACAGAGAATGAGTGCATTAGGTCCCATTTGGAGGACTCTCGGTGCAGACGCTTATTATAATGAAGTCATCTTGAATTGGAAAAAAATATAAATGGAATACAGTTACAGTTAATATGAACACATATTATACAGGGCGTCATGGTGGTGCAGTATATAGCGTTGCAGCCACACAGCTACAAGCTCCCCATGTTTCACATGTTCTCCCTTTTGTTCCTTTGGGTTTTTTCAGGATTCTTAGGTTACCTCACAGTAGGTGGACAGCGCTACTCTCAATTGCCCCCAAATCTGATGCTCTTTAATGGACCGATATCTTGTCCTAGCTCATGTTCAGTGCATCAATCCTCACCCCTGACCAACATCCAGCATAAAACAGAAGAACAATGAATGAATTAATAAATATTCCATGATATCCTTTCACTTTTTACTTTTATGTTGTCTCATGAAGGTACTACTTGAATGTCAAATAAAACTTTTAGAGTGATTAATTCTGATATCAAACTTTAAATCCTCAAAGGTACAAATTATCTTCTCTCTCTCTCTCTCTCTCTCTCTCTCTCTCTCTCTCTCTCTCTCTCTCTCTCTCTCTCTCTCTCTCTCTTTCTCTCTCTGTCTATTTTTGAAATCATTCACGTCAAGCATATAGAGATCTCACATGCCCACATGCCATGCCAATCAAACACAATATGTCACCGTGCGTAGGCTCGTCAGAAGGCAAGGCCCTATAAGGAAAGCCATTAAGCATAATAACTACTCGAGCCCACAAAGGGTGCATGTGCAATAGGAAACCAACCACTGATAAGGAAGTTGCAAATGTCATAGGAAATAAGAGCCACCGTTATCTAACAGTGTTATACTATCAGCTTTATCTTTACCATCTCTGTGATAAAAAAGCCCACCCTACCTCGGTACTACATCATCATGCCTCAATGATTTCTATTTCAATCCTTTTCATGTCTTTGCAGATTATTCAGAGATCTGACACAGCTATAAACAAAGCGAAGAGTGAAGCAAAAGCTTTCTTTCACATGCTTTCTTTCACAACCGTGGTGAGTGAGCTAGACATATGCATATTCCAGCACTACAATCAATGTAGAATATTTGGTGATGGCATAACCAGCAGTATTACACATCAAAGACAAAATGTTAAAAGCGTACTTATCCCTGATGCTTTCAAGGTCAAAAGTGGAAGCTATGTAGATCGTGAGGGAAAAACGCTGAAAACAGAGACCTGTACATTCATGGCACTACAAAGACATTGTCATGATATACAATAATTATCAGAACACCTGCGAGTCGAGATTGCCTCAACAAAGCACAGTGTAATAGCAGCGAGGCTTAATGACCGATTCATTCAGTCCAACCTTCATGTGATCAGATGAAGGTGTAAAACCTGAGCTTTCATGCTTTACTCCCTATTTAATTGTGCCATGCATTTTAAGTTCAATTTCCGAGATAAAACCAACCTTCAGAAAAAAAACAAACCCCAAAGCATTAGGCTGTAACATCATAAATAATAAGCATGGGAATGTTTCTTGTGAAATCAGTTAACCCTTGTTAGCTTATTTGCTCAGAAAAAAATAAATCAAGGCTTGTACTAGTAAACACTTTAATATTAAGTAAGTAAATATACCATAGCACATCATACTATAAATGAGTAATGTTGGTAAAAGTTCATTAGAAATGTATACAGAACTGTGTAAAGGTTGTCTTGACACATGGCATGTATCCCAACTGCTCAATTTCCTGTTATATTTCCCTCCAAGTGCTTTGTGTTCACGTTGACATATGTTATCCATGTTATTGTGCATTTCTGAGCTGTGTTTTCTTGTTTGCACTAGTGCCTTGGATTCTATACCTTTGGTTTTGATGTTTATTTTCTCAGTTCTGAATACGGTCTGTTCACATCTGCCAGGAATTTATGACCATATCTTTGAATGCTTCATTTACAAATACTTCATTATGCTTTTTCTTTTCTCAAGATATCAAGTGGAAGATTGCTCTTGAACATCTTTCCATCGTTTTTTGATTGTCTGGTTTGCTTTTTGCTATTTCAATGTTTTCTAGCGACACAAACTACCTTTGCATAAACATGGTTGACTGCTGAACAGACTATGAATGTTGAGTTGAATAAATTCTTCTTTAATGTGTCTTCACGATCATGTTTGTTTCTATAATTATATGCATGTGTAATTATTATTTTTAAATCCGAGAAGCAGAACCAGCTTGACAGAAAGTATATTGAAGATATTAAGCTTGAATTTTATACACATCAGGTTATCTGTCATGACCGTTGTTTGTTGTCTATTAGCCAGAATTCTTAATATCTAACGCCGTTTTTGACAAATGAGCTTAATTATTGGCTAATGAGGCCTATATTCCTGTTGCTGTAAATAAGTATCTTTCTGCATCTGATTGATAAGTGTGATGGCCTACCGCACCTTACGAATGCCCTCCTTTGAGTCCTCCACGTTATTATCGGCTCCTCCTGACTGGTTGATCATCCTCCACATCTGTGAGTACATGGGATCTCTCTCAAAAGGGTTCATGCCTTTACTGCGCAGCTGGTCATACACGGCAGAGTCCAGCACAGTGCCGTACGGCAGCTCAGTCTGCTTGGACAGGTCCTGAAGTGACCTGTAGGAAGAACACACACCACTGAGCACACACTGAGAACACGTGACCACGCTTAACGCTCAGTTCGAAGCACGAGGTTTGAACTCTAAACCCAGACATTTCTATACAGTCACTAACTATTTTTTGCGTACCTGCACTGCAAAGGCACAATTTTGTATAAACAGACTCATGCATTCTTATCCTGCTCTCACACCACCTACGCTCATTTACAGCACACACATATTATTATATCACATTAGATCACACATTATGTTTATTAGATTGCAGTCTGCGTCAACATCCGAGTTAATCTTGCCTCCATTTAAAAGCTGGCGACTCGTCCTCCGTGCAGAAATGAACATTCAAGGAAAGTAATTGAAACATAATAAGCATAGTACAATCTGTAACTTTGAGGGGAAAAGGCTTTGCTAATTGAAATATTAAATCTTCACACTTACCACACACAAACGGTGATACTTTCTCTTTTGTGTTAAGCAATTAATTGTATCACTAACACTTTATTTGGGGGAGAATTTCACAAACATAAATTAATAAAATCCTTTTAAATGCAACAAGTATGAACAAGGGCTTGCTTTCATTAGACCTTTGAGAGGATGTCAGCTAGAATCACAGAAGAGTGGATTGGGTACTTTAAAGATTATTGCTAGCTTTTGATTTACTGAATATTATTACATTAGACTGCTGTCATCTTTCGAAAATCTTCTTGTACTTAACTCCAGAGGCTTTTTAAGATTTTATGAACTTAAGCCACATATGTTCATCTTTCATTGCTTGAAAAGTCTACTCAACACTTCGTTGATAGGAAGAGTCTCCCTATAACATGCTAATAGCGGGCGTGTAATGTCATTTAACTCCTACAGAGCATTGTCCTTCAAACACCATCATCAAATCAGACTGCAATACAATTATTCTCCGTTTCACAGATCATACCTGTAAATTTAATCTCGAGTATGTGGACAACACTTCAGACTTCAGAATAAATAAGCACATTCATAATAGGAACTAATTGTGTTGATTATTACTATTTTGGACTTATATGAGCAGGCTGTGTGGTATTATACAGTTTTCTCAAGTAGTGCTGAAGTATGTCTACATATAACTTGTTTCAAAATGATCTGCTAAATTGCTGGTGTTCTCCTGGAGAGACTAACAGCACTACACCGTTTTCTGTAATCTCTAACAAGGTTTGAGACACTAGTAGATGATCTAGACGGGGATGTGGCAGCCTAGTTAAGATGTTGGACTAACAATCGGAAGGTTGTGAGTTCGAACAAGGCCCTTGGACAAGGACCTCAACACTAAATTACTCAGTTGTACGAGAGAGAGAGAGAGAGAGAGAGAGAGAGAGAGAGAGAGAGAGAGAGAGAGAGAGAGAGAGAGAGAGAGAGAGAGAGAGAGAGAGAGAATGAGAATGAGAATGAAAGTCGCTCTGGAAAAAGGCGTCTGCCAAATGCTGTAAAAGTAACTGTGGGGATGTGGTAGCCTTGTGGTTAAGGTGTTGGCTTACTGATTGGAAGGTTGTGAGTTTGAATCCCAGGTCACTCTGGATTAGGGCATCTGCCAAATGCCATAAATGTAAATGTATCTTAGACTAATGATTCAGGCAGAACATTTCTAGCTTCTCAAGTTCTGAGGTTTTCAGTAGCATTCAAATCCAACAATAGTGATGATCATTGCACAATGTTACTTTCTTTAATCATCTCACTGTTGAGAGATTATTGTGCTGTTAACAAAATCAATATGCTAAAATGTTGTGTTATTTAGTGATATTTAACAGAGTTCATGATGCCATAGCAGTCGGCTACTGAAGACCTTTAGCTGCAAACAGCAAATTAGTCACCAAACATGTACATGAAATATTTAAACAATAATGTTTAGGTCTGACTATACTACTCAAATCTTATGGTGCATATTGGTGCTTATTTGATCCATTCCTTCTTCTTATAGGGTGCTTTTTATAGTCCTAGTACTGAGAGTATGCGAGTTATATTTAGCAGACACTCTAAAACACACTATATTGCATAGACATCCATCTAACTCAAATTCAAAACTAAACCTACCTTATCCAAACCACTCACTGGAGAAACCTCAGAATAACCCACATGAAAATCCATTTTCTTTTCGACATGATCCAGAAAATGAACATTACCCTGTGGTTTAAAAAAGCCACTAAGAGATATTCTCTAGTTGCTGTTCTTTATTCTGTCAAAAGTAGAATGAGCTAAATCACCAAATGAAGGCACTTTGCTGTAGAACCTATTTGACTCAACAATGTAAATGAGTTTCTCTTTTTGAGAATTTAAAAAGTCTTTTTGCTTTTGTTACCCAGCAGGTAAACGTTAGAATTAGCATTCTCGGCAGAATCAGCACGACCGAGGCACATTAAACCCCCTCAAACCTGCATATATCCTACACACCTATATATACACAATGTTAATATAAGACATACCATGGTTGTATAAAGTACAAGAAAGCAAGTAAAGTAAAAGTACAAGTATCGTACTAGAAAAAGACTTTGGTAGAAGTGAAAGTTACCTTTTAGAATATTACTCAAGTGAAAGTCTTAAAGTATCTGATATATACTGTACTTAAGTATCAAAAGTCATTTTCTGATATTTAATGTACTTACAGTAAGTATTTGAAGTAAAAGTAAAAAGTAAAATTTCAGTGATTTTCGGTAGGCATAAGAGGCACTTCATCCGGTAGGAAGAATCTTTCATTCCAATGTACAGAAACATTTCTTGCAAATACGGCCACAGGTGTATAACGTTATCTTCTTCACCCTGTTCACCACTATCGTCGGGGTGGTCGTCTAAGACAGGGGTGGCCAAACCTCAGCTCCCGAGCCGAGTTCAATACGGTATTTCCGTCAAACATGCATGTGAGTGGGATGAAAATACCTCACAGTTTCACAGTAGGAGCAAGATCATTTGAGTAAACAATTTGTGTCAAGTTCGCTCTTAAAATGGCAGGGAAAAAAAAGATGATGTTCATGTGTGCCCATGTGTATGATGTGGTTCTTTGCGGTAACACAGTAAAAAATGGGGCCCTTTGACTGGTTGGCCACCCCTGGTCTACAATAACGGGAGGTCCTCCAGTAGGTGCTTCCATGGCGGTTTCAGTTGAGCTTACACCTCCTTTAGCAACATTATGCTGAAACAGAGCATACAGAGCTGCGTAATGCAATCTAGGAGCAGTGATTCGCCAAACCTCCCTTATTGGAGTCGCACACATTTCTTCTGATTTTATTTTGTAGTAACGAGTAACGAAGATGCTTAGTGGAAATATAGCGGAGTAAAAGTATACATTTTATCTAGGAAATGTAGAGGAGTAAAAGTGAAAGTAAAGTACAGATACGTGAAATTTCTACTTACTGTAAGTACAGTAACAAAGTATTTGTACTCTGTTACATTACAACATTGCTAGTTACAAAAATAACTAGGAATTAAATTATGACTTGTAAGATGGAGCTACGATGGATCAAAATATCAAACAAGTCACACAAACAAGGCCAACAAATACTATCAATTTGTTTTTAAAAGTTTGACCAACTGAAAAGCTGCTATAGTAAATAAACACTTGACTATTGTCTCTTGACTATTATTTTGAAATGAACTCTTACAGATATAAATTTGATGGCTGAGGTAACACAAAATGTATTGATCATGAATGTCTTTAGCAGAGGTGCATATAAAATCCATTGTGCAACTGTTTATCGTCTCGATTGAGGAGCGGTATTAAGTCCAGCACCACTATCTAATAATCAGCTAACCATAAAAAAACAATAAATAAAACTGAAATTTATGTTTTGATTTTTAGGAAATTTGTGTTTTATAAAGACACTAGAAATTGTAAATGCAAAAACTATAAAACTAAGGAAAGGCATTTGAGGCCAACAGTAAATACATAAAAATGACACCAGTAATTTATTTATTGCAATTGTTGTTGTAAATTCCCTGGAATGGAGAAGAACAGATGAGGCAGCATATTACAAGACAATGCTTATTTCAAGGGCAGAATTTTATACAGATCGAAAATGAAGAATTAAGAAGAAAGCTTGTTCAGCTTATAATTTAACCAATTTAACCACACACACACACACACACACACACACACACACACACACACACACACACACACACACACACACACACACACACATATTTCAATTGATGCCAAGAAATGAGAGTGGAAGTCATATTATTAAAATTGGCAATGATTAATGTGGCAATTAAAACTGGGACTATTCTGGCAGCAACATATTGGCAATATTCTAGTCTCTGTTGGTTATTTACCACATTGCTTACCACCTTTTAATTGATGGGTCATTATATTAACCTTTATATTTATTCGTGCCCTGCTTTTAT
Organism: Tachysurus vachellii; assembly: GCF_030014155.1. Classification (NCBI taxonomy): domain Eukaryota; kingdom Metazoa; phylum Chordata; class Actinopteri; order Siluriformes; family Bagridae; genus Tachysurus; species Tachysurus vachellii. The sequence goes on from NC_083470.1 coordinate 13,105,536, forward strand.
GTTACACCAAAGTAGTGACTGCAGTGGGATAAAATGTGATCTATGTCTCCAGTCTTCACTTCCTATCTGATAGTTTTTGTGGATTAAAAGCAAGTGCTTGTGTTTAAACACAATTTAGAGTGTGTTAAAAACCCCATCTCATGCACCTGATGAAAAATCTGACAACCTCGGGCGGTGTGAACTACATGCAGCTAATTTTAATAACCAGAATTGAGTTGCCCAGGAACTTAATTGCTTGAAAAACTGACTCAGGACTCAGTTTTTTGCCACATATATAAATGTACCTTTTTAATTCGCCAAATCTGAATACAACCCTTAGAGCCTATCTACTGTAGCTAATAAACAAACTCCAGTCAATAACCCAAAACTGTCTAATTATGACATTTTTTTTCATAAATATTTCAATGCTTCTTGACAGGCATGGTTTGTCTCTCACTTTTAAACACAACAGACCCATGGGGTGGAGTTTAGGCTGTAATTAAGACTGTAATGACCCCATCACTGTCTACACATTAACAGATAATGCATTTAAATTTATGGAAATCCTAATTAGCTGCATAGAAGCAGAAGCAAGTGATCTAAGCACAGGCTCATTAATGACAATCTTACACAAGTGAAAATAAACAAAGAGAGGGAAAAAAATTCTGCATTAATTTCCCTACTCGGCCTCCTCATATTTAGCTGTTTAGTAATATAAAATATTGTACAAGCACAATTAACTCTATCACTGCTAGGTGTTGTGGAATATGATTAGTCTAATAACCGTGCTAGATTAGAGACCTCGATGAAACAAAGGAAGGCCCTGAGCTATGCACAGTTTATTATAAATACTCATGTGATTTCCCCTGTGTATGCTTATGAGTGTGCCCTTGAGCTCTTCTGCTGCCTTTCTACGAGTTACCTGGGCATGGATATAGTTATTCAACCATAAATCATAGACCTAATGGTCAAATAATAAAATCCTTGTCTCACATAAGAACATCACACATATACAGCTTTATACTCATACTCACTTTGGATGACCAACGTGGTGTTTGGATCTCAGTTGTTTACACACAGCCTACCCATAAAGCCTTGCTTGCCTGATTTGTCTGCATGTGACACACACCTGTATTTGCATGAGTGTGTCTTGGGAGTGATGGATACAATTAGCTTATTTTGGCTTCTCCTCACTTCAGGAGAATGACAAATGTTACACTAGCTTGAATGTTCTTTATTCTGCTTGTCTTGTTCACATTCATCAATGTGGCAGTACAGTTTTCCATCTGGATCCCATGCCATTGTATCTGGGATACAGAATGATTTTTGTTCCTCCCTTTAGGATACAAGAGGAGAATTGATACAAGTTTTCTCAAGCCCAGATAATAGCATTGCCTAGAAATTGAGGTGAGGGAGAAAACAATTCTGATATCATTTTCCCCAATACAAAAATGCAATGATGGTCTCGAAGGTAAGTGCAGGGCTGAGTTAATAGAAACATTATTGCAGACACTTACTGGATAGAGTTCTCAATGCGCGAGATGGTGAGGAAGGCTGCCAGATTAGCCGTATAGGAAGAAATAACAATTAAAGCAAAGAGCCACCAAACACCCATCATCAACCTCGTGGCCAGAGTCGTGTATGGTACTTCTCCACCTACAGAGAGAGAGAGAGAGAGAGAGAGAGAGAGAGAGAGAGAGGGAGATCATCTCTTAATGAATGATATATTGACCAAGTAAGTCAGAAAGAGTAAATAATAATAATAAAAAAAAACATTTTAATAAATTATCAGTTTTGTCTTGACATACAATACACATGTAAATATGCCTGTGATGTTTGCAACATTACTTCATTCACAAAGCACCTTTAAAGTTAAAGGGTTAAAGTCCACCCTGAATAACATGTGGACCAATAATTCTAAAATTTATCCAGGTAATTTTTTTCGTTCCACTGTTAGATTTGATGTGTTTTAAAGAGCCCAACATTCACATTTTTCATATAAAATGTAGATACTAATTGTAGAAAAGTTGTACCTTGAGAAGAAGTGATACAGTGCATTATGCTGCAAGTTTTTTGAAAATTTTATTTCTTTCATTTCTAACATATTCTTTCATTTTTTTTTTAAATATTTGTGTTCACTTTTCACTGATACATTTTACAGAGTATCAGTTACTGCATGGCCTTTTTGATATCATCACATTACAAATAGCAGTAGCATGAAAACTATAGCATATGTCTCTAATCAGAAATGCAGGGAAGCTTCTGAATCTAAACTGAATGCCACCTCTGCTAAGGACAGAAGCTTTACAAGACTGGACAAAATCCAGTGATGGATTTGTCCATTTGAATTTATTTTTCTGTTATGTTTATGGCTAAGGTTAAACATTCATCCTTGTGACTTGTGGGGAAATCATTCGAGCTGTCTGTGTACCATTCACTTCTCTTAGTCAAAGCTCAATAAGAAATGTCTATTTATCTATTGTTGTTCACACAGATTAGCTGTATTTGAGATGAATATCTCCTTTGCACTCATATGTTCTGCTTTTCACATCCTAATGCTGGCAGGAAAGCAATCAGGACTCACATTAGCTACAATGTCCTCTGGAGAATCCCTTTTCAAATCTTCTTATTTATGACGTGTCCATGGATTGAGCAAGTTTATGGCTTGGAAATGTCTTTAAAGGTCAATTCTTTTTTACTTATCTTGATGCTTTAGCATGAAATGAAAGTTTTTGGACTTTTAAATTAGAAGAACTGTCAGGAGGTCCCTCTGAAGGTCTGGCAGAGATTTTCCCTCACAAATATACTGTAACTGCTGCAGCAATTTTTCATAAGCATACTGACATTCTCTGTGGATATGATATTAAAAACCTTGGCCTCATCAGTAAGGCAGGGGTTATTGCATAGGTAAAAGTGTCAGAGGTATATAAGAACAAAGAGAAAAGAAAAAGAAACCCTAACAATCTATCATAACGCACCAGATCAGAGACGACTGTTAGCTTGCAACACCTTCATTCAAGAAAAAGCAGAGTACACCCAGTATATTGCAGTGAATTATCAAGGAGGAGGATTTGCAAAAAGGCTGGGTAAAAAGCGAATAGGACACTTTCACGGCAGTGAATATTGCTGCAACTGGCCCAGAAAGAAAGCTGATTGCATCCCTTTTTTTCTGACTGCAGGATGTTGATCTTTAGAAAAATGACCCAGCCAGTAATGTAGCTTTTATCTAGGAGACTTATGACTGAGATTCAAAACCACCCCGCTACGCACATCAAAATCAGCAGGCACTATATCCAGCAGGTTCCTCACGCCCTGTTCTTTTATTCAGTAGGAGGCCAGATGTGATACACGCCACTCAGCCCCTCACAGTATGTAAGCATTCACTCTGAGAGTGGCCTCTGACAAAGAGATCTATAGCCAAAAGAACTCTATTGTGTTTGCTCATATTTAAGGGTTAGTTAGGGAACCAGATAGAAATGTTTTCCAGACCGTTTATAGGCGCACGCTTACCAAACTTAAATCTGCAAACAAAGATGCTTGAAGTTCAGAGACAACTATTAAACAAATTGCTACAGAAAACTCTTGCAGTCTCAAAAGATTACTTCAGATTTAATGAGTTTCCATAATGAGTCTTAATGAATGTACTTACTGAACAAAAATTAAATATCACTGGAATATAATGCAACTTCAGGGTAGAAACTCTATGGTCAAAAGGTCCAAGACGAGGGGGAGTAGATGGGGCATTCTTCTTGCGCTCTCTTCTCGAGAGGCTGAGGTGAACTATCATTTAATGGGTGTTTGTCAGAGTACTGTACATTTATTTTTACATTAGTATATTATAGGGTTAATTTCGTCAGACGAGACGAGACGAAATATGTTCGTCAACAAGCTTTTTTTTCATGACTAAGACGAGACGATGACAAGACTGCACCACTGTCCAAAAACGCTGACTAAGACTAAATTAACATGCATTATTGTTGACGAAAAAAGACGAGACGAAAATGTTTTGTATAAAATAAAAACTAAGATAAAATCTCTCTTCATTTTCGTCTACAATTGTCTCTGCTTTTTCATCAGCTGTTACGCCTTTAAAATATTCACAACGAGTTTGCGCCTTTAAAATATTCACGAGTTTGATAATTTGACTCAAAATGATGATTTAAAAAGAAGTTTATTGATTTAAAAACAATTGTATTGTTTCTGCTAAAGATAGTGCGCTCCGTTTCTACGGTTAGAATCCTGTGTGTCCATGGCAATGCTCTGTTTTTCATGGCAACGGTGTGTTATAGTTCGCAGCGGTCTGTTATCAATAAATAAAATAGTGTGTGCGTAGAAAGAATTCGTCCACACACCGCTCCAAAAAAAAAATTTAAATAAATGAAAACTCCTGAGCGCAAGTCCACCCTAGGTCTAGGTGGCTTTTTGTGTTAAATTATATTTCCTGTCTCTGCGCAGGCTCTTTTATTCTACATGACAGCTTATGTCCCGATGACCGGTCTTTGCATTACGATTAAAAGCAGTATCAATAAAGTAAAAAATGTGATGTGCAGTCAAGTTCGAGTGTATGCACTGTTTAAACGAGTGTTCTCAACTTCTCACTGATACTTTTGTGATTCGCGGAGTTTTGACAAGTTTTATAGCCTTGATATTGTTTCTTATTCAAAAGTGGTGACAGAAAAAACTCAGCACCCCCAACCTGAAACCCCTTCCCACGCCCCTGTCACAATCACATCATAATCAAAATTAATAATTAGGCTTAAAAGCAAATGTATATGTAAGGGAATCAAGTTTAACAATTACATGTAATATTGCTCCAAATATCATGATCTTAGGCTTTTCAATAAGTTATTTATTTCAACTATAACACTTGTGTTCCTGATATTATTGCATTTAATGAGGCCTCGTTGTATTTATTCTTACAATAGATTCCAGATGTGGTCAAGTTACAATTTTTTTTACTAAAACTAGACTAAAATTAAAAGACTTTTAGTCGACTAAAACTTGACTAGGATACCTTGAGTTTTCTTTTGACTACAACTAGACTAAAATGACGAGACTTTTAGTCAACTAAAACTAAGACTAACAAAAAAGATATGTGAATGACTAAATATAACTAAAACTAACAAGGACATTTGGCACAAGACTAAGACTAAGACTAAATTAAAAATAGGTGACGAAATTAACACTAGTATATTATAGTATATATTGTGTTTTACAAAATATGTTTTTGGGCTAATTTATATCTATATCCATCTACCCATCTATCTATCTATCTATCTATCTATCTATCTATCTATCTATCTATCTATCTATCTATCTATCTATCTATCTATGTGTATGTAATATATATCCATATAATATGATGTGCTATATGTTATGTTTATATGGTATGTTTCTATATTATATATCATGTCTGAGATTTTTATAATGTCTGAGATTTTCCATTAGTCTAATTATATAATATAGTTTAATCAAATATTGAAATATTTCAAATCCATTATAAGCCACACAGACATGTCTGATGCCTCCCACTGAGGTCAATCCAACTCGCTGTCACCATCTGACAGCTGATCATGGGTCAAAAATACAGCAACTCCAAAGACACTTTGGAAAGTTATCTTCCTTTTTAATGTGGACAAATGTGGGTGAAAGTGGACATAAAATTCCTCCAACTTTGAAATACAACGCTCATTATACTTTTTGTTATTCTCCATATTTCATGGGAATGTGGTAACTTAGTAGTTAAAAATTGATTGGACTACAAATTGGAACGTTGTGAGTTCAAATCTCAGGTCCACCAACCTGCCACTGCTGGGCCCCTGAGCAAGGCCCTTAACCCTCAATTGCTCAGTTGTATAAAATGAAAGAAAATTTAAGATACCATGATACATTTTATTCTGTCCTCTGCAAATGATACAAAATGCAGCTGCACGGCTTGTTTTTAACCTGCCAAAGTTCTCGTATACCACCCCACTGCTGCGATCCCTCCACTGGCTTCCGGTAGCTGCACGCATCAGATTCAAAACTGAAAACGAAAAAAAAAAGCCAAAAACGGACCAGCTCCCTATTACCTCAAAGCCCTCATCACTCCTCGCACTACACCCCGCACCCTCCGATCTACAGTACCAGCACTACTCGACTGGTTCCACCATCTCCCAGGGTAAGAGATAAGTATACTACAAGACTCTTTTCTGTTCTGGCACCAAGGTGGTGGAATGAACTTCCCCTAGGGGTCCGGATAACTGAGTCACTGGCTATTTTCAAACGGCGGTTGAAGACCTACTTATTCAGGAAACACTTCAACTAGCACTTCTTTCCCTATCTTCTGCATTTATTAAATAAAAAACCCATTGTAATTTTGAACAATGTTTTGAAAAAACTCATGGTATCTTAAGTATGTAACCTAGTGAACCAGCATTAATGTATCCAATAAGTGAGATTTAAGCACTTATGTACGTTGCTCTGGATAAGGGCACCTGCCAAATGCTGTAAATGTAATGTAAATGGTTCGGCTTTAACGGCTTCTGGTTTGAGTGTAATTTAGTCAACTTCACCATGCCGTCACTCTGACCTGTGATTTTGAAAAGAATTAATTTCAGAATTCAACTGCTGGGGACTTAAATCAATGTAAGTGTTATTTTGTTTAAAACAATCTTATTCAACATATCTGGCTTGACATTCAGAATAAAAAAACAAATGCATCCGACAGTGTTTCTGAAAAAGATACATGCATGCTTACTATAAAGTGTACTGACTTAATCAAACCTATAATCTAATTGTTAAACAGATTTAATAATACATTATTTAATGTTTACAAAAACTGGATTTTCATTTAAAAATGAAAATTTATACATATAAAAACAATATATAAAACGTTATATCACATTAAACATTATGCGTCTAGTTAGTTTGTTAAAACCTTCATTAAAAATAATACTTACATCATATAAAAATAAACACAGTATGTCAGAAAAGTGAATTATTTAACTTGACCACTGATTGTTGTAATTCCTAATTAGCTTCAGTGTTTGCTGCAGAAATGTTTCCCACCATATAAGCTTTATTCCTGGCATGGTGCCATTTGCAGAAGGTTTGGATGTGTGAGTGGGTCTGAACACATAAATACATGTGTGTATATCACTGAAATTTATTCAAGTCATCAACTATCCCATTATAAGGCTAGTTGGCACCTAATTCCTTCAATTTGCATATAGTTTAGCAGGCAGAAGTGTGGCCTTTGCACATAAGCCTCTATCTCACCATGCAGCCACCCTTGAGCTCTCAGCATTATAAATAATCTAAATAGAAATAAATAAACTCTAAGGTGTGCCTCAGTACATATTTCTTCAGCTTCCGTTCGCTGGATGGGAATGTAGCAAGCTTCAGGCATGCAAGAGGAAGGAAACAACAACAACAAAAAGTGACTGCAGTGTGTATCATCTGTGAACACAATCTAGCCTTGGGCTCAAAACATTTTCCTAGCTAAGCCTGTACAACCAAGAATGAGATTTCGCTGCCACTAAAGCTCAACTACAGTGGAAGAGCAAACACATTTTTCATGAAATTATGTCAACCGGAAGTGCAATAACAATTATAAATGTTTAATCAGACCGGTGCTGAGGAATGGTGCTGAGTGATGTGTGTCACATTGTGAAATGCTGTAGAAAGCTAAAATGTTTATAAAGGTAGCTTGATATAAATTGGAGAAATGACATGATCATCATGCATAAGCAAACTTTCGTTATATCACCAACAAAAATATGCAAAATTACATAGTTATAGCCTCTTTCATTGGTTTAATGTGTATTTCACTCCTATATGAAGCATATTTTATTCTCATAATATCTAAGAACATACATTCAGAAGCATGTGTCCCCTCCACTAATTATTTTGTGTGACTCGGTTGACATTGAACCAACTAAACCCAAGTCACAGTGAGTGAGGTGAACAAGTGCCTTCTCATTAGAATGAAGAAGACATTCACTCGTGGTCCCTTTAGAACACTATCCGAAGGGAACACCATCTCACTCTGAATGCATATGCATATTCATTCAGCCTTGACAATGACAGACATCATCCCCATGACGAGATCTATAGAATAGAGCACAGCAGCTCACGTTAGACAATTGAAATTCACTAGGCTAAAAGTATCATCTTTGTTCTGTTTGCTTGTCATGATGTGATGCACACTGACAACTTGATGCTATCAAAACATCCAGAGGGTGCAGGAGTGGAAAAAACATGCTTTTTGAGGGAGCAGAGACTTTTGTTCTACACAGTTTTTACTCTCCTAACAAGAGGCAGAACATTACAAAAGGAGACAGTTAAAATTTAAATTCCTGCTTTACAGAGATTACATTTAGTCTAGAAATTTGAAGACATTCATGCAGGTCATCTTCCAAGAGGGATAATGCTTATATTGTACATACATAAGTGGTCTAAATCTTTCCCAATGTTTTTTATATGTATTTCTACAAACATTTGGGATGTTAATCGGAATAGGTTTCCTTATCCAACAGGATCCCAAGCCTCCCATTTAGTTATGCTAATTCCGAGTTTCCAGAGAGATGACAATGACTATGCAATTCACAGCTCAGTGCTTTTGAGATATATTATATCTGGCATTATCTCATTCATTCATCCATTTTCTCTAGCACTTATATTCCACAGGGTTGCAGGAAGTCTGGAATCTATCCCAGAGGACTCAGAGCGAGTCTCCGAGTGACGGGTTGCCAACCCATCTCCAGGCACAATCAACCAACTTCACACATGCTCTTCAGACAATTGCAGACATGCCAGTCAGCCTACAACTCACATCTTTGGACTGGTGGACATTCTTCACCCCTGAAGAATGGAGCACACATACAGTACAAAATCATCAAGAATCAATTCCCCAACCTCAGAGGTGCTAAGCAAACAAGCTTACCATTAAAACACTGTGCCCCATATCAGCAACTTTGACAGGTCAAATTGTATGCATTCTTTGACTTCACTGAGGTCTCTAAATATCTGCACACATATACAGGTTAGACAGTAAGCAAGGTTGGTAAGGCAGTCTCATACCATGCCCCCTGTCCATCCTCCATATACTGTATCTCACAATAGTAGAAACATCTGAGAATTTCTGTAGGTCACATGACTCAGAGTTGTAGATTACTGTAAAGTAAAGGTTTGTAGTGGCTGAGCAGATACAATCACCTGAGGGGCAATTGGGTTGCTCACTCCCCTTTCTTAGACACAGTGCTGTAGACTGTGAACACAGTGCTCACAGAGCAAGATAGGCTAGTCAGACCATGCAATCTTTGAGGCAGAAACCTGCATTCACCCAGTGGCTTTCCATGCACTGCTGGCTAGATAGTGATGAACACACTGGGAAAGCATGAGTGCACATAATCCACCCAGTGTTTCCAGTAAAGTGTTTCCCTATACAGCATATACAGAATCCACCTTGATATGAAGCTGAAAAGCTGAAAACAGCAGGTAGTCCCATGATGGATTAAGCAGTGGATGATATGGAGCAAGGCCAGCCTCTTTATCATCTTTACAACATGAGAGGTCAGTGCTAGCAGTCTGAGCCACCTGCTAGTTGTTGGTATTGGGAGCACAGTAAAGTCCTTGATGTACTGTGGTTCTTGTGAGCTGGATTCAGTCTGTTTATCACCTCAGATGACTTGAGAACACTTGAAATAGCCCACCCTAAATAGAATCCTGGGGTCTATTGTTAAACATTTCACACTGTATTTTGGGTTAATTCTTGTTAACATTCTTATTTGCATATTTGCAGTGTCAGCAACTATGACTGGATAAATACAAGGCACGGCCGGTTTGAATAACGACCTGTCTTACTCTTTTGCAGCAGTGAAAAAAAAAATGTTGGTATGTAAATCCTCCAGCAAAAGCGATGCTAGCCCTGCTTCAAAGCATCAGGGTTTCATAAACCCAGGTAAAAAGTGGTACTAACCTCGCTTTTAAATTACAAGTGTGAAACATTCCTCTTCACTGGGTAGAAAGCAGGGTTTAGAACAACAATAACCTGGTGCAGCGTGAAAAGCCCTCAAGAAACCTGACTCTCTTTGATAGTGACTGTTGTTTCTGTGGTGTTCTGTGATCCATGGCATCCTTGGAGCACACCCCAGTATTTCACTTTCTTTGTTCCTAGCAGAACTGACTGTACAATGCTGAAAGCACTAAACAATAATGACTACACTTAATCCACACCCTTTGCATCATATAGATCACTGCATCATCCGCACCATCATGGGGTGGACAGTCAAACTGCAGGGGTCCAATGATGGATTACCCAAGGGTCTTAAAGTCAACCAAGACCAGCCTATAAAGTGTGTGCTACAAGTTTGTGATTACTCAGGCATGCAAGTTGTCCATTCTTTGCCACTGGGACACTGAACAATGCCTTCCACAGTGCAGGAACTTTGTCCAGGCCATCAGTAAAACGGGAATGATGTAGCAAAAAAGCTTTAAAGGAAAAAAAGTGAAAGGTTGAAAACTGTTCAAAACAAGGATGCATGACTGACTGACTGACTGACATCGCCTTCATACTACACATATTATTCAAACATACATATTATTCCTCTGAACTATCATTCTTATAAATGCAAGCATTTCCTTTTCATAGGCCTCACCTCCTTCTAATATCTTCCTTCTTAAAGAATTTCAGAATCACAGGTTATCCTGGGGAAAATATTAGAAGTTCCCTGGGAATCAGGGGTGAATAAATTGCTAGCTCGGTTGCTGGTGACAAGCAGATTACACATCCAGGCTATTAATATTTCATTTGCAGTTTCCTAGAGGGCAAGCGGGTTCAATAATCTGTTAAAATAACACCAGTTTATTTAAGCGTTTGCCACTAGGTGGTACAGGCGCTATGCTTTCATGGTGTCCATACATTTATCTGCATGTCTGACATTCTCGATAGTGTGAAATCTCAAGTTTGAGTGGCTGAGAGTTTGCAGGACTTTTATAAAATTAACATTATAACCAACTGATCCAAACAGGGTGAGTCCTACTTTTTTCCACACTCAACAGCCATATACACAGCCATATACACATACATATTATTCCTCTGAACTATCATTCTTATAAATGCAAGCATTTCCTTTTGACATGCCTCAATTTCTGAATATCTTCCTTCCTAAAGAGCATTACAGGTTATCCTGGGTTTGTTGTTAGGAAAATATTAGAAGTTCCCTGAGAATCAGGGGTGAATAAATTGCTCCTACACTGTCAGTTTGTATTAAAAACTTTTAACTGAATGAAAATGAAGACCATGACAACTAACAAGTGTGATGACACAATAAGATGATAAACTATGCTACATAAAGCTAAATAGTTAAATAGTCTATCATTCATTCATTCATTCATTCATTCATTCATTCATTCATTCATTTTCTACCGCTTATCCAAACTATTCTCGGGTCACGGGGAGCCTGTGCCTATCTCAGGCGTCATAGTCTATCATACTTTTGTTAAATTAGATTACTTGCTGCTTTTTTAGCTAAGCTCTTATGCTAGTTAAAAGTATACCAGCTTAACACCTCATTAATGTTGTCCATGGCCTCCCAGTCCTTCTGATCACAAGTTACTCCAAGACACATCCTTATACAGTTGTGTCAAATCAAAGTAGGGCCAAATTACAAACTCTTACATATTTTCTCTTACAAGTTTTCTATATTCAACAAGAAAAATTGCACCAATTTCATCCAGTCCAGGTGGATTTTGAAATGCATCAAAAACAACATAGTGTGCCCAGCATCCTTTTTTTTCTTTTTTAAAATAAGTGGAGATACATTATGCACTGCTACCGTATAGATGGTTTTATGGAGCAATCCAATCCACATTTACAACTGCAAATACACTACAAGATTTTACTTGTCCCCTCCACACACAGATAGTATTGATTATTATTGGAAGGCTCTCAGAAAAAAAAAAAAACATTTTTCTTTCAAATAGAAGGAATGGTGGATTATCCCCTGATACACACACACACACACACACACACACACACACACACACACACACACACACACACACATCCAGAGGATGCCAGCAACTCAACTCTCATATTAAAGTTGCACAGAAAAACAGCAATTTCCTTACTTCCTTTGATCCCCTAAGCAACATAATGAAATCTCCTCCCTTTGCAAAGCAAAATAGCTGATTCAGCAGATCCTTTACGACTTAGTTGGTGGTTTGTTTCTCATTTTGATTTTTGCAATCAATATATACAGTGCAATATAATTTAGCCGATTGTAATAATGAAAACAAAATGACTTTCCTTTTCCCAGTTAAGATGGGACAAATATTATTGCTTTTAATTCAAATAAGAAAAATCCCCCAAACTGATAAACTGTTCTCTAAGATTGTCCACTGAGAAATGGATTTACTATACACACAGTATATACATCTGTATAACTGAGCTGTGTCATTCTCTGTATTGCACATCTCAGCTAAGCAGACTGAGCTACTTCTTACAAAACTTAAAAAAGTAGCCAAAAGATATCAGTCTTGGTATATGATGTCTTAAAGGATTTGAAGACACTCAGAGCTTAGCACAGACCAATCTGTTCCAGCATCTGTTGTTGCTTAGATTATTTTTCCCCCTCTCAGTGTTATTGCACATCATGGAACCATTAAAGTATAGACCTAGCCATAAACATTTTTTGTTGCTGTATGGAAGCATTTACTGATGATAATATTACAGCCAGCAAAGCTCGGTATTCTATTAATATAAAATTGTCAATGTGTATTTTTTTCTTACGATTTTTTAATACTTCTGTGATATATTGTTAAATATAAGCTAGTTGTAGAGACATGTATAGACAGATGATCGGACAGTGTTATCTCACTAATCCAGCTAGTCATCTTACCACACATTCATTAGCTTCATGCTAGTCTAAGGGTAAGATGTCCAAGTCAGTTAAATCTTGCTAATATTCTGTTATGCATCATTTATTAGCTGAATTGTCTGACAGGCATAAAGCATTGTGTAAGAGTACATTGTTAACTTACTTTTTAGTCCTTAGCTCCATGTTATTTTATGTAGCTTTTTTTTGTTTTATACCGAGTCATCTATATGTGGTCATAATGACAATAAACACTTCTTTACAACTAGATATTGTGTTTAAATGTCTTTGAAAGGTGTTTTGTGTAGGTGACAATGTGTGTTTGTTTAAAATCCTTGCACACCAACTTATTACTCCAACTTTGCACATTTAGTGCTAGACAACAAGAGAGCTGGAATGAGCATAGCAGCATACAGTAACAGAGCCTGAGACTCATGTGTGGAATAGTAACAGATAGAAAATGTTTGTGTCTCAAGAGAACTTGAGGGTTTCCAGAATGATGGACAATAACTACGTTACCGCTTAGTGCCACATGCAGATCCCTAACCCTAACCATGCACTTACTGTACATGGTATAAGCAGACACACACACTAATTTTGTAAAAGCTCTTAAATGCACAAATAAGCACTATTGCTTGCTCTGTGTATTGCAAGCTTTTATGATTAGGAGATGTTGTACATTTTCCAGCATCAGAATGAGTGGAGTGATTATAGAGAAAGTTTAGTTTTCTGAGAAAGAGACAAACAACTTGAGCAAAGCTTTTCTGTTTATCATTCTGTTTTATTTGGCTCAAGTTGATCTTTTCAACAGTCTCTTAATTCTTAATCCTTGCCATGTCACTGTCAATTTTTCTCATTTTTATTTCGGTCACGACTCCATTAACAAAGTAGATATGATGGCACATCACAGAAGATAATTTATCCTCCTAAAATAAATAAATCATACAAGTTGCTAAATATCCAGTCTCTCCTCAGCACAGCCTGTGCTAACTCTTCCAGTTATACAGAACAAGCCTGGTTTTGAGTTTCATTCTCTGATTATTTGATTGCGATGAGACATTTATGCATCTTCGATGAGACATTTTCTATTGGCAGCACAAAATGAACTATCAAACCAGCAGACTAAGATTACTGCAAGCAGTACCTAGGTCTATACAGTCCTCCAGTACACTAGCAGTCTTTATTACAGAATCAGTTTTATGGCACAAGATTTTACCATTTAGATAATAACATTGGAACTAAATAGACTACACACTCCTGTTAAAATGGTAGGTTGAAACCAAGATAAACCAAGAAAAATGACACTAAACTTTTTCCACCCTCAATGTGAAATTACAGCATATAAAAATTAAGTGAAATAAAACTAGAAATATTTTAGGGGAAAAATAGGAAAAAGTACAAATTTTACAATAACCTATGTATGCATAAGTATGCACATCCCTAAAATAATACTTTGTTGAGGCACCTTTTGATTTTCTTAGACCACATCTTAACCAGGCAATATTTTCTCACTATTTCTTGCAAAAACAATTTAGATTTATCAAAACTTTAGGGCATTTCCTGTGCACTGCCTGGATGTCAGGTCACCTCACAGATTTTAGCTGGATCCTCTGTAACAAAGTCATTCAAATACATTGGTCTTCTTTAGAGATTTGGATGTATGGCCTTTCCTCTCTGAGATTTCTTGGAGAGCGGTGGGTCCTGTTGCGCAGCAGTACAATAAAATCGGAAACATTTTTACTCTTGCTCTTGCCTACCAGTGTGCAAATTTATCAAGACTTCCACTACCATCTCTCTTCTGATCAATATCTGTCAACAAGTGAAATGCCATGCTTTCTTTGTAAGCTCTTTGGTGAGCAAATCCTGCAGAAAGAGCTGATCGTCAATGGAATTAATCAGAATTATTTCATTAATGGCAGATGTATGCTAATTATAATTGAATACTGAGTTCTATTTTACATTGGAAAAATTGGTTTCCTTTTATACATCACAAAAAATGTGCTATTTAACAAAGGTGTGCATATGTTGTATATCCATTGAAGCTAATGTCAGTGCTAGCAGCTTGTAGCTTTACTGAACGCTTACACATAAAATAACGTATGACAAGGTGAATAGAACATCTTTTGAACTGTTGATGTGTACAGTGATATTAAGTAAATGTAGCTGCCATTAGAATGATGGCATGAAGGACATGGAAAGAATAGCCGAACTCAGCAGTCGAGACAAATTCAGCAGATCATGATTCAGAAATAACAGCCCTTGGAGTGGCCGATCAAATCTGAACAGCCAACGTAATAATTTGTAATTATGTAATAAAAGTGCATTAGATACAGGCAGCATCAACAAACACAAGGACAAACATTGACACAAATGGAAACTAGTGCATTAATGATGTCCTGTATAAGACATCTTTTGTACAGGAGTCTAATTAATGGACAGCAGAATTTAAAAGGCAGATATGTGAAACATTATACACCCCGTCATTTTTATAATATGAGCAATTGTGAACAGAAATTGTGAAACTTGTGCAATCTGTGAAACTTCAATGCTGAAAACTAGCTATACTTCCCTGCAACATGAGACTTCAGCAATCAGAAGGGATACCAAACATACAAATATGCTGACAGCGCACACTGTAAGTAACATGATAACTAGTCACTGAACAATTTCTCAAACTATTAATCTCACATAAAATACACTGATGATTATTGATTAAGGTTTTTAAAGTTGTTATTGGGTCTCAAAGCATTTACATTTTGAAAAAGAGACACCCCCCTTCCTGCCTGCTTTTATTTTAAAAATGTGTGAATATTTTTCTTGACAAAGCCTTCATAAGAGTGACACCTAAACTGACTGATGTTATTTGACCGTTGGAAAAACAAATTGCCCATGAGCTTAAATGCACCTCTTACACGTCTGTCACAAGATATCAACTATGTTTTTTATGCCACTTCTAATGAAACAGCAATGGCTTGAAAAGCTCAAAAAACCAACTGCTGTTTGTGTATCTCCTGAAAAGATGAACAGGATAAAAATGGTTCACTCTGTATATCACAACAGTGCACCAGTGTTTTAACGCCTCAGCACAATACAAAGCCTTTCATGAGCTACGATAAACTGTGAAGTACTTAACAGAACTACTTTAAAATGGTTTTAAATTATGAATCCCTGCCACTTTTATTCTAGCCTGTACAAACAATACAATATTGTATTGAGCTGATATTTATTCAATTAAATAAACACCATACAAACAAAATTATTTTTAGCTATTTGAAAAACGATGGTATTGTTCCGTTTAAAACTCACCACTCTATCCACACATTAATACAGAGTTTTCATTGGTTAATTATTAACCTTGAACACTGAGCACTGTGGAGATGAGGATGTTGAGGTTCTCTTTAGCAGTGACGAGGATGGGCAGGATTAGGAACGAGCACATCAGAGGGACAGCTCAGGTTGGCTGTTTTGGGGACAAGGTCAGAGAGGCAAGATTGAGATGGCGCTGTGGCGACCTCTAACAGGAAAAGCCAAAAGTAAAAGAAGAGAATACTGGGTACTGTTATGTATTAATCTTGCTACTGCGCTAAGGAAGTTAGCATTTGTAGCGGGGAAAGACAACCCAATTTGAATCTGAAAAACATTCAACAATACAGCCACATCAGTCTAGAAGCCTAGATCAGGTTTAAATCAAACAACAAAATGGTTAAAAAAAATTCAATATTGTCATGGAAAAGCAAAGTACACGCCAATCAGTGAACAAATCCTGGTTCAGATGCACTCACTGTGTGTGTGTCTGTGTGTGTGTGTGTGTGTGTAAGACAGAGAGATTGCAGCACAATGTCAAATATGTGGGAATACATCAGCTTAAATAAATACTAAGCAATAAATTTAACTGTTTCATTCTTGCTATGCATCATATAGTCAGAGGGATTCAGACCATAATAATTTCCTTTGATGTTTAATAATAATAATAATAATAATAATAATAATAATAATAATAATAATAATAATAATAAATCTGCTTTTGTTAGAAAATATATACTGTATATGTGCCCACTGAAAAACTCTTCCCATCACCCTTTCACGTCACTTCATAGGTTTTATCGTGACCTTTATATAAATCTCTTAACATTGTTTTGTTAAGGATTCAAGGGTAACCCTTTAGAGCTGGACTATAGCGCTGCACACTACAGGATACAGTATATAGCTCAGTGTAAGGAGAACAAAAGATTGGTCACTTATCCCACTTTCAAATGTGCCAGTAGCAAGACATCCAAGAACAGACAAAACTTGGACATGCACAGGATCTTTTTTGTCAGCCAAATTAATGCTGGCATAAGGTGTTTCACTGCTGTGGCAAACAGAATCAACTTATGAGCCAGCCAAGATAATTTATCCTCCTAAAATAAATAAATCATACAAGTTGCTAAATATCCAGTCTCTCCTCAGCACAGCCTGTGCTAACTCTTCCAGTTATACAGTAGCAATTCTGCCTTTTTTTAGCACCTCTGCTCACAGCGACCATATGCCCAGACCAGCACTGCTTTTATACACATGCATTTCTACTTAATTGAACAATTGATCTTATGTGTCTTAAAACGGATTTGGTTCGGGTTGATTTTTTGACATTTCAATATTTTTTATTTCATTAATATGAACTGAAGGCTTAAAAAAATAACATTTATTGTGCGTCATTGAAATAAACAAATAATTAAAAATTTGACAGCAAAATCCATACATAAAAATGCTAATCAAACAAGCTTAACAATAATTAGTCTTCTTATGTGTAAATTAACATACAGTCAGTAACAAGTAGGATACAGAGGTTTTTCTGATTTTTATGAATATCACATTTCTTGTCTAAATTTTTTTAGAAAAGATGTATTAATAAATCGGTTTGTGTCCAGTTTGATAAATGAGGCCCAATAGATGTGATTTTACACATCCATCCATTTACCAGAGAACCTGGAGCTTATCCCAGAGGACTTGTGCAACCCGTTGCAGGGAACAATGACGTGTTTGAGTGTGTGTGTGTGTGAGTGTGTGAGTATATATAAATATATATACACATATATACACACATACTTATTCACACAATTATTTGGGCTGGGTGAGGAACCATTAAAAAAGAAGATCTGACCTTTTTGTGTCTTTTTGGTTTTCTCTTCAATTTGGTCATTTGCTAGTTCCCACTTACAAGCTTATTGTCCCTATCACATGACAGCTAGCAACAGGAGAGAAGCAGTCTATCACCAAGACATAAAACCAGTCTGTGCATCATTTCAAACATTTTCTCATGGTACATCAGCGAGAAGCATCAGAGAATCAATCGGAAAAAATGATAAGAGAGTAATCCCATCTATGGCTAATATAGCTCTCTAGTCCTCCTGTTCTCATCAATGGCTTAAACATACAATTATGTTTTTTTTCCCATTTACTTTTACTAATTACACGAGAACTGTAGGAAAAATAGGATATAAACTTTTTTCGGTTGGGCATGGTGGCTTAGTGGTTAGCAGGTTCGCCTCACACCTCCAGGGTTGGGGGTTCGATTCCCGTCTTGTGTGTGGATTTTGCATGTTCTCCCCATGCCTCGGGGGTTTCCTCCCCTGGTCCAAAGACATGCATGGTAGGTTGATTGGCATCTCTGGAAAATTGTCCCTAGTGTGTGATTGTGTGAGTGAATGAGAGTATGTGGGTGCCCTGCGATGGGTTGGCACTCCGTCCAGGGTGTATCCTGCCTTGATGCCCGATCAAGCCTGATCACAGGCTCCCCGTGACCCAAAGTAGAGCGGTAGAAAATGAGAAAATGAGAGAACTTTTTTCAGATGTATTTACAAAAAAAAATAATAATAAATCTTATATCTTGTGTCTATCTAGATTAAAGGAATTTGTGTATTTTTTATTTAAAGGACAAGTGTAATTTGTCCATTTTTTACACCTCAATTGTTGTAGCCCTTTTACCTAACTGCCACAATTTGCTCACAGTTTTCCCTGCCACTATGTCTACATAGGAGTACATTTAAAATGTTTTGAAATGACTGTCATACAGTTTGATCACAGCAAGACAAGAGGACATAAAAGGTAACATGATCAACTTACAGCTATTAAGACTGTTTGGGTGGTGGGTTGAACAATTGCCCCGGCTTTAGAGCCCAGGCCCAGTGTTACTCTTAATGAATGTCTTGTTTGTTTGGTGAGTGAGATGCCCCTTTTGACCAATACATACCAAGCAATTCGGCCACAGCTTTAGTATCTTGCGGCACTGTAGTCCCAACGATAGCACCTTGATGGAGGTGGTTGGGTGTAAATATGATCTATTTGTACATACTTCATCTGAACAATGGTCACTGGAATATTATGTTTCAATGCTTTTTCTAAATATTTTTCAGATTTATTTTCAATCTAGGGTTTGAATTGGCCCCAAAGATAACAAGTGTGATTTTCTTTTGATAACACACAATTTTTGTTTGAATATCTCTAAGCAGCAAAACATAATTTTGTTTTCATAACCTTTTTGGATAGCCGGAAAATACATGGAACAAGGAATATTGTAATGATAGTGTTTTAGAGTTTTTCTATGATTTCTGAATCATTTTGGCACACGTATGCACCTAGTTTGCGGAAACTGGGATGTGTTAAAACTTAGGTGTAATTGAATCTACTGATTCATGAATAGGTGGGTAAAATGAAAATTCAATACTTGAAAGAAAAATGTTTTACATCATTATCAAGTCCAGCACCGCAAAATGACCGCAGTCTCTAAGATACCATAGGAGAAGGCCCGTGAAGTGGCCGTGAAGTGACAGAATGCTTAGGACTCCCAATCAATGATGGGAGTCTAAATTTCTAAATTGTTAATACATTTTTACACAAGGTTATCCTGAAGTAGAAAGCTCAAACTGTTACAATATTATAAAGTTTGTCACTCTCAACTCTTTTTTATCTTTCTATCTAGTGTACTAGGGCAATATATTTATATATTTCCAAGATATTGCAAAGGTCTTGGAAAAGAAGTGTCAACACTGCAAATATGGACTCTTTGCATAAACTTAACACAATTGTCAATAAAAACCTTTGACACTTATGAAATACTTGTAATTATACTTCAGTATAACATTGTAACTTCATTGTAACTAATCTAAAAACACGGAAGCAGCAGACATTGTGCAAATTAATATTTGTTTCATTCTCAAAACTTTTGGCCATAGCCGTAAACAATCTGTACCCATAGAGAATATTCAATTTTACAAATATACAATTTTTATATTTTTTTTAAATACTCAAAAATATTATATATATTAAAGAAAAAAAATGTTTTAAATATTTGTTCCAGAAAATACTTGTTTAAATATTTATTTTCTATTTAATTGGATTGTTGTTTGTGTCTTTATTGATTTGATAATCGATTTACTATATATTCATAATTAATTGTTTGCTTTAGTTGGGTTGTCTTTCAAAATTCATCTAGACTCTGAAAGGTTTAATGCCATATACATAAACGTGCTTTGACATGTTGGTCTATAAATAGTTTCTAAAGTGGACTAACAAAATGAAGTGTTAGTGATTTATGCAACAATGTTTTATTGTGTTCTGAAAGCTCAGTGTAGATAACCTTCAAATAAAGCGCTACCAACCATTCCAGGTCTGTTGAGACGCTGATCAATGTGGCATGACGCCAGTTGTAAAGCTGCCTAACTCGAGATTATATGACTATCATCAGCTGTAGATAATACTGCATAC
This sequence comes from Tachysurus vachellii, assembly GCF_030014155.1. Taxonomy (NCBI): domain Eukaryota; kingdom Metazoa; phylum Chordata; class Actinopteri; order Siluriformes; family Bagridae; genus Tachysurus; species Tachysurus vachellii. The sequence continues at coordinate 13,126,118 of NC_083470.1, forward strand.
AAAGGCCAAAGCTCTGCACATAAAAAGATGTGTTGCTTTACATGTTATGACTGTTAGAAACGCATTGTTATTTTTCCACTACAGCATTCGATTCAGCTTCTTTCTGAAGTCCCTTGGGGTTTATAAACATGTTAACAATACTCGTTTATCACTCAGACTTACAAAAAGCATTAAACCCAATAGCCATATTAAGGATGTGAAAAGATATTTGGAATAATAAAATTTTGCTTCGTATGAGTGCAGGGCAGATATGAAATGAAGAGAAATAGCATAACTACACCAGTGTTTAATTGAATTAAGTGGGCCATAACCATGTTAAGTGCTTGTTGGGAGGCTACTAATTAAGTGCTACCCAGCAGAATATGAGAACATGTGAATGAGTCATTAAAATCTAATAAGCACAATGCAACACTTTGTAAAGATAACGCTATTTGGATTGTCCAATTTTGATCGACTAATTATCTAGCTGATTAATTGTCAATTAAATGTCACTGAACTGTCCATTAAAGATAGGAAGTGACGTTAATCTGATGATTAAGTAAATGCCATCTTTGTCTTAACTACTGTATTTTATAGAAAGAAAGCTGTTTATCAAGTTGTCGTCATGTACATCTAGCTACACTGTAAATATTAGAGCATGTAATATAACATCATGTTCTAGAGTGGTTTATTTTGCTTACAGGCATTTTTTCAATTACACATTTTTCATTTTGTTAAAAAAACAACATATAGAGCTTGTCCATTTAAAAGAAACATTATGCCGGTTTTAGACTATTGTTGCACTCTCAGATCTGTTTGGTCAGAAGGTGATTAAGTATCTATAACGTCACAACTGCGAACTCATTATGAGGTTCATGGCAATGATAGTGCAAAAAAACCACACAGATTAAACTAAAAAACTGTTGTTATGGTGCAGATGCACATAAGGAGAAGTTAACCATTTATGAAATAGACTACTTTGGAACAGGTTTCATGTTTTGATAGACAAGCTGGATTTGTTGTCTTTTTAGATTTAGACAGAAGCTGATAAAGGTAAATGACTGTTGATAGCTGGAACAACTTGTTATGCAGAAGTTCTACATGTAACATGTAAGTTAGCCTGGCCACTAATAAAGTGAGGCACATGACTGAATAGAAATTGAATTTCCGCCGCTTCTCATTATGGTCACAAATGCAGGTCTATAAAGGCCAGTAAAATGTAGGGTCCATACCTTATGATATTTACTTGTCCTACCTTTATAACTGTATAGCAAATTTATGCCTATTTTTAAATTGATCTTACCTGACCCATTAGAAAGAAATTATCTCATGCTACTTTGGGCAAAATGTCAGCAGTTTATATGACAGCTTAATGAGTTAGAACTATCTGAACATGGTTTCAAATGAATGAGACAGCCATCTTCCCACTTTGAAAAAGAACTCATGTCACAAAAAAAAAAAACAGTTGTCTCTACACTGGCTTTCTTTTAGTTTTGCTTTTGTGCATTCTAGTAATAATGAATGTCCTGTGTTTTTAATGCATTTGCATTGATCAGAAGTAGCAGTGTCAACAAAATTAATGAAGCGATTTGAATCAGCTTACAATTACTGGATTTTCTTTGACCAAGTAGAGTTGATAAACAGATCAGTAGGGGTTACATAGGCTAGCAGAGCAGTCAACATTATTAAAAATAAATAAATAACTTTAAAATCATATTTTTGTTTCCAAAGGAGCATCATGCATTGCATTTGACTGAAATGCTAGAAATAATAACAAGGCGTTTTATAGAGTATTTATTATATTTATAAAATAATCAAACTAATAGATTAACAGATTAAAAATACAAGATTATCAGCAATATATAAGGAGGTGAAGTCCATCCTAATAAACAGAATGCTTTAGTCCATGAAAAAAAATACCATCATTTCTCTTTGTTTCCTATCCCCCTTGAGCAAGAGAATGTTAAATAAATCTTCATGTTAAATAATGATCTCCTTAGAGAAACCTTCAGCTATGTTTTTCTGTGTTAAATAACACTTTGTATAACTGAGCGTCTAACATCAACAAGTCCCTGAGAGTAAGTTGCAACTGTAGAAATGATAATGAACAAGCAAATGATTACATAGCTGCGATTTGTCTTGCAGCCGGCAGCCACTACTGTCAGAGCCACGCTGTTATAGAAATTTAACCATCACCTTCTGACCAATCAGATTTAAGATTTCAGCATTTTATTTCATTCAGTTCTATATTAGATACGTTAAATTACTCACTCACTCACTCACTCACTCACTCACTCACTCATCTTCTACCGCTTATCCGAACTACCTCGGGTCACGGGGAGCCTGTGCCTACAGTATTTCAGGCGTCATCGGGCATCAAGGCAGGATACACCCTGGACGGAGTGCCAACCCATCACAGGGCACACACACACACTCTCATTCACTCACGCAATCACACACTACGGACAATTTTCCAGAGATGCCAATCAACCTACCATGCATGTCTTTGGACCGGGGGAGGAAACCGGAGTACCCGGAGGAAACCCCCGAGGCACGGGGAGAACATGCAAACTCCACACACACAAGGCAGAGGCGGGAATCGAACCCCCAACCCTGGAGGTGTGAGGCGAACGTGCTAACCACTAAGCCACCGTGCCCCCCACGTTAAATTACATTTATGTAATTTAATTCATTACCTTATCCATAGCGACTTACATTCATCTCATTTTATACAACAGAGCAATTGAGGTTTAAGGGCCTTGCTCAGGGACCCGGGATTTAAAGTCGCAACATTCCAATTGGAAGTCCAACACCATAACCACTAAGCTACCATATCCCCCTAACACTAGATACCATAATGCTAAAGAATATCAAAGTTTTATAATTAACAATACAAAGTGCTGCAGATGTTGAAGTTTATAGAAACTATAGAAAGCACTAATGAGCAACAGGTCTAATGGTAGGTTACTATGGCAACAAAGAAGCATTTAGGATATTAAGACCATTGGCTGTGTGTCGGTGTGATAATACGATTCCGGTCTCTTTCTAAAGAGACGAGGATAACATGTCAGGATAGAAACACTAACCTTATCCTTTGATAATAGGGTCTTTTTTTCCAGGAATTACCCATAATTATGATTCTTTATACAATGTTTTTTTCATGTGGTTTCCTTTTCAATTCGAGGAGACAAATATCAGCTTGCTTTTTCCAGCGCATGTTGTGACAGGTGAAAGCAATTGGCTCGTTCCAGTCTGCAGCCACCACTCTCATCCTTGGTGGCCAGCACCTGTGTCAGTAAGGTCAGTGAATTTGCAATGGCTGCTGGGAAGCTATCCAGGCCCACATGGTCAGCTGAAATTATGAGTTGAACTGCATGAACACAGGTTTTGGACTGTAGTGGGATTCTCACACTGATTAAATAGAATGGAAATTCTTGTGTTTTGTTGCCTTATAAACGTTACTGTTTTTTTTGTACAAACCTCAGAGTGGGTGTTGCTGTGTTTGGCCAGGGCCTGAAAAGATTAAAGCTTATAGTGGACAGAGAAAATTCTCATTCAGAATCCTCTACACCGGGATCTCTATCTGTCAGCGATAAGCGGAAGGGCCAGAAGGACAAACATCACCAGATTTGGACTGTCTTTTAAATTTTGCGTTAAATGTCAGAAGAAAAGAGCCTTCTTCAAAACCATTAAAAAAGTGACGCAATACAAAATAGAGTGTGAAGAATAATGCTGGGGAGGAAAAAAAGAGTAGGGCAGACACCTAGAGTGTCAAAAGAGAGAAGGATGTTATGCTTTTGCACATTATAAAATATGATGGAGGAAGAAAGGAATGATGTGGAGCACATTGAAGAGCAGGATGAAAGGAAGGAATGGAGAAGAGCAGTACTAGAAAGTGGAGATGAAAGGACTTAGAGAGACCTGTGGATGTGCACTTAATGCGCTCATGCTTTGCGTATGTGATAGCAAACCAGACAGAGAAACGGGAAGAGAAATAGAAAAATGTGTATTAGCGAGATGCCACAAAACATGCAAGCTGACTCTCTAACACTTTTTTTGAACTCAGAAGTATTACACATTGTTCCTTTTTTGAGTTTGTCATCTACCATCTCTACAGAGAGGTGAAAAGGACGGAGTCAATTCACCCGCAGCTTGATAACCAAACCTGGAAGTCTCTTAAGAAGCAGAGATTGTGTGCTCAAATAAATATAACCAAATGGGAGCCTGGAGATATTATTTTTATCTGAAAACATCATATACCCAGGACATTAGACCTCCAGGTCAGTAGTGCTCTTGCTCCCCTGAATACTAAGAAATCCTCTTTCACATTACTTTAATATATAAGCCCATGGTTCATTGCTTTATCATGTGCCAGACCATTTGGATCACTGATTTGGTCTTGCTCTTTTCAATTAACATTCATCTATTGGCCTTTACCTGTTTTATTTTTTTATTTTTTTTATTTTGTTCTGAAATTGTTAATAAAGCTTATCCACATGACCCTCAGTAATCTGACATGTCCTGTCCTTTACACTCATGGTATACTGAAACAAGATTTTCAAAGAAACTTTTTTAAAAGGCAATTTTCCGGTTTTTATAGAGCTGGGTTTTTGAGATATTTGCTAATCCATTGATGATAGCATTCAACATAAGCCTGTTAAAAGTTTTATTCGACATATAAAAATTATGCACACTTACTTTACATTAATGTCGTATATTAAACAGTTTCCCAACACGTCTCACTGCCTTTAATCAGCATGTTATACTATGCGCTATGTGTAATTCTGCATGCGTGGCAGGTTCCACTCTCCTGAAAGTATTGTTTCTTGGGTATTCTGGAAACCAGAGTACCCAAGAAACCGTTTGTGAACAGAACATGCACACACAGGGTGCAGATGGGAATCAAATCAGCCCTGGCGGTGTGAGGCAAACAAGCTAACCGATAAGTCATCTTGCCCCATGTGAGCTAAGCTGAGCCAACTAGGAGTCGAGCCTAGACTCTTCCAGTCCGGAGTCAGACGCATTATTCATTGCACCAGCAGCATACTACATGAGACATCATTCACATAATTTTTGTTGTAATTCTCCCACAACACACTCACTAAATTAGCATTCTCAGTGTGTGTTATGAGTACAATGTATGCAGCTGTAGGTGCAAAACATGATGAGCAAAACACATGTGTCCAGGTTTGTGCCCTGGCTGAGTGTGTCACAAGTGTTTCACAGAAAAGAATATAAGCTATGTACCAGTCTGACCTTCATGCTCTCAAGCACTTATCACATTCCACTGACAGTCTTAATTACCCTCCCATCTCTCTCTCTCTCTCTCTCTCTCTCTCTCTCTCTCTCTCCCCCCATTAAATATTCAATTGACTTCGGATTCAGTCAGCCACAGATATACAGTACTACACGTATTTTCTCCTCTAATGCTGGACGCATGTACATAAGAGCATCTACAATGCATCAATTTTTATAAAAAATTCTATACACCACTGTTAAAATGGCAGGTTTTTGTGATATATAGAGGTTCAACCAAGATCAATCATATCAAAACCTTTAACACATTCAATGTGAAATTATAACAAATAAAAATTAAGTGAATAACAAAAAAAATATTGGCAAAAAATGGCAAGATAAAAGATACAATACGTTGAATGAACAGACTTTTATAATTGGGGGTGTATAAACCATTTAGTCTTGTGCTGAAAAGTAATTGTCATACAGCTTTTATCAATGACAATGATGTCATGATTGAATAAATTATACTGATTAATGGCAAATAAAATTCAACTGCTTCTGTATGATTTTCTTGGCATGATTCTCTTGGCAAGGCATGGTCCATAATGAGCTAACAAAGCAGGCATGGCATATATGCTGATTAATCAGAAAATTGGTACAAAAGAATTCCCAAATTACCAAAACATTAGCTGTACTGTAAAGACCATCATCAAAAAATAAATAAATAAATAAATAAATAAACAAATGGAGGAAATGGTCCACAACAGTGACATCACCACCAACATGACATCCCTCCAAATTCTAGAAAAGGACAAGACACACCGGCTGCCATGAGACCTACAGCAACATTGAAGAAGCTGCAGGATTTTCTGTCTCTACATGTGACAATCTCATCTTCTTGACATGTCTGGGCTATGAGGCCATTTCTCACAAATAACATCCAAGCTCATCTAAATCACCAAAAACCATGTGGCAAAATGTGTTATGGTTTCATGAGTCCAATTCCAAAATGTACAATAATTCCATAATTCCAGAGGAATGTTTAGTATACATCACATCACCAAAACATCACTATGCCCATGGGACAGCATGGTGGTGGCAGCAACCAGCTTTAGGGCTGCTTTTTTTCAGCCACATTTGGGGCATTTGATAAAGCAGAGGGAATTGGAAATAGCTACAAATACCAATTTTAGTGGAAAATCTTTAGGTGTCTGCTAGTAGGCTGAAGATGAAAAGGAAAATTGTACCCTTTAGCATGACAGTGACCCAAAGCATACATCCAAATGACATAGGGAATGACCAAAAGTATATTAGTGAGTGAGCTAGCCCGAACCAGACCTGAATTCAAGTACAAATCTGTGGAGTGAACTGAAATGGACACTTCATGAGAGATGCCCTTACAATCGAATGGATCTACAATGTTTTTGCAAAAAATAAAACTAAAAAGGCTATTTTTTAAAAGGTCTTTTTCTACATTTCTAATCATATTTAGTTTGCCTTTAACTTACCATATCTTTATGTGCCATGATTTATGAAGGTGAAGATAGATGCAAATGCAATTTGAGGTTTTATTACAGGGGTAGGCTGTCAGGACTCTGCCCGGACTTTGGCCACGTGCCTTTTGTTTATGTTTCTTGTTCACGTGTCTGCCCCGCCCTTGTCTTTCCCTCCCCGCCTCTGCACACCTGTCCCTTATGTCTGAATAATTATTTGTACTATTTAGTTGAGCCGCGTTGCCTTGTGCAGCGCGGAATCCTCTGTTGTCCTTGTCTGCTGTTGTCTTCGTCTTGTTTGGTCCTGTTTTGTGTTTAAGTTAATAAATCCCTGTTTTTGTTAAGCTGTCCTGCGTTTGGGTCCGTTTTTACCCCGCACGTTTGTGACATGGGCAAACAATTCCAAAGCAGCGTTCAATATCCCAAAATAATCAACGCTCAGGCGAGCAGGAAACAGTAATACTTGGTCAAAATTCAAACGTATGTGGTGGAAATTTCTAATCTAAAGATGTTTAAAAGGCCTTGTCCTTCTATGCTTTTACCTTGTATCTGTAGTGACCAGAGATTGACATTGTCATCGGTTGTTTTCTTAAGATTATGACAAGGGCAGTAGGGACTGGAGACGAGTTGTCAGGAATTAGGCATAAACAACGTCCAGTAAATCTTCTAGTAGGCCTTCTAGCAGACCTTGGCCCGGCCCAGATTAACTTGATCAGGAGATGAGCATGCAGTGATTTTGAGCCAATGATTGATGATGTTTTGCTTTTACATATCTTCTTTACTTGAGTTCTGTCTATAAAATCTTGATGTAATCAATGATTGGGGCCCTTCATCTCTCATGCTATATGCAGAGTGTTGGGTCCTGCTGCGCAGCTGAACACAATAAATTGTGAAACCTTTTTTACTCTTGCCCGTGTCCACCAGTGTGATACTTTATACTTTAAATCTCTCAAACCTCAGAACTTCCATGACAAGTACAAATAAAGATGCAAAGAAAGTTGAAACCAAAAGAAAAAAAAGAGATAAAATCTTGGTAAGTTAAAGTAGACACTTTACAGGCATTACTTCACAATATGCGTGTGGATCTGTAGTACTTATATAGTGAGTGGAGTCGATTGTGTTCAGGTGTGTGTGAATAGAAATCAGGTGAATGTGACAATTGCTGACTTCCAACTGGCATAGCTATACTATGCAGTAAAAGTATATAATTATTTTGCAAAGAAAATCTTCAAGCGTTTGAGTGTGTAGCAAAAGAGTATTATTAGTACTGGAGCATACTACACATTGTGTAACGGTAGACAGTGCTGTTGCCTAGTTACACACACCGTCACTGTAGCAGATTCAGTTTTTTCCACTCTTTATTCCTTATATAATTTATACTATATAATTTATTTCACTATAACAATTATTCCATTGAGTTATTTTTCCACACTTCATCTGCACCCTCTGTATGTCTAAAAAGTGGCTAAAGAGCATCAAATGTGAGCAAAGCGTTGTGGGTACTCTGAGGTTATAAAGCGTATGGGGATCAACACTTCCCCAATTACATACTTATGCTTGAACAACCACATTCATTTACACCTGTCCAGTTTCATCTGAAATGTGACCACCTCCTGAAGTTTTTTGAACGATCGGAGGGCATTTAGACCTGGTCTTTTTACGATCGGATAGCTATCCGATCACAGAAAACGCATGAAGTGAGCAGGTGTAAAAAGCCCCTTCCATACGAATGAACTGAGTCCTATTACAGATTTTTGATGTAGTGTTTACATGTAGCCCAACACTACAATCTGATTCAAATGTTCATTTACATGTTCATTAAATTTATTTCGAAAAAAAATCTGTTTAAACATACTGTAAGACCACTGCGAGCTATTTTTGAATCGTATTGAGACGAGACAATAAGCATTAGACAATAGACAATTTCAAGCCAATCAAATTTCGGTGAGTTTAATCTGATCAATTGAGACGTTTACATGAAAGCTTTCTGATCCGATTCAGCTGTTAATCCAATTTACTAACAGACTATTTGGTTTCATGTGAACGTATCTACTGTGAAATAAAATCTTACTGTGTCGGAATGGATATGAAGAGTGTATGTGGAGGTTTTGCTTTGTACGCATGTTAATAATTCATTTAGCCACAAGCCAAAGTAAATGAGAAACTTCAAGAAACATGAAAAATCAAGTATTTGTGTAATGTGTGAAACAGGGGCTTTCATTCTTGTCCACGAAGGCCTGGTGTGGCTGCATGCTTTCATCTCGGCCAAATAAGAGGGACACTCGATAGCTGATTAGTGCCCAAGATGAACTGATTAAACAAGGAGAAACAGGTCTGCCTCCTGCCTGGTGTGAATAAAAGCCACACCTGCCCTTTTGTGGCCACGATTACAGACCCCTGCTGTAAAAGTACAGTCTAGCTTTCCTGTGGTCATGTAAGTGCTAATAAAAAAACTCAAACAAACACGTTTAACAAAATGTGATGAACTAAACCATGAACTCAAACATTAAATTTCATGTGTGGCTGAAGCACTGATCTGGGAAGATGTTTAAAAGACTAAAGAAATGAGAATAAAAAGAGATAACAGCAGTGTAGGTGAGATGTGTGATGTAGCCAATATAAAGTGACATCATTCCAGCCACGTATTTTGCTCCCCACACTCATTTCCGAGAGAGAGAGAGAGAGAGAGAGAGAGAGAGAGAGAGAGAGACTTATTTGTCTGGAGCTCTGTTAATAAAAAGAAAAAAAAAAAAGAAAAAAAAAAAAGATGATGGAGAAATAGAGACACAAGTCATGAATACATTTATGTTCCATTTCTTTGCTGTGACAGTGCTGTACCAAACGCAAAATCTTGGTCATCACCGCTATTTCTCATCTGAACTGTTTCAGAGCACATCCAAATACAAAATCAATTCTCTACCCTCCAGATGTGAAAAGCTCAGGGAGATCAGTAGTTGCTGAAAACACTACAGGCACATATAAAGCGATCTGTACTGTATGTGCATGCGTTCTCACGGCTGTTTGCGCATTAACCAGTCTTTTGGCATCATGTACGATTGGCCGCAATCAGTGACATTTAGAAGTTTCTCAAAGCCTGAACAAATTGCATCGCTGTTTTGACTTAAGTTCACAGATGCATTAATGAACCGCATTTGTCAAAGTGACTGCGTTTTGAAAATAGACGAAAATTACAAGTCGAAGACGGATAGCTATGGATATAAGAGAGCAATTAGCATATATCATCATCGTCATTATAATCATTAGCTGATGAAACTAGACAATTTACTGATTTTTCAGAGAAGCTGTCCATGTTTGTTTTGCAAATTAAAGCCTCCTGCTCCTCAGCATCTGAAAATATTTTAATGAATAATTAGATGCAACAATAAGGCTAACAGTGCATGCTGTTTCTTCTTTGCTTTGGCAGTACACCAGCCTCTAGCTTATTTTTTACTTCCCCATTACCAGGCATTTCCTGCTGCCTTATATTTTTCACAACAAACATTTCCTTTTTCCCTGGTTCTCTAGTTTGCATTTATTGAATGAACCCAGCTGTTGTGAATACACAAGAGACAGGCAGCTAGAACATCTTTACAGTACGCAGTGAAAATGTGGGCTGACAATCCATCACTTAAACACCTCTAAAGACAACAGCACCAAGCATCACAGCTAGCAGTTTGTTGGGGGAAAAACTTCTCAAATGAATTACTTCTAAATGGCCTGTTGAGTGGGGAATGGAAAGGGTGTTTTTAATGGATTTCAGAAACAAGTTTTGCAAATTTGCATGTTATTCTGCTTAAAAAATGATTAAGCTAATAAGCTTCAGAATTAGCGCATATTTGAGTTTCTTAGAAATATTTACCTAATATCCTTCTGACATGAATGCTGTGACATTCTTTGCTATACTTTCCTTATCCAGCTTTCCTTAGAACAAATATTTTGAAAATCAGAATCAAGCAACCCATCAGACTTTAGGAGGAAAGTCAACAATTATGGAACCGACCCTAAAATGGTGCCCAGTTCATAATAGTTTGGCTCAGACTGAACCAGCCCACTCACCCTGCTGCACGAAGGAGCCGTAGACAAACCACATGGAGTTATAGAGAGTGGTAGAGGACATGGATCCCATGGGCAGACGTGGCGGGTTGAGCCAGTTGAGCAGGTACACCAGCGTGCCTACGAGGAGCACCGTGCCAGCAATGCACGCCCAGAGCGACAGGTCAAAAGGCGCCAAGCAGGCAAACATGTCCACTGTGCGCTCAGCTTTCTTCAGCAGCACACCCACTGAGTAGTCCATGTAGCGTGTTGTGAAGTCCACTACACTCTCTCGCTCCGGCGTGATGGTCAGCGCGGAGATCCCCACGTCTGCTCTCTAAAGAAGCATGAACACATGCTGGTTTATGCACACAGCACAGAAATACAAAAAATAAAATCCATAACCTCTCCAGTAAATTGAACAATTTGTATATACAGCCTGTCCACAAATACATACAAATATGACATCTATGCCGACTAAATTAAACATTACATTAAAACTTATAACATTAAAACCACCTGATATTGTGTGGGTCAACTTTGTGCCACTAATACAGCACCTTGCCATCATAGCTAGTATTAAATTGAGCAATTTGTGCTACTCCTGTAGGACCTGACCGGACGGGATAACCTTCACTGCACACATGCATCAATGATCCCTGTTGCTGGTTCAAAGGTTGTCCTTCCTTGGAGCACTTTGGTAGGTAGTAATCACTGCATACTGGGAACACCTCACCTCCTCAGTGGTCTAGCTGCCAATATTTGGGTCTTGTCAAAGTCACTCAGATTCTAATGCTTGCCCATTTTTCCTGCTTCCGACACAACTTCTAGAAGTGACTGCTTACATGCTGCCTAACATTCATGTTATTCTCTTTAGCTGTCAGTCATTAATGTTAATGTTATGGCTGATCAGTGTATGTTAAACATTTGTACACAATTAATAATGGATTGTTTATTAAAACTTTTAATTTGCTATAAATTGTAACAATACCTAATTACAATAATAATAACAAGAATAATAATAATAATGATAGAATAATATATATTGTATATGTGCGTGCATATATATATATATACACACAGACACAAGCATAGAAAAAGTGAGAGAGAATGCATACTAGAAAATACTTACACACTACATACTGCTCACTGTTATGATTATAATCATTTCAATTTCCATCATGTCACATCAAAAGAAGTGGCAAGGCATAAGACTTATTTTTCTTCACCACAATAAATAACTCAATATCAGATTGAGAAGCAAACAAACAACCACAGGAGCATATATTTTAGCTAGAGGCTATATTGGCTGCTGCGGAATGGAAATTGCATCTACAGTGCTCAGACGCAAATCAGCATCCTATTTCTTTTTTCTTTTTTTTTTCCCCCAGTTCAAGAACATTCTGTGTTGTCAAGCAGGCAGGCAGACAGGAAGAGCAGAGTCTATAGGGCTGAGGAAGAGGCTCTGTCAAGAATCATTAGCCACGTGTGGCTGTATGAATGTCCATTTTCATCATCAGTGAGCCAGTGTTGAGCCTCACCTGGCTGACTCTTATTAGCCAGAATGGCCATCGTGAGAGGAAAGGAAGAGACGGATGACCTCAGTGTATGCACAGGGTTGTAGTCCTGTCCACTTCCTGTGCTTTTAATAATACCTGTCTTGTAGCACTAGAGCCACTGCCTAAATCAGTTCTCTAATACGCTGTGTAGAGATGAAATTTGAACATACACTCACACACACACAAAAAAAAATAGCATTGTAAATAGACTTTTTGTTTCTTTATGTAAACATTGGCCTTGAAGAATTTCATACACTTGATTGTGCAAATCCATTAAACCTGAGGCAAAACAACACTGCTACATGATGCACAAGCACTATGTAGCAATATTGCCAGAATGAAAATAGTCATTTATCGGTATACATTATTTCAGCACTAGATAATATTTTGTCGTTCTCACATTATGGCATCTCATTTGACTAGTTTTCCAAACTGAGAGAGATGAACGACACTTTTACTGAAACTTTCTCTGCACTGCATCTGTCATAATGATAGCCATTTTATCACACTGCATGCAAGACTGAAATACTGCACGCATTTCTCCTGAGCTCACTAAGCACATCTGAACACATCTGGTCCGTGCTTCATAATGATTTTTTAAATTGGCCCAAACATATCACTGACAAACTGCTTTCTCAAACTTATGTTAAGAAGAAAAAAAACAAACAAACAGAAAGAATACTCACTTACGATAAACTGTGCGAGCTGATGATTTCTATCCTTCTACCGACAATTAAATCACAGCTGACTAAACTTGCTAATTTCATGGTCTGATAGGAGAGCTAAACGCTTAAACAGCCAGAAACGGTCACTTTTAGGGATATTAAAGCTGTTTGAAGATTTGAGGTTCTAAGCTTGCCTAGCAAAAAGAAATATCAAAATATGACTCTCTCTGTGTGTGTGTGTGTGTGTGTGTGTGTGTGTGTGTGTGTGTGTGTGTGTGTGTGTGTGTGTGTGTGTGTGTGTGTGTGTGTGTGATTGAGACAGAAAGTGAGACAGAGAGACAGACAAAGAGAGAAACAGAGAAAGAGAGAGAGAGAGAGAGAGAGAGAGAGAGAGAAAGAGAGAGAGAGAGAGAGAGAGAGAGAGAGAGAGAGACAGACAGACAGACAGAGACAGACAGAGAGAGATGATTTATATATTTTATGTTTTATGTATTGATTAAGACCAAATTTACCCACAGAGATTTGAGACACAGTTTTGTCCTGAAGCTAATCCCTATATATACAGGTGCTGGTCATATAGAATATCGTTATAAAGTTGATTTATTTCACTAATTCCATTCAAAAAGTGAAACTTGTATATTATATTTATTCATTACACACAGACTGATATATTTCAAATGTTTATTTCTTTTTTTTTTGATGCTTATAACTGACAACTAAGGAAAATCCCAAATTCAGTATCTCAGAAAATTAGAATATTACTTAAGACCAATACAAAGAAAGGATTTTTAGAAATCTGGGCCAACTGAAAGTATGAGCATGTACAGCACTCAATACTTAGTTAGGGCTCCTTTTGCCTGAATTACTGCAGCAATGTGGCATGGCATGGAGTCGATCAGTCTGTGGCACTGCTCAGGTGTTATGAGAGCCCAGTTTGCTCTGATAGTGGCCTTCAGCTCTTCTGCATTGTTGGGTCTGGCATATCGCATCTTCCTCTTCACAATATCCCATAGATTTTCTATGGGGTTAAGGTCAGGTGAGTTTGCTGGCCAATTAAGAACAGGGATCCCATGGTCCTTAAACCAGGTACTGCTAGCTTTGGCACTGTGTGCAGGTGCCAAGTCCTGTTGGAAAATGAAATCTGCATCTCCATAAATTTGGTCAGCAGCAGGAAGCATGAAGTGCCCTAAAACTTCCTGGTATACGGCTGCGTTGACCTTGGACCTCAGAAAACACAGTGGACCAACACCAGCAGATGACATGGCACGCCAAACCATCACTGACTGTGGAAACTTTACACTGGACCTCAAGCAACGTGGATTGTGTGCCTCTCCTCTCTTCCTTCAGACTCTGGGACCCTGATTTCCAAAGGAAATGCAAAATTTACTTTCATCAGAGAACATGACTTTGGACCACTCAGCAGCAGTCCAATTCTTTTTGTATTTAGCCGAGCGCATGTGAATCAAACCGAGTTTTTTTTGGTTGACTGCTGAATGTCTTTGCCTAGATCTGCAGAAGATTTGCTGTCATTTTCATTTCTGTGATCGCCAAAGTGCAAAATCCGGGAAGGACCGCTATATGGTCAATAACTGCAATTACCAGTAAATGTATTCATTTTATTGCTGTCATGAAGTCTATCTCACTGAAGTTATTTGTTCACAGATGGAAAATTAAGCGCAAAACTGTACGTGGCAACTCATGGTTTCTAAGTGCTACTATCCACAGCTTTCATTCTACTTCCTTTGGGTTACTGAGGTTAAGGTCGGATGTTTGTTGTAGGCATAACGTTGACTAGCTGCATCAACAAGTATTCCAGCCAAAGGTCTTTTGTATTATACAGTACATTAAGTTTGAGTATTCGCAATAGTTTTTATGAAGTGAAAGAAGCAGGTCAGTTTTCATGCTGCAATTGTTGAATAATAAAAATTAATTAATTCCTCTACAGTAAATACTTTATCCTGGTCGGTGTCTCAGTGGAATCTGAAGCTTATCCCAGAAACACCAGGTGGAGGATGTGAGAATTCACCCGGGATGAAAAGACACTGCAAGACATTGCAACACACACACACAAACCTTCCCCACACTCATCTACACCTCTAGGCAATTTAGCACAGCCGATACACCTCTTGGAATGTTTTTAGACTATAGGAAAAGACTGAAGAACTAAAAGGGAAGGGAAGCCATGCAAAAATGGAGAGAACATTATGAGGATAAACTATAATAGCAACTTGATAAACCAGCAACCTGTTTTCTGGACACTTCCTCTGATGTAAGGAAATGAATACTGTCTTGTACTCTAGGGATTGTTCACCGAAACCCTTCACGTATCTCTCACCCTATTGACATACAGCAAACAATGTAACCAAAAAGCAAGCCAAATTACTAGTTTAAGCTTGAGAAAAAAAACAGCAAAATGCTAAGGCTTGAGTGAATTAAGTGAACACTTTTGTTAGAAAGGCTTAGGACTACAATTGCTATGATTGCTTTAGGACTGGAAGTGCAACGGTTTTGCACTTAAGGCTCCATCAGTGACCAGCTGATAACTTGATAACGAAAAAGACTTCATGGTGAATTTTAATTCAATTAATTCATTTTCTAGCTGTATAGTGTTTTTTACAATGGATATAGAGAGTATAGAAATTCAGAATAAAAATGACAAAGATTTATTTATATTTATCCCTAATGAGCAAGCGAGTGACAATGGTGGCAAAGAAAAACCTTTATTTATTTTACTCTAAAGGGAACCCATCCTCATCTGGGTGACACCAGATAGTGGGATTAAATAATGTCCATCCAACCAGGAGCTTCTGTGCAATATACAGTATGAGTGTGATTTCTAAATTCATTATAGATTCAACATGAATTTTTACCGGCCAACGCCATCAAATGTGCAATATTGGAGACTCTAGCTCAAGAATTCTCTGGTTACAGAATTGTGCTTTTTTGACCATGGAGTATACAGTTATAGAAGGGAAATGATTTATAATCCCACTATCTGGTGTCACCCAGATGAGGATGGGTTTCTTTTAGAGTCTGGTTCCTCTCAAGGCTTCTTCGTGTCTCATGAAGGTTGCCTCTGGCTCTTCTGTTGCCTCTGGCTTGTTTATTACCGATAATAAAATATCCTGAATTTATATATTTCTGTACAGTTGCTTTGAGACAATGTCCACTGTTAAAAGCACTTTACAAAATTTCATCAAATTACACCAATTTTATACGTCACAAATCCGTGTGCTCGTTGGAAATTTTGATATGTTTTCTGGCTGTCCGGTTGAGAAGCAGGCTTGCCATAGTGACAGCAGAGAGTGGAGAGTGGCACTGAAGAGATACTATCAACAGTTCTAAATGAAAAGCAGCATGCAGTGCTGGGTAATGGCCCTGAAAATGCTCAGATGACCTCTGACTGCTGAAATAATTTTACCTTTTTGTTTACTGGCCTGTAGAAAACATTTCAGCTCAACATTTCATCCACATTCAGGGAATCTGTGCCAGTTTTCTGGAGTCACAAGGCTTTGTTACCTCTAGCAGGGAAATGTTTTCCACCTGTTAGATTGACTTTCTGAGCAAATGGCTTACCTTGAACACCAGTTCTCCAATTAGACCATTCCAGCTTCCGTCGGCTTGTTGGCTGCCGTATTTGTGATCAGGAGCCAAATAGATTTCGTACTTGAAGCCGAGGTAATTAGACAGAGCATCCAAAACGTCAATGGCGAACCCTTGATACTTTTTGGGCTTCCCCAACACGTTCTCGGATACCATGACAAATGGCTCCTCCTGCAAAAAAAAACAAAATCAAAACATTTAAATTATAAAATGAACAAAAAGTCCAATGTTCTGTCTTCCTTGATTTCTGATCTTCTCTTGTCTACCATCCAGCCCTATCTTTATATTGAAGCATAATTATGCTTTAGATCTCATATTAAAATTACTCTTCTTATCATGATTTACGATGTTTAGTAGATTCATGCTTTACATTTATGATTATCTTGCTTGGATGTGCTTTTATAGCTTATGTCACTATACTCTTGTTCACTTCACACATTGGTCAGTTTCTTCAGATTTTTTTTTTTGCATTTAGCTTGTTTTACTTTACTCTTTCTAATCACTTACTTCAATTTCTTTCTTTAAACTTACACTGTTTTAGAAAAGTTCTTTACGCCCACACTCCTGTTAATTACACCCAAATGTGAGAGAATTCACA
The DNA here is from genome assembly GCF_030014155.1 of Tachysurus vachellii. Lineage (NCBI taxonomy): Eukaryota > Metazoa > Chordata > Actinopteri > Siluriformes > Bagridae > Tachysurus > Tachysurus vachellii. The sequence continues at coordinate 13,143,285 of NC_083470.1, forward strand.
CTAAAACAGTGTTTAATGGAATTACCAAAAATATATAAATAAAACCATGAATAATGCTAAAATGTATATTTGCATTAACCTTGCTAAGGTATTATAATTATGGCTCTTGAGTGGTTCAACAGAAAAATAAAATATGCATTATACCACTATCATTAGGAGATCATAAACCACAGTATGGACTGTTTATAATTCCAAGATTTTGTTTAATTATGATGTCCAGTTAAACTGAAATTGGTCTGATAAACATGTATTTTCAAACATGAATGTTCCATAAGTTACATGTCACAGTCTCTGGATCACTAAGCAGAAGGTGAGGGTTCAAGCCCCAGAACCACCAAGCTGCCACTGTTTGGCCTTTGAGCAAGGCCCTTAACCCTCTCTGCTCCAGGGACATTGTATAATGCCTGACTTTGTTTTCTGACCCCAATTGATTGATTGACGTGTACAGTATATACTGTATGTCACTACCAAACCAGGACCCAGACACAGCACGACATAACAGAATCCACAAGAACCTATGACATTAAACAGCATAATCATAAATATCATAAAACCTGTGTGTCTATCTTCGTAAAAGTTACAACTAACGTTATACACAGAACAGAATAATTGTCCCAGATGTCCAGAACTGACACACACACACACACACACACACACACACACACACACACACACACACTTAATCAGAACATTAAAAAGCAAAGCAATCAAAACAAAAGCACTACAAATTGTTTAGATAAAGGCTCTTTGTTTTTCGTTTGATACATACTGTAAGGAAATGTTGCAGTATGTAATCATGCTTTAATGTCACATCACATGTGATGTAGCTTTATGAGCTTCATGTCACTTTCAATGAGCAGTGATGTAACCAAATAAGTCCATATGGCTTTTGTTGTGCTGGAGAGCAGCTTCTGGATACTGTGGCCTAGATCAAAATTCTCAGAAAACATGGAGATGGAAAAAAAATTATAGTGTAATAATTATAAATGTGAAAAGGTTATAGAAAACCTTTTTTATGGGAGGTTTGTACTGGTACTTGTACAGGTTGTCATGAGCACTGCAGCTCCACTTTCGACAACTTACAACAATTTGAACTTAATCACATTTTAACATTAAATAAACATATGGCAAAAGAACGCAGATATATTGAATCATTTTGTGGATGCATGGTAAATGTGTCTTGTGTCAGAAAAATAACGATGATGGTTTCAATTTCAACACTAAGAAATAGCCATGTAAACAAAACTGATTCAAATAAGACAATCAATCCAGCAATCTCTGAGGCCCTGTTCACATCCTGAGTGATCTGATTGGAAGTGGGCGTCTGCGTATAGGGTCCAATGTATCTCGGTAATCTGAGTTGATTTGGGAAGCATACAAACGCATACCATTCATAGTGTGACAGCAACAATGAGTCATCTAATGGACTGTGTCATTGACCTAAGCAAAAAAATGTAATCAAATTCATCCTTCAATTTTCTGTACTTATCCTACACACGGTTGCAATGAGCCTGGAGTCTATTGCAGGAAACTCAGGGCAAAAGTGGGGTAGGCGACATCCTGAACAGGGTGCCAAGCCTCTGCATGGCACAATCGCGCACTCATTCACATACTACAGGCAATTAAAAGATGCCAATCAGCCTACAGGTCTTTGGACTGGAGGAGGAAGCACAGAGAGAACATGCAAACACCACACACCGAGCAGAAGTGAGAATCAATCCCCCAATCCTGGAGATGTGAGGCAATTATTAGTGCCAACCACAACACCACTGTATCATTCATAATCAAATTTAAGTCATGTTTACATTTTACTGGTCCAGAGGACAACATAGACGGAAAAGCGTTTTACAACTGATCAGCAACATAAAAAAAACTTACATGTAAACAGAATGAAAGTAGAAAAAGAAAAATGTAAAAGATTTGTAATATAAAGGATCTAAAATACAAAAGGCAAGAAAAGTATAAACATAAAGTGCAGATTTGTGTGGCTGTACAGTATTTGCAAAAATATTAATTTTAAGAATCTTTTGGAAATCATGCTGAAGAACATGAGTTCTGTACTGCAGGGCTAAAGGATAAAGGTCATGCGACAAAAGCAGAGATGAAAGCAGCTGGTTTTTGCAGCTATTTTCCATTGATCAAGTCTTGTTAGCAGTCCAAAATATCAAAATGTTTGAAAAATCAACATGAGGATTGGGGAGACATTTTGGCCTTCAAAACAGATGCAGCATAACAAGAATGCAATAAATGTGCAAGGGCTTCAGGAGCAAAAGGAGCGGTCACTGATGAGTAAGAGTATAGATTGAAAAGGCTCTGAGTAACTGCGTCTTTCACGAAGACCATCTGCAGCGACTGACCCAGCTAGACAGACGGAGGTACACGATCTCTGAGGATTTACACAAACCAACCCACACCAGTTATTCTGAAGACATGGGATGATGTGATTTGGAACAAATAAGAGCTGAGTGAAAAAAGGTCTGCAAACATTGTCACAGTCTGTTGTGATGGCTCTGGAGGAATTGTAAAGGTCACACAATTTAAAAAAAAAAAAACAAAAAAAAAAACAACAAAATAACCCAACAAAGAAACTAAAAACTTTCTCTGGGAGTTTATCAGCTTAAGCTGACTATATTTCCCTTGTCACTTACTATATTTTGGGAGGCTGAGTTTTTTCCCCCAATTATGGTTGTTATTTTTTGATCTGGTTAAATCTAAATATAATATATGAGCATGGAATTGAAGAACGGTTCTCACCAAGCTTGTAACTGACAAATTTAAATTCATCAATTCATATTTGTAGCTCTCTGTTATAGAAGGAAAATAGCTCTTTCCAGTTCATCCAACCATCCATCCATCCTCCAAAACTTCAGAGAACGTGCAAACTCGACACACACACACACACACGGCAGAAGCGGAAATCGAACCCCTAACCCTGGAGATGTGAAGCAAAAGCAAAAACCACGAAGCCTCCATGCCCCCATCTTTCCAGTTTATCTGCATACCGAGATGAAGCATATTGATCTAGTATTATAATAATAGCGTAGAAAGATCTCTGCCGCTGAGTTTCCAGCACACTGCTTTACAATGCTTTACAGATCCCTGCAATCAGTGTTTAAACACTGCACTAACTACAATCTGTGGAGATATGATGCTTAATGAAGTGTAAATCCATAAAAAAAAGTCTCTTCATAAACAACTCTTATAGAGCAGACAACTGCCAATCAAAGCTGTGCTGGACAAATAAGCACGGTTTATTTTTACCTGTGTTAAATCACAAATAATTAACATTACAAGCTTTTTTTTTCTATGCTTTAACAGTATACTCTAGATCAGGAGTTCAATTCAACTTAATTAGTGCATCTAAAGCATTCTTTCTTTGGCTTTATGTTCCTGCAGAGTGCACATGCATGACGATGCCTTCTGTTAAAGAAAGCAGTCTTCCTGGTTTAAGATTTAAGCCTAGAGATTGATCATTTGAATCTTTCATTGAAGCTTCAATGAAATCAATTACTTTGCTTTTCAGCCAAAGGCATTTGGGTGATTAGTGCTACAGTAGATGAGAATAAAGGAAAGAGGGATGAATCACACAGTCTAGAAGTAGAAGACGTGACAGCTTACAGGCTGAACTTTAATCAACTTTGCTCCTCTTACAGTACATTACTGTCAAATGCTCATTGCTCATAAGCAATATGCCTAGAATGCTGTCAAAACCACACTGGAAGACATTAAAAAGTGCTCAGGAACTTACAGGACATGCTATCGAATCATTCTATCTATGACATAACCGTAACGATCAAAAGTAAGGGGCTGCAAGGAGATCCGAAAACGATAAAATTCCCTTTATCTGAATTAAACCTGGAAGTAATCAGTCTGGTGAAAGTGAAATGACCCTAAAAGCAAAAGTCTTTAGCGATAAGTGAAACAGATTAAGATTTCAGTTTAGGAAAGAACTCCGTATAACAGAAAAACAGAAAAAAGAAACAGAAAAACGTCCACTACTGAACTCAACAAGAAACCACAGTAGAGTATTATTTGGAGCACTTTTCAGCATGGTGTTCTTGGGACTTTCTTGGGAAAACATTCTCATGTCCGATTTGTACTATTTATTATTACTTTAATTACACTAAAGACATAATTCAAATTTGATTACCAGTAATAACATTTTTTTGAATAACATTTGGAAGCCAGCATTGATTTCATATTAATATTATGTTCAACAATATTTGGTACATATTTGGTTATAAATATAATAAGCTTTTTTTTTACTTCACACTGAAAACCCCTTCTTGGCTCTCTCTGAAAAACAAGTGAGCACCACTGGGTACAAGGATACTGAGCGCTTCAATCACCTGTCTCCCAAAAGAAAAACCTGGATCAATCGCTGTTGATAGAGATGATGGTTATGACATACTTCAATTCAATTCAAATTTATTTGTATAGCGCTTTTAACAATGGACATTGTCTCAAAGCAGCTTTATAGAACATAATATTAAATATTTAATATTATACAAAAGTTCAAGATTAATATTAAACTCACTCGCTCACTCACTCACTCACTCACTCACTCATCTTCTACCGCTTATCCGAACTACCTCGGGTCACGGGGAGCCTGTGCTAGGCGTCATGGGGCATTAAGGCAGGATACACCCTGGACGGAGTGCCAACCCATCGCAGTGCACACACACACTCTCATTCACTCACGCAATCACACACTACGGACAATTTTTCAGAGATGCCAATCTACCTACCATGCATGTCTTTGGACCGGGGGAGGAAACCGGAGTACCCGGAGGAAACCCCCGAGGCACGGGGAGAACATGCAAACTCCACACACACAAGGCAGGAATCAAATCCCCAACCCTGGAGGTGTGAGGCGAATGTGCTAACCACTAAGCCACTGTGCCCCCCTAATATTAAACTCATATTTAAAAATGTGTTTGTATTTATCCGCAGTGAGCAAGCCTGAGGTGACTGAGGCACGGAAAAACTCCCTTATATGGAAGAGAAAGAACCTCATCCTCATTTGGGTGACACTGGAGGCTGTGATTATAAATATACAGTCTGACAATTGTGTATTGATGAGGAGGTTGATTAGAAAATAAGTAATAAAAAAAAAAACAAATTAAAATCATTATAGAGCTAATTATACCAGATATTGTACACCAACGCAAAGCATGTGAATTAAAACCAATAAACTTTAATAGGCCTTATAAAAATACAGTTTAGTCAAACGGTAATAGTTTCGCACTCAAATGGTGCAAGCGCTTGTAACAACAATGGGGCCCAATTCGTTGGTGCACAAGTGACGGCTTCAATATTAAATTTCTACTGGAAATAAAATAAACAGAAACATATCCGTAATGTAATCGTACAACCGTGCAATCCATGAACACATTCACTGGATAACTGGGATGAAGACAACAGGCACTGCTCAGTCTAACCTTACAGTACCGTTTAGTGGAGCTCAATAATCAGCTAGAAACTCTGGACCAAAACACCAAAATTTGTAGTCTCTGAAAGTTATCAAAACTGAGTAAACTCCTTTGTTTCACCGTCTTCAAGAACTCCAACAATTCTTTTTCCTGCGGCTTACACTTGATTTGTCCAGACACCCGTCAATCAACTAGATACATAGCTATTAAAAACCTTAATTAGTTACAATTTCATAGCAGAAAAACATGAAGGACTCTGGGAAGTGTAGTGTTAACAGGAAAAGCCTACAAATATATTAAACATGAACATCTCTCTCACTCATTTTCTACCGCTTATCCGAACTACCTCGGGTCACGGGGAGCCTGTGCCTATCTCAGGCGTCATCGGGCATCAAGGCAGGATACATCCTGGACGGAGTGCCAACCCATCTCAGGCCACACACACACTCTCATTCACTCACGCAATCACACACTACGGACAATTAAACATGAACATATTTTAACAAATTTTCTATTGACACAAATCTAAAAGAAAATTTGTATGACCAAAAATCACATATAAACAAGAACCAGGGATATTTTATTAGTGCCCTAAAACTGCTTGCCTTCTTTTGGCAACTTCTTCTAACGTGTGCTAAGACAAAAAGTACAGTACTAAAGGATTCTAATTTGATACAATACAATACGATGTGAATCTCAATATTATATATTTTTAATGCAGAAAAATGAAGTATTCCCTGAATATATATTTTTTATTTAATTAAAATCTTACAAAAGTACAGTTTCTTAAACTTAATAATAAAAAACTTGATCAAAAAATGTCTGAAGCACTTTTTATTTGTTAATTTATTATATTATTATATTTTACACATTAGGCCGTTCACTAGCTGTGCTGTCGAAGTCACACAGCTTTCTGTAGCCCTAGTTTTCGAATGCTTCATTCTTCAGCACCAAGTAGAGTCTCATAACAGTAGCTACTGTAGCAACTTCACAATCACCATGGTGACTTTTTCAACCTGGATTGACACATCGAGCAAATCAGCAGAGGTGTCTCACTGCCTGATACGGAAACAATACATTCTCAGACCACGAGAACCCTGCAGAGCATTGTGATAACAGCTGAGATGATCTTGATCTCTCTTCTCACCATCAATGTCTCTAACCACAACCGTTGCATCCAGAAGTGATGTTTATGACCCCTTCAACCCCTCCAGCCATCAAGCACAAGGTACATGAGCATCCGTGCTACCACCACCAGCAACAACTTCTTTGAAGCAGTTACTATATGCAACAAATTCCTGCCTCCCAACACATACCTGTGTTAATTAAAACCTTCTCAAGGTCCACCACTGTACACCCATCACTGCAATAATACAAAAATAATACAGCTGTGGCACAATGAGAAATGTTTTTTTAGTGCTTTCTCTCACTCGATCTTGCTATTCCCCATTTTCATTGCTTTCAGACAACTGTTTGTACTAGTTCAAGCATAGTTGACCTGCTTATTTTATGTGCACTGTCTTGTATATTATTCTATAGTTTTGCACTCATCTCTCACAGGAATATATCTACACTTTATGTAGTCCAGTGTACTGGGCTACTGTATTCTGTTTTGCACCATAATCTTGGAGAATTGACATTTCATTCCAATGTATACAAGCTATACAGAGAAAACACCCACTAGACACAAATGTGTGCGCGTTTGTATGTAGAAGGTTGGCTTTGTGTTTTCTTTTAGTTCTACTGTCTAGCATAAAAGAGTGATGCTGGTGCAGATGTGTAGATATGTGCCTTTGGTATTAGCATTGTATGTGGTGTATTATATATATTTGGCAGATTCAGCACACTGAATGTGAAATAGATTAATTTATATGTTTATTACCCTCCATACAATATAAGCAGGATTTTATGACAATTTGTGTATAAAGACTGTTGATGATCTGATACTTATATATATCAAACCAAGAGCCTTGTACGAAACAAAACATTATATTATGCTATATAACACACCTCTAGTCACCATACTTTATCTTCTGATACAGTACTTGTTATGCAACAAAATAAGATTGTGTTAGGATTTTGCTAACAAAGTTCCACATAGAGCAGTTTTTTTTTATATAACAAATGGTTTTGGACGTTCTCCCAGGCAGCATCAGGTTACAAAGTAATTATAAAAGCACTGACACCTGCCAGTAACAAGAACACAAACGGCAATTATTGGCACAAACGGCAAAAATTAACGTTGGTACAGTAGAAGGGTAGAAGTGAGAAACTGGTACAAAAAAAAACAATGAAAACATGAACATTCTTTTGAAGGTAAATCATCCCGGACATGTAGATTTGCCTTTCAATGCTACCAACTAACTTAAAATATTGTGAACAACAGTGATGTTTCATATAAAGCATCACACACTTGGTCCCTGATGCTGCAGACCACCATTCAGGTGTAACGAGCTGATCTCAGTACCACAAGACTCACTGTATAAGCAATACTTCTCATTCACCCACCATTTTTTACATGACAGCTCCCATCACCCTGCATCTTGCATTCACCACTGCTGTGTTCGGCATTGGCTGTGCCAGTAAAAGTAATAGTCCGCTGCTTATTTTTCATATTGGCTTAAATAAATCCCTATCGATGAATGGAGAGTTTCTGGGAACGTCGGGCAGATTTATCTCAGAGAAGGCATTATTGACTGCATGCTGCCTGCACATTAAGCCAGAGCTTTCTAATCCACACCAGGCCCACCTCGCTCAATAAGCTATTAGTGGGAATGTGGACATGCATGCCAAGGCTCACAGAAGCCAAGGAGCGCCATCTATCAGAGTCCCTCTGAGGAGATGCTGACGCAAGTTACTATCACTTCTATTGGAACTTTGCACCGTTTCAAAGTATGCTGTTTGTTTTTTTTTTTGTAGCATCATCTATCCTTCATCTACACTTAACATGTTAAATTCACCAGTGGGGAAGATTGTATCACTTCCCTTCTCGTTATATGGCCATTCCTTCCATTGAGTTGTTCAAGGTTGTACAGATGAGAAGCAATCAGGAGGTGAGGGATTATACAAATATAAATGTTTTATTGTATGAACATAATTACCATATTTTACAGCAAAATAGGAATTGGCTTGGGAATATGATTGTGTGTACAAGCATCTACTGTACGTGTCATACACATGAAACCGGTTAGATCCAAATGCTGGTTTATTAGCAATATCCAAAAACAGGCAAGGGTCAAAACACCAGGCAAACAGCAACAACTAAGGAAATCCAAAAGCAGTAGTCAATAATCCAGGCGTAGGTCAGGACAGGTAGCAAACAATCACAAACACGAAAAACAGGCAGGGTCAAAAACAAGGCAATAGACGGAACAGAGTAATACGCTCAGTATGCAGACAGGGCTAACAATACTTCGCGTCGTAAGAGAGTTCTGAGTGAGCTTAAATAGACCAGGTGATTACAAACAGGAAACAGGTGTGCAGAGTTGGTGGTGCAGGACTGGAGGCCAGGGTGGTGCCGCAGGCAGAGCCAGAGACCAGAGCAGGACTGGAGGCCAGGGTGGTGCCGCAGGCAGAGCCAGAGACCAGAGCAGGACTGGAGGCCAGGGTGGTGCCGCAGGCAGAGCCAGAGACCAGAGCAGGACTGGAGGCCAGGGTGGTGCCGCAGGCAGAGCCAGAGACCAGAGCAGGACTGGAGGCCAGGGTGGTGCCGCAGGCAGAGCCAGAGACCAGAGCAGGACTGGAGGCCAGGGTGGTGCCGCAGGCAGAGCCAGAGACCAGAGCAGGACTGGAGGCCAGGGTGGTGCCGCAGGCAGAGCCAGAGACCAGAGCAGGACTGGAGGCCAGGGTGGTGCCGCAGGCAGAGCCAGAGACCAGAGCAGGACTGGAGGCCAGGGTGGTGCCGCAGGCAGAGCCAGAGACCAGAGCAGGACTGGAGGCCAGGGTGGTGCCACAGAGTAACTCAGTAAACTGGTCAACATCGCAATCCAAGGCAGTGCTGGAGGAGTTCTGAGCATGTAAACAGGGACAGGAGGTAGAGGGGGTGGCAAAGCCAGTGAAACAAAACACAGAACATATAACAGAGGCAAATTGGTTGGTTCAGGCCAGGCAGAGAGCTCAGGGAACCCAGAAATGACCATCTTGGGCCAGGCAGAGAGTTCATAGTTGGCCATCTTAGACAGGACAGTTTGTAGTTAGCCACCTTAGACGAAGCAAATAGTTCAGGGTCGACTGTTTTTGACGAGACATTGAGACCTTGGAAGCCGTGCATGGTTAGTGACCCAGGTTCGAACCGTCCAGCTGTGACGGAGAGTTCGGGAGACTCAGGTTAATGAGATTGTGGGATTTCCTGTGAAGCAGAAGAACAAATGGTGGACCTTGCATGACTCAAAAACGATGCGGACATAGATGATATGGTTGATTCAGGTGCGCCAGTTGCTACAGATGATTCAGGTGATTCATTAGCTTCAGCAGGTTCAGGTGCCTCAGGTGCCTCAGCAGGCTCAGGTGCCTCAGCAGGCTCAGGTGCTTCAGCAGGCTCAGGTGCTTCATTTGGGTCAGTGGGTCTGGTTGAATCAGATGATTCCATTGGTTCAGATGACTCAGCAGCAGATTCAGTAGATTTGGATGATTCAGATGATTCAGGTGATTCAGGTGAGTCAGGTGGTTCAGATGATTCAGTTAGTTCAGATGATTCAGATGGCCCAGAAGAGTCAGATGGTTCAGGTGGCTCGGGAGAGTCAGATGATTCCGAGTCATGGATTTGGGAACTGCCTGGTGAAAGCATACTGCGGTGCCATAGCCAATACAGGAGGCATGGGATTGAGAGAACATACCTCTGTAGCCCTGGGGATCATTGAACTTGACAAAACTGGTTTTCGACTCTTAGACACCCGTACAGACGTTATCAGGGGGTCCAGTAGACTAGACACTAGTAGTTGTGGCTTTGCAGGAGCAGGAGAGATAGGTGAGGCAGCCATTTTGTGGATTGGCTCGGATGTGGCAGCCATTTTGGGAAGTGGTTGGGATGCAGGAATGGCAGCAATCTTGATGACAGGTGCCGGGATGGTAACGGCCCTCTGAGGGACAGGTGTTGTCAGGACAGTGGCTCTTTTAACAGCTGGTGCAGATACCATAGTAGCCCTCTTGAAAACAGGTGCAGGTAAGACAGTAGCCATTTTAGGGGTCGAGGCAGGCGTGGCAGCGGCTGTTTTAGGAGCAGAGACTGGCATAGTGACGACCATGTTGTCAACGGGTTTTCTATCTGGGGTTTCCCATAAGTTCCATCGGGTTCGGCTTTCTAAATTACTGACAAACCCCCAAAAGTCCAAAATTTGTAAACTTTGCATTTCTGCTTGAGACATAGGTTCATCCAAACAGTCATTTACGTACAACCTTAATTCCACGTCACTGAGGTTCAAACCAGCCGCACATGTCCAGAATAATTGGGCAAAACAACTCACCGCTCGTCCTTGTTGGCGGAGGGACATCAAGTTGTCCAAACTGTCCCACCATTCTTACTCAGTGGAGGGGGCAACACTTGGACTTGTATGCCGCTGTATCGGTACATGTCGGGGTACGGGAACACACCAATCGGAACGGGGAAATATCACTGCTGAATCCTAGATGAGTGGTCAAAAACGGTGGGAATGCCGGATTTCTGGGAATGCCGGATTTGGTTGTTAGGTTTATGGCTGATGCAGTGATGAAACCAGGGTGGATTTAAAAAAAAAAAAAAAAAAAGCTGGATCTTGTCGGGCGAAGTATTCTGTCATACACGTGAAACCGGTTAGATCCAAATGCTGGTTTATTAGCAATATCCAAAAACAGGCAAGGGTCAAAACACCAGGCAAACAGCAACAACTAAGGAAATCCAAAAGCAGTAGTCAATAACCCAGGCGTAGGTCAGGACAGGTAGCAAACAATCACAAACACAAAAAACAGGCAGGGTCAAAAACAAGGCAATAGCTGGAACAGAGTAATACGCTCAGTATGCAGACAGGGCTAACAATACTTCGCGCCATAAGAGAGTTCTGAGTGAGCTTAAATAGGCCAGGTGATTACAAACAGGAAACAGGTGTGCTGAGTTGGTGGTGCAATAGATAGTGGGAATTAGAGTCCTGATGATAACGTGCAGCAAATCCTCTGCAGGCCAGCAGAGGGAGCCCTCATGGCTCTCATAACAGTATGTCTCACTCCATTTTTCTTTCACTTGTACCTCACATATGGCTGACTTTGGAAGCACATGGCAGTGCTTTTTCCTATATCTCAGGCTTTATCCCTAGGATCGCTGCTCCTCTCTCTCTCTCTCTCTCTCTCTCTCTCTCTCTCTCTCTCTCTCTCTCTCTCTCTCTCTCTCTCTCTCCCTCTCTCTCTCTCTCTGGCATACTGTTCTGATCCACAGTGACAGTGATGCAGACAAGAATAGTACTGGGGTGGTGGGAAGCTGACAAACTCCATGGCAGCAGCAGTGTTTCCCTGACAGTCTGTCCATGTCTTGAGCAGCTCGACACTTTTGACTCATGTGACTATCAAAAACTCCATGTTAACAGTGCTATAAATCCTGACACCACAGTCACTGGGACACTCAGTTACATCCAGCGAACTCATAACCCTTAGAACTTCTGTGACTAATCTGTCTGCCATCAAGAGAGAAAAAAAGAATTTCTCTTCATTTATGTAAAGCTTTGATTTATAAAAGACTAAATTTCCCACGGGTGCAAACTCCCTTCTTCCCTAAACACATGTTGTTATTGCAGGGAAGTAGAGAACTCATCAAACTATTTTCTTTTTCTTCTTCTTTGACTCATTTGAAGTGTTTTTAATGAAAATTTATCAATACAGCGGGTAATTTTGCACTTAAAAGCTTCATGAGCTCATTGGTCTCTATGGGAAAGCAATAGGTCACTGGCTAGATGGTGCAACAGAAAGCTTTAAATAACTCAATGATGTTATTCATGAGTGTCTGAGCAAAACTCAAGCTCTGAACTTCACACATCAATCTACAGTAATAAAGTACCTTAATTTTAGACCTCATTATAGTTGGACAAGTGAACAAGTGTTACTAGTCGTTTTATTCAATATAAGTTTCTGCATGGTCTTGCCTTTGAGTTTTTAATCATCCAATAGGAGGTTTGAGATATAAGATTATTTGGGATAAAGCAGTATAGGAAAGCACTTAAGTTTTTAACTGCACCATTGTTCTCACAAATAGGAAACATCTCACTTCAATAATTCACTTTCAATTCATTTTGTGCTGATGACTGCTGTAATGACGCTCTTTCTAAAAAGGGTGCATCCATACTAAACACTTCCTGTATATGCCTATATATCCTATATATCTCCCTTTATAGAGAAGTTTTGTGAACTTGATGGTCAACATGATGATTTATACTCCCTTAAAACTTACTAAATGATATTAGACTGAACGCTGACTCTAGCACTATATAAGTGTTAGTTATTGACAGTGAATGATATTTGTTACACAGTTTTCTATATCGAAAAAGAAATATTTTAGACTGATTAAAAAAACAGTAGGTAATATCTCCAGTGGTGCTTAACTGGTCATGAATCTGAGTGAACCTCCCCATGCCTTATGCTTCCTTAATGCCAAGTCATTGGAGATATTAAAAAACATTGCTTAACAGTCAACACACATCTCTTTACCCCATCTGTCTAACACCGTCCACACACCTTATTTAGGTAATGAATCCGTAGTGTGTGTGTGCAGGATTTAAGCTACTAATCTATTTCACACACTTTCAATTCACTATTATGTAAGAAATAAAATAATGACAATAATCTTTCAGTCATTCTTTCCTGTGCCCATAGTTTTGAAGATAATCTGACCAAGTGCCCATCTGCTATGTTTACAGCTCACTTTGATTTTATTTATTTAATGGATGCCTTTAAGATGCTTCTCCAGTGGACCGGACTGGATTAGGATCTCGAAAGCATAAGTAGATTCAGGTGTTTCACATCTAAATATATTTTAAAGAAGCTCATTCATGCCTTCGTGGACAAGAGAGGGGATTACTGCATTGGTTTCTTTACTGGTCTGTTTCCTGTTTAAGAATAAAAAATAAAACAGTTTCAGCTCATTCAAAATGCAGCCACTGAAATGCAAACCAGGATAAATGGTGCGTTCAAGTCATTTTGAAAAGATTGGATTTACGAGCACATGAGCACCACCACAGTCTTAATTATGATTGGAAACTTCTCTGAGCATGTCAGTTCAATAGATGATGGTAAATTTGTTGAGATTGAAGAGTTTGCTCCTCTCAAAAGCTGATTTCGGTTATTATGTGTTTTATGTATGCGGCAAGTTGTTGAAATTCAAGCAAATTCGTTAAAAGTTAAACACCTTTAGGAGTGAAATGGTTTGATTTGTGACGTTGCCTGACAGTTTGTTCAGAGTTGTTGCTTTCCCCTCTGTCATTTAATATTTTAATATTGATACAGAAAAACAGTTGATGTATTTCTTGTAGTTAATTAAGAAAAGATACACCTCCGTCCTGCTCTGATGGGAGTCAACTGAGCACACCTGATGTCGTAAATATGACTTCCCAACTCGTCGTATATACAAACTTCCTAGGAGGACTTAAAGAGAGTGGAGCACATCACACATCCAATCCTCAGATGCTCACAGTGACTTCCAGTTAATTACAGAACTGATTATAAAGTGCTGCTACAAATCATTTAATGGCTTTGGAATAAAATGCATCTGTGTCCTGCTTGAAGAAAACAAACCTGAGCAGGCTGTTCAGATCGTTAGGGGCCGGTCAGCTAATAGCACATCAGACAGTATCACAGGCATCCTTGGCTTGCGGGCTAAAAGGTAATTGGACAATATGTACTGCTATTTAAGTGGAAAGCACAGTGCTCTACTGCAAGCATGTATCTTGGAGAAAACCTATGCTTGCATTCCCACTCTAAGATGGAGCGGATAAGGAAACAACAGGAAGGAAGCAGAAGCTGAGATATGGTAACAACTAACATTAGCAAGAAAATATCAATCACACTAAAATAGCTGAAAAAAAATCATAAACAATTCTTTGCAGCAGAAATTTTATTGTTTAACATAATTATGATAAACTACATGTTATATTATTATATGAAGGAGGTAACCAGCTGAATGAAACTCGTTCTAATAAATTTTGGAGCAAACGTTCGTTTATATTAAACTTATTTGGAAAGAAAATATTGTCAAGACTACTGAGGAGATAATAGGGAAATAAACTCTGTGTGTGTTTTAGCAAATATGACAGAATATGAATATTTATTAAAGGAACTCTTAAATAAATAATCAACTGTTTCTAGTTTGTATATGTGTATATTGCTCCACTAACCATTTAGTAAAATACAGTATTTTTAAAGCAACATGTTCCAGTTGGTTTAAATAACGCATAGTGGCAAAGCTGGCATTCTTCCTTCTCCTCCTTTTACGTTTACACACATCAGCCAAGAATGCACTCGGGCTACAGGGAGGAACTACTTATAATGCTGAAATACATTTCTTTGAATGGCTATTATTTATATATTTTGCCAAATCAGCAAATAGTGAAGGGCAATCACACATATGACAAAATTATCATATCACATATAATTCATATCTTAGAATTTCTAAGACCCACAGTTGTGTAAAAATCACAATATATATATTTGGTCAAAAATTGCTAGCAATACAGTCGGGCTGAAAAAAAAAATTGTCTAATTTTTTATTATTATTATTTTATGTCTACAAACATTTTTTTATTTAAATTAAAAAAATAAAAGCAAAAAAAAAACAGAAATAAAAAAAAAAATGTAACTATTACATAGACCTTCAACTGCTTATTATTAAATAATAATTCTGTTAAAAAAAGCATTCTTTTAAAACATTGCTATGATATTGTCAAAATGCCCATTCCTACCAGTGACACAAAGGCATGTGAATAACAGACCTGGATAATATATTTCATGTGCAATTAGAATGTACTACGATTCATAGTCAAAATTCTTGATGTCAATTATTTTTATTGTATATCAAGGACTATACAGAGCCGTCCCTGTTTGGTAAATTGCTATTGAAAAAAAAAGGGGGTTTTATTCTATGGTCAGTGAGGGTGGGGCTTCGGGGTTAGCTGTTGTTCGTATACGGCCATTGCATTCATTCAGTCATTCATTCATTGGTGAGCTAATAATAATGCAAATGCTGGTGAGTCACAGGTTGCTAAACCGATCATCCCTTCCAACCCTAGCAAAGCCCATTATCTTATCTTTACCATCAGAGTTTAGTTGATTAGGTTTTCCTGTGAGCTTGCTCATACAGGAATGTATGAATCCCAAGCAACTGGTAGACTTTCATTCATTCATTCATTCATTCATTTTCTACCGCTTATCCGAACTACCTTGGGTCACGGGGAGCCTGTGCCTATCTCAGGCGTCATCGGGCATCAAGGCAGGATACACCCTGGACGGAGTTCCAACCCATCGCAGGCACACACACACTCTCATTCACTCATGCAATCACACACTACGGACAAATTAGAGATGCCAATCAATCTACCATGCATGTCACGGGGAGAACATGCAAACTCCACACACACAAGGCAGAGGCAGGAATCGAACCCCCAACCCTGGAGGTGTGAGGCAAACGTGCTAACCACTAAGCCACCGTGCCCCCCCGGTAGACTTTCTTTCCTGAGAATTCTCTGGTGTGCATTTATATGGTTTGGTCAATTACACCAGAAAGAGTCATCTTATTTGAACAATTGCTCATTGTTTCCTCATTCTCAGGTACACAATCTGCATTTTTTCAGACCGACAAGCACATCACCAAAAGCAGTAAAAGAAAGGTAGAGAAAGAGTGAGACATGAACCGAGGTAGAATCACTTTCTTCTTGTACTAACTTCAAAGCAGGAATATGAAGAATTCAGACAACTAAACCTTTAAGAAACTCGAAGGACTCAATCAAATCTGTGCTGGAGGCAATATAGAAGAACTGAAATCTGAATATACAGCTAGCTCTTACTCATCCTCCAATCCCACACTCAAGCACACCAAACTCCTTTTCAACATATGTACGCTAGGCTTCGTTGGACTCGGATGAGTCTCTGTGTTCCTCTGTATCCAGTGAGTAAATGACGTAATTCACATCCAAATCTCAACCTGTCCCATTAGATGAAAAAAGAACATAAAATATTAAAATGAGCTCTTACCAGGACAGTAACAACACGTAGCACCACCCCACGCATGTTGTTCTCCAGCTTCCGGTCCGACAAGGTTCCATTTAGTCCATGGACAGGGTCCCAAGTCGCCAGCTTAAAAAAAAAATAAAGAAAGAAAAAAGAAAAAGAAAAGAACATTGAAATCAAAACCAAAAAAAAATAAACAAAACACAGATCGTCTCATTGTAATCTCTACACAGTGCAACATTCAAAGCTAGAACTAAACGTAGTAAAATAGATTAAACATAGAAAGTTTTTCTTTGCTTTATTCATACTTTTTAGTTATGCAACTTCACATTGTAATGAAACACTGAGATTGCTCTCTGGGAATGCAAGCACCAGCTACTGAAATGATATAATTCTATTTCATCTAATACAGTTATGGAGCATGCATTTACTTCTAATACTGAAATAAGACTTAATAAAATACCAGTGTCTCTGTTATAGAAATGCAACAGAAAGTAAATGCAAATGAAAATTCTCACAATGCAAAATTTAAATGCTAGTTCAGTCCTCTTTTATTTTAAAAGGGGTTTTTTGTTTGTTTGTTTTTCCTTGAATGAATACTTTAATTAACACTAATAATTGTGAACTAATAAAGAGTTAATCTTAACTAAGATGAGAGTCTTTTGAATTCATGCATGAATCACGATCACCTTGATGTTAGTTAACGTGTTAATTTAACACAGAAGGGTAAACTCAATCCGACACGCTCTATAATGAAAAATAAAAATGAAACATACATAATTTCAAATTGTTTATATAATTTGTTATATGCAGAAACATCATCATCTGGTGCTGGGTTACTTTTATAATTTACACTTATACTTCTTACTGAACGTAGAAAGACACACCAAAAAAAAAACAAAAAAAAAAACAAACAAACACCAATAATTTTATCTCCATCAGTTTTGCATCATTCTCTATTCATTTCTGTTCAAATCCCGCTGTAGTACTAGTACATGTTTGTTTACCCACAGGGGTGAAATTAATAGAGTACTTATTTATTTAACTGTTTACGTTTAAAACCAGCTCTGCCCCTGAAAATTTCCATGCACATTCATATTTTTTCCTATCAGTGTTAGAGCAAGTTATAATAAAATGATAATTAATACATTAACAAACAAAGTACCAATGTTCATTTAAAGTGTTTATTATTTATGCATGAATTCATAATCCTAGTTAAGGTTAACTCTTCATTAGTTCATGATTAGCAGTTCACCTGCTGGTATTTTTTTTGGGAATCCAGTGGAAAGTCACACTGACACATGGACAACAAGCAAACTCCATATGAACAGTAACCTGAGCTCATGATCGAAACAGGGAATATATTAAATTGATGTCTGACAGTTAAGCTTTACTCTATACAAAAAATATTTGCACTCCTGCATTTAATTTCCCTATATTTAGGGAGTGAATGGCATCCAAATTGAACTGGTTTGATGTTTCTGAAGTTAATGAGACAGAACAGATTTAGCCATGGGCTTTTGCATGGTGCATTTTATCTACTGCCCTTTCCATATGGATAGTTCTTAATGGTTATTGTCAAATATTGTTGCATATATGTTGTTTCAAATAAAAAACAAAACAAACAAAAGAGAGCGAGTGAAGCACAATACAAAATGGCATACAACAATTTTGGCAAATGAACAAGTAGTTCCAGCACAAACTTTGGTTTACTTCGCAAATGCTGTAATTTTCTTAATAAATTTATGGGGGCTGGCAACGTAACCACAAAACGCTGTACGTCGAGTCCAAAGTAACCCAAGGACTCTCTGTAATGGTACGGCAATAAATCAGCTTTCTGCCCCTGTGCTCCAGACACACAGTAGTCCAGCCAAGATGGTTAAAAGCTTCCTGAAGCTTATAAGTGATGTGACATATGGCTAAGTATGGTGACCCATATTCAGAATTCGTTCTCTGTGTTTAACCCATCCAAAGTGCACACACACAGCAGTGAATACACACACACACCGTGAACACACACACGGAGCAGTGGGCAGCCATTTATGCTGCGGCGCCTGGGGAGCAATTGGGGGGCCTTGCTCAAGGGTACCTCAGTCGTGGCCGGACCAAGACTCGAACCCACAACCTTAGGGTTAGGAGTCAGACTATCTAACCATTAGGCCACGACTTCCCCAATAGGTGCTTCTGTTTGAAGCTGGATAGATAACTAAGTTGGTGGATAGACTGCACTATATTATAGACTTATGTGTAACATTTTCAAAATCCTTAATAGAACCAAGGTTACATGAGCAAGTTTGCTTTTAGTCACTAACATTCAGAACAGAGCAGAACTGTGTAAACGGTACAATTACTAAAATTCATATATGAATCTTGATTAACATTTCAAACAGGGGTGTCAAACATACAAAACAGGTGTGTTGAGGTGACGCAAATACAGGTCCAAATCCAGACCACTAAATTAATTCAGAACCTGTTTTTGTACTTTCATACTTTCTTAATGTCTTAGGGACCATAGTTTCTGGAATAACTCATTGCTATTATCTAGCTTAATAACAAAATGTGCTAATTATGTTATTCTTAATTAGCAAGCATAAAAGCTTGACATATTAACTATGTATAAATAATTGAAGGGATTCACAGGGCAAAATTTGACATTACATTTACATTACAAAAGTACATTATACAAACATATACACATACACAGTACATATACACATACACAGTGCAAAAAGTTTCAGGCAGGTCTGGAATCCATGATGTAGAGTAAGAATGGTTTCAGAAATAGAAGTGTTAATTGTTTATTTTAATCAATTAACCAAATAGAAAGTAAATGAACAGAAGAGAAATCCAAATCAAATCAGTATTTGATGTGACCACCCTTGCCTGGAAAACAGCATCAGGTCTTTAGGGTACTTTCAGTTTTTGAAGGTCGTCATCAATATCTTGGCGAACTACTGTAACTACAGAGCTTCTGTGGATGTAGGCTGCTTCAAATCCTTCTGTCTCTTCATGTAATCTCAGACAGACTCGATGTTGAGATTAGGGCTCTCTCACGTCCAGGACTCCTTGTTCTTATCTATGCTGAAAATAGCTCTTAATGACATTGGCTGTAGCTTGAACAGCACATGTTGAAACCCCAGTCTGCTTTAAAATCTTCACCTGGGAGAGACCTTGCTAATGCAGTAGAACTACCTTGTGTCTTGTTGCTGTGTTCAGTCTTGCCCTGGTGTTTGACCTGTGACATGAAACTGTCTTCCACAACCTCACCTTAGTAGTAGAGTCTTTTCCCCACCCAGTGTTAAACCTCCTACACAGCTGTTTGTTTCACTTAATCACTGTGTTTCAACCTACATATGAAATGGATGATAATTAAAACCTGCTTGGTGTAATTGCTTAATTATACACCTGACTCTGATCCCGCAAAATCCCTGACTTTGTGCAACGTGTACAAATGTGTACAAGATGCTGGTTTGAAGCTAAAGGGAAGTCACACTAAACATTCATTTAGATCTATTTAGATGTTTCTTCTGTTCACTAAATTTTCATTTTGTAAATTGATAAAAAAACAAAACAAAAAAACAATTCAAACATTTTTGAAAGCATTCTTATGTTCACATTGGTAATGCAACTGCAAACATGATGAGATATGAAGACATCCGTGCAAGTTGACATTGTTCTACAAAATAGACCATGTTAAAAGTTAGAATTAATTTCCTGATTACACAATTGCAGTTTCTGAACATTTAGTACACAATTATAAAGAAAAATGATGTGTAATCACAGTCTCAGGGTATTATCCAGTTGAGGATAGATTTGCTTTTGAGCCTGGTTCCTCCCTAGGTTTCTTCCTCATATCATCTCAGTGAGATTTTCCTTGCCACTGTAGCCTCTGTGTTGCTCATTAGAGATATATTTACATGAAAAAATTATGACTTGTATATATTATATACATACAAGTTATATTCTATTTTTATATTTATGTTAATCTGCTTCATGGCAATGTCTAACAGTTAAGAGCATTACATAAATAAAATTTAATTCAGTTGAATTATAAAATGTTACCTAAAATGAGTTAAAAACCCATGATTTAAAACAGTTAAGACCTTGAACACGCTTTTAAGGACTACACTATCTAATAATAATTCATCCAATAGTAGCAGCCTGCTTGCTTCTAGCAAAAGTCTGTTTCCATAAGAAATTTCCAAAATAGATGAAGCCTACAAAACTGTCTGACATAGTTCTACTCCTATAAATTACCGTACGTGGCAACAACCGTACAGATCGTTCACCTGCATAACAATCAATGAGAAAGAACATTTCAGCATGAAAACGTCTCATTTAAACACAAGGATAAATCACTGGCTAGTTGAACGAAGTGAGTGTGTGTGCTGTGCAAGCAATTGATTTGTCACCACTCTCCGCTTTCCTCACAGTCAGACAAGGTAAAATAACAAAAACAAAATCGATAGATTTTTCTTGCATAATAAAAAAGAACGTATAAAAAACATGAGTAAAACAATACAGCCTAAGTGTGTCGTTTTTTTTATTTTATTTCAGACATCAAACGAGCCACTCCTCTGCTAAGGATTACACAGAGGAGAGGCGAATGATTTCCCTGCTCACAGTCAACATGAAGAAACGTCTACTCTTCCCATCTGCTTTCAGAACTCGTCATAAAATACAGAGCTCCTTTCATGACAGAGAACAAACTGAGGCGTGTAGTGAAGGAGATGATGACAGCCGCACGTGTGCAGCCGCACAGCCCCCACACATACTTTTGTAAAATGAACAAAACAGATCTTAAGTCAACATAATAAGGAATTTAATTCATGTTTCATGAAGCTCTTCTGAAATGTGGAAATAATGCATTTAAATGACTTATCTAAAAACGCTATTGTCAGTGAGTGACAAACAATATACAGCACATCTGAGTGTTACTCCACATACTATCACTGCATGTCATCAGAGGGATCATCAAGCATTTCTCTACATAGATTTGCATAACACATTGTCATGGGTTACACAGTGAGAGCAAAAAAGACATTTCCAGCAATGTCTGTGAGCAATGGGGCTTAATGCTTATGCTTTAACACATACTACACACGTACTAAAGGGAACACGGCCACAAATGGAACATGGTCTGAAAGTAGCATTTTCACCTGCTATTATAGTATGACCCTCTTTGTGCTGCAAATGTGGTGTGTGTGTGTGTGTGAGGGGGAGTGAGAGAGAGAGAGAGAGAGAGAGAGAGCATACGTGTGTGTGTGTATCAGTGTGTGTCAGAAAGAGAGAGTTTGTATGTGCTTTTGTGTAAGTGTGTGGATGAGGGGAGAGAGAGAGAGAGAGAGAGAGAGAGAGAGAGAGAGAGAGAGAGAGAGAGAGAGCATATGTGTATGTATGTGTGTGTGTGTGTGTGTGTGTGTGTGTATCAGTGTGTGTCAGAAAGAGAGAGTTTGTATGTGCTTGTGTGTAGGTTTGTGGATGAGGGGAGAGAGAGAGAGAGAGAGAGAGAGAGAGAGAGAGAGAGAGAGCATATGTATGTGTGTGTGTGTGTGTGTGTGTGTGTGTGTGTATCAGTGTGTATCAGTGTGTGTCAGAAAGAGAGAGTTTGTATGTGCTTGTGTGTAGGTTTGTGGATGAGGGGAGAGAGAGAGAGAGAGAGAGAGAGAGAGAGAGAGAGAGAGAGAGCGCTACGACACCATTTTAAACTTTATAATATACAGCAACAAATCCTTTCACATTACCACCAATTAAGCGTGCAATTAAATTTAATTCATTTTTGGCAGGGTTGTTGAAAAGATAGTTTTTATTTTTGGTATTTGACAGCTCATTCCCAAGACACTCGTTCATTTGAGCATGCTTAATAATCTGTTTTGCTTTAAAATAGGTTATTAATTCTTAGTCATATCATGAATTTCAAGACTTGGCTCTGGATCCAAAAAACCCTCTACCAAAACGTGTCTAATCTAGTGGATTTTCCTCTGCATGGGTTTGCAAAGTAATTAATGAAATATGACCTTTAGAAATTAAATACAGAAATGTTTAAAGAATATATAATAAGTTTTTAATACATTTCATTAACCCAAAGAATCAATACAAAGCTGTTTGCCACTGTAACTTTGTATAGTCTTCTAGTCTGAGAAGTCTTCAGGACATGAATATGGAAAAACTTGGGACAAATCAATGTGCAAAACAAATGTGGCATGAAAGACGAGGAGGCAGACGTTGGCCTAGAGACTTAAACAATTCACTGTGAATTAAAGGGATGACGCTATGCTCTATAAGGCACCTTTATCCTGAGCAGTCAAGCGGGATATTCTCATTTTTAGCAATACCTCTCAACTCCACTATGCTATAGGCACATCAGACTTATGGTGATGAGAAGATACGTTTACCGTTTAAATACATTTTGCTGGCTGAATTTGAAACCCAGTGCTTGTTGTTGTCATCCACTAACTGGAGAAATAAACTCCTTCATCTTCACAACATTCCCGAGAGCTCTCGAGAGTGAATAGAAGTAAGGAGAGTAAGGAAGAGAACGAGAAATTGGGGAGAAAAGGGAATGAAAGCAGGTAGTGCATCTTCTTATCTTCCTGGCACTCATTTCTTTCTGCTGAACATCAACAAGGGGGCCTGTCCAGACTATGTGAGGAGAATGGCATGATTAACATACCATAAAGCCTCTCTCTGTCCCAGGCTAATCTCCCTTTGTGTGCCATCCTATCATGAGTATTCTTGACATTTCTACATCTTATGCAAGGACTTGCTTGCCTTAATCATACTGCTACTGATAGATGTGAGCGTGCATGTGTGTGTATGTGTGAATGTAAGCAGGTTGTCTAGGGACAGGGTCTCGTGTGTAGGTGACGGCCAGCTCTAGTCACATCCTCGCAAATTAACAGCATTTCCAGGCCTGCTGGGATATTGTTAGTATGCAGCATGTGAATATTAACACGGCCAGCAAGAGTGCGCATGATCCAGCTGGCCCAAAGAAGGGCAAAAGAAGAAATAAACGGCCAGGCTTATGCAGCAACCTGGCCGCAATCTTTCAGCCAATAATTCAAAAATGAAACAGTCATAAGGTCCACACTCACTTTGATCTCTTCCTGCAATGATGAAGCAGGTTTCCCTTTTTTATGAGGTATCTATCAGTGTCTAGGTTTTATCTGCAGAGATTTTCTCAAATCCACTTCTTACCGTGGAGTAGACAGACAGAGAGACACTCTGTGGAAAATCTTCATTCATGTGAATGTTGTCTATTCCAATTGAGCTGTCAGCTTTATGTTTACATGCAGCCTAATAATCTGTTAATAATCTGACTGACAGCTCAATCAGATAAAAAAATGCTCATGTATACACCACAAAGTCTGCAGGACTAGAGTAAACCAATTAAGGCCAATCACACTGAAATCCCAGTGCAGTCAAGCAGGGTGAGAAATCCCTTATATAATCCATTAAACAAAAGAAAAACAGTCATGTAAACCTTTCTGTTTGAATGCTTTCACTATCAAAATCTGCATTGTGTTCAGAGCATGTATTGAGTCACAGAAATTATTTTGAACTCAACAAAACAATCAGCATGTTATTAAAAAGCTAAATGTGCAGCCTGGTTTTTTTTATTGTTATGGTCAGGCTTGCACTGAGCTTTGCTTCCCATGTGCACATAACTTGGATTGGATTACAGAGTGATTTTTTACAGAGCATCCATTTTAGTATACAGACTATAAACAGCTCAGTCTGAATCTGTAATGAGTTCATACACAACTGTGGATGTAAACATTGTCTACGACTGGACATCAAGGCAGAACAGATGCATGCAATAAAATGCAATGCTGTTCAACTTCATCTGAACACCTGTCTTATAGCATTCTACTAACTAACGTTAGGCTGCAACACAGTTTGTCTATGTTAATGCATGACAATCAATATTGTACCTGAGCATGCCAAATCAATGACTTGCTTCTATAAACTTTCGCAGCCTTGCTTGGGGGTGTTTCAGTCTGCTATCAAATTGCAGTCAGAGAGTGTGCTTGGTGTCACTAACGTGGTGCCTCAGGCACTCTGTAAACATAGCCTTAAAGCTCAAGCACTCCGTGGTTCTATCCATGGTAATGACACGCTGACAAAGCAAAACGCAGTCTGCTCGGCCTGATAGCTACGGTTCGCCCAGTCGTATGACCGAGTGTTTAATTGCCATAGCAACAGCTAGCTGCTTCATTGCATGCCGCTTCGATCTCAGTCTCCCTAGAGCACCAGGTCATGAATATTTCAAGAGTCCCTGCATGTGACAGCAAGGATAAGTTTCAGCTCAAGGAAAAAAATCACTCTACATTCAAAAGTCATAATAGAGATGAGCAAAGCACAGAAAAAAGAAATGTGTTGTAATGGCCTGAGAGCCTGACACCCTGTGGTGTAAAGCACTGAATTACCTCTTGCTTTTCTTATGGAACCAGGTGGTTGGGGATGGAGGGTCTGAACTTTTAAATAACCATGAAGCAGATCATTCTTTTAATATTGAGCAATAAATTGTTTAACCTACACATACCATTGACAAGATTCTATAAATTAGACACACCCTCATGCCTACAATACCCTTCTGCACCCCCCTGCTACTCTACCCTTCTGCACCCCCAGCTACACTACCCTTCTCCACCCCCCTGCCACTCTACCCTTCTGCACCCCTCTACTACCCTACCCTTCTTCACCCCCAGCTACCCTACCCTTCTGCACCCCTCTACTAACCTACGCTTCTGCACCCCCCTGCTATTCTACCCTCTTCTGCACCCCACCCCCACCCTAACAACTTGCCTCTCTACATCAGACAGGCACCCACTGTTTCCTTATTTAAAAACTGGTTGAAAACACATTTCTATTCCCTGGTTTTTGTTTAATTCTGAATTATTGCTGTTATTATTTTATTTTGTTAGTATTTAATCATTTTATTATCTGTATTTTATGATGTACAGCATTTTGTATTCAGCTTTGGCTGTTTTAAAAGTGCTTTTTAAATGTATTATTATTATTATTATTATTATTATTATTATTATTATTATTATTATTATAAATCTTTATCATTGAAAAATATTCACCTGTCAGATACATTTTTGATACTGATGGATGTTTTCCATTTAGATCTTCAGCACCTTTCAGATGGTTAAAATAATTTCTCTGTTCTAAAAAATCATAATGGATTCCATTGAAAAACTATACTAGTAATATCTAATTTGAATTTATTTCATATTTTATATAAGAATTTTTTGAAGCTTCCTCTGAGAATTGTCTTATCGGACAAGAGAAATATCAGATGTTACAGATGTTTTTGAATGGGATCCATTTGGGTTCTTATTTAGGGAATCCAATGTGATATTTTTAAGACGTTTCTGTACTGATGAAACTGATGCTGCTTTATAAATAGTGTATATTTACGAAATTCTAGGTGTTTAAAACTTTCCGCTCCCTAAATTATTAATCTTTAATTCTTTAAGTAATGATTCATTCTTTAATTAATTATTAAAAGTTCTGTAGCCTAAAACATTACCCAATGCTATTTACATAGTTCAGCAGAGTTCCAATAAGAATAATATTATCAACAATAATTATATATTATTAACAATAATAATAAAAATCAAATAACAGGACCTTACAGGTGTCAGGACTCAGCCCGGACTTTTGGCCATGTGCCTTTGTTTACGTTCCTCATCACGTGTCTGCCCCGCCTTCGTCTGCCCCTCCCTGTCTCCACACCTGTTCCTAATCATGTCTCATTGTCTTTTGTATTTAACTGTGCCGCGTGGAATCAACTGTTGTCTTTGTCTGGTCTAGTCTGTGTTATGTTTCATGTTTTTCGTTATTAAACCCTGTTTAGTTTGCTATCCTGCGTTTGGGCCCCTTTTATCCTGCGTTCGTGACAGATGATTCCGCCGTACTAAGACCCAGCAGGATAGCGACAGTCTGGGCCGGCCGATTGGGAGCATTTTTTTCTTTTTCTTCTTGGACCTTTTTTCCTGGACTTCGTGGTTTTGGTGACATCAGTCCGCATTTTTTCGGTGAGGGACTTCACCCCGCTTCCGATTTCTCCACGGGGGGGCGCCGCCTAACTTCCTGGTTGCGGGCCATGTCACCAGCCAGAGTTTTGTTTTGTTTTTCGGTGTCCTACAGTATGTCATCGCCCCGCACCTGTTCGGTGGGGGGCATCGCTTCACATCCGGTTTCCGTGGAGGACGCCGCCCCACTTCCTGTCCGCGGGGGGTGTTGCAGGCCCGTGTTTTGCATCCGTGTATTTTTTAGTTTTTATTTATTTATTTTTTTTCTGTTCTGTGGAGGATTTTTTTTTTGTTTTTTTCCCCTGCCCTCCTTCCCTTTCCTGGTTTCTGAGAGGTGGGTCTGGCCGTGGTGCGTCGGGGGCTGCGTTTGGCTGCTCGGCTGTGGACGTCGCTCGTTCCCCCCCCTGCTCGGCTGTGGACGTCGCTCGTCCCCCCCTGCTCGGCTGTGGACGTCGCTCGTCCCCCCCCTGCTCGGCTGTGGACGTCGCTCGTCCCCCCCTGCTCGGCTGTGGACGTCGCTCGTCCCCCCCTGCTCGGCTGTGGATGTCGCTCGTCCCCCCCGCTCGGCTGTGGACGTCGCTCGTCCCCCCCTGCTCTGCTGTGGACGTCGCTCGTCCCCCCCCTGCTCGGCTGTGGACGTCACTTGTCCCCCCCTGCTCGGCTGAGGACGTCGCTCGGCCCTCTCTGGCTGCGCCGCCGTGTGCCTCACTCCCCCCACCTGCCTCGCCGTGTGCCTCGCTCCCCCCACCTGCCTCGCCGTGTGCCTCGCTCCCCCCACCTGGACCCCATCGGGACTATCAAGACGGGTTGGCGAGTCGGGAGCCGCGCCTTGGGGGGGCTCTGTCAGGACTCAGCCCGGACTTTTGGCCATGTGCCTTTGTTTACGTTCCTCGTCACGTGTCTTCGTCTGCCCCTCCCTGTCTCCACACCTGTTCCTAATTGTGTCTCATTGTCTGTGACTGTGCCGCGTTGCCTTGTGCAGTGTGGAATCAACTGTTGTCTTTGTCTGGTCTAGTCTGTGTTATGTTTCATGTTTTTCGTTATTAAACCCTGTTTAGTTTGCTATCCTGCGTTTGGGTCCCTTTTATCCTGCGTTCGTGACAACAGGACAAACTAAAATCACAATAGGATTTCTTGACAAGGTCCTTGAAATCACAAACACACAAGTTTAGGGTGAAATCTAAACAGGCTTTTAAAATGAAGCTACTCAAGAATTGGGAAAACTCTTCAAACAAACAAAATCAAACATTGTTGATAAAAATAAAAATTATTTCATTACATACTTTCGATATATATAGTACATACAGATATGAATGTTATAATTACAATAGATTTAACCCGCTCAGCAAATATACTCTATGCAAACACACAAACAACGATGCTAAATAAGTGAAATTTGATTTATGAGATGATTTATGAAAGTCCTGTTTTGGGTATAACAGGAGTTCAGCCTGTAGCCTCCATGGGTCACTTTCCTTTTGGACAAGGCAAAATGTCCCATTAAACTTGTGTCACTCGGCACAGCCATTGTAACAGTAGTGTCTACAGGCCTACAATGGAAAAAGGTCATTTAAGTGAAATTAAGGAGAGCAAAAGTTGCACTGATTTTCTTTAGTTTCTCTCTCCAAGTAAGCACGAGTTCTTCTCCTAATCAGAAATATGTGCTTCATGTTTAAACGTATTTATATTAAACTTATTCTATATACAGTACATGATTCATCAGTGCACTATAATATACACCTGCAATTTAATATTCACTGACAATTCTGATGCTATTCATTTGTCACAGCAAAAATAAATACGTGCAGGTAAATATTTTGAAGAAAACAATTAGAAAGAGGGAAGTAATTGGACATTTACATAATTAAAACCACATCTTATTAAATTTTAACATTCATTTGAGATAAAGACTAGGAAACAAATAATGAATCAGACTATAGTGTTAGGAAGTCAATTCATATTCCACGTGTCATTTTAATAGATGTTATGAACAGATTCGCCTACAGGATGTCGCTAAAAGCAAATGACGCGGAGCAGAGTGAAATTAATGACTGGGTACTAACAATTAAAAGATTAATCATCTTAAGGGAAGAAATAACAGTGTGTGTTTGTGGTATCGGCAGACATTTCAACAAAAACAACACACAATGTTCAGAATTTTTAAAACACACAACAAATTTGCCTGTGGTCAAGTGTCCTTTCTTTATTGGATGTTTTCCTAAATATAGAAAATATATCTGAAGGGCAGAAACTGGTTAATCACCTGATTTTGGATCAGTGTACAAGCCATCTCAAAAGCTGGATCTAGTTTAGAAAGTCATTTTAGTTCTTTGATAGTGTGTTATTTCTGAATTCAGTACCATGATTTGGGGTGGTGGGTGGGGCATTAAATGTCACCACAAGGACAGGACTATCTGACAGAATGACCTTTGGATGGTTCCCAATAGGAGAATGAATAGTTCTGTATGAATTAATAATGATGTCATTGGAAGGTCCTAGCAAGTACATAAGAACAAAACAATCTAGTTGGTTTTAGTCTCAGTTTCTTCCATGAGCCTTCACATAATGTCATTAGTGCTTAGGCAAATTGTCAGATATATATATATATATATATATATATATATATATATATATATATATATATATATATATATATATATATATATATATATGTATGTATATGTTACAAGTTCTTCCTATGAAAGTTTCTTATAGTTACTGAAGGCTTTATATTGATAAATGTAAGTGGGGCAGCTGTAGGGGAAAGCTGTTCCTCCTCGCACAAGTAAATACAGAAGTAAACACCTGCAGTGTAGGTGCTGCACTGTAAATCTACTTATACCATAGAGCCGTTAAATTCTCAACTCAGAAGGAGTGGATTAACATTACATAAGAGCAGCTCTGACAACTCGGCTGTAATCCAAACCACAGGTTTATATTAAAGTGCTCGTTATAATGCATCATATTCTCTATAAAAGCTCATTTCCAGAGGCATGTATGGCTTTAAACATAATAATCAACTGAGTAAAAAGTGTAGTTATTTGTGAAAGAAAAATATCTTATCATTGATTATGGTGAATCTTTCACTAAGGAGATATTTGTTTAACATTTATGGAAGAAGTTCAGGTATCAGTATTTTGTCCATGGGAAACATTTCAGTATAGAGGACCTTCTAGTTTCTTGGTATCACGATGAGCTGAGATTTATTTCATATCAAGAAAGAGAAAACAAAAGAGGCTTTTCTCATGTCTCACAGATAATGTTCAAAGTTAAATGTAACTGGTTAAAAATACTGTTCATATAGTTTCTTAATAAATACACAGATCAGCCATCTGACAACATTAAAACTACCTACATATGTAGAAGCTTTTTCTAGTGAACCGGGATCAGCAACCCTATGATCATACCAATGGATGAGATTAGTGAGATTTAGGCACCTGTCACCCTGTCACTGGTTCACCACTTGTCTTTCTTGGACCACTTTTATAGCAATGCATACTGGGAACCCTGCTGTATTGGAGATGCTCTGACCCAGTCGACTCAGTATATAGACCATTTTTCCAGGTTCCAACACATCCATTTCTAGCTGGCTGTTTGTTCACTTGCTGCCTAGATATATCCCACTTCCTACAGGTTCCATTGCAGTGAAATAATCAATGTTATTCATTTTGCCTGTCAGTGATTTTAATGTTATGGCTTATCTGTCTATAAAATTGTAATCACTGGCAAACTGCTGTGCCTATACTTCAGAGCAGTAACATTAACTCTACTTCATGTCAGGGCACATCAGACCACCATGTGCTTGATTATTTTGCACCCTGTTGTGTTTTGTTCCTTGCAGAATTAATATGAGGAGGCCCATTTCACCTACACTATCTTAAAATATTCTCTATCTCTGCGACTGCGACTGAAAGTAGACTCACTCATCTCAGCTAATATCTGCCCCCTAGCTACAGAGGCAGAGAATAATAAATAAATAAATAAATAAATAAATAAATAAATAAATAAATAAATAAACACAGACAGATTTTCAAAAGTAAACAGAGGTCTAAAAATTTGGTTTTGCTGGACATCAAAAGATGCTTTGAGGCTGGAATTTATTATATCATTTTGTAAGGTGAATTTCATCCATTTTGTTAGTAATGTACTGAAAGAGGAGCATCAGGTCAGTGATGGTGACAGAGAGAGAGAGAGAGAGAGAGAGAGAGAGAGAGAGAGAGAGAGAGAGAGAGAGAGAGAGAGAGAGAGAGCGCAGAAGCCACAGGAGAATATTGTAAGGTCTCATCCCATGCCTTTTCTCTTTATCCAATTTGTAAGGCCAAACACAGAGAGCACTGGGGACGGCCTAATGCAGTCATAAGAGCCCCAACACATAAAGCATGTATGGCATAAAGAATAGAGGGAAGAGAAAAGAGAGCGCTGAACCAAATGTCTTCCTGTACATAATGATGTGCTGCTGCTGAATATTTCAGTGTGAGGGTTGTTAAAAACCTTTTCATGAGAGTCATATTGTGTGCTGAAGACAGAAAGGGACTGTGAACATTTTTTGATAAACTTACTTATCAACCTCAACACTGAAAACAGTGGAACAATAACACTGGGGTCTGAGATAGAGACATCTTGTACACAGAAGTGTAAAAAAAGATAAATTTATTAATAATTAATGTAAGAAATAACAGGATGGTTAAACCTGATAAAATTTTCATCTATAACACAAAGATTTTCGACGATATCTGAAATTTATAGTGCTGAACACATGGTACAGTCTGTATCACATATCATACTGTTAGAACAGTAAAACTCAAAATTGTGCTTTCTGATTGATGAACAAATTGTTCCTTATTTTTAATAATCAGTTCACAAGACCATATGCACTGCACAAAACACTACATAGCTTCAAAACAATTATGATTGAACTTTATGATTATATAGTAGACAGTCAATGAAGCGAAATAGCTTATAAATCTCTCAGGGTTTCTTTTAAATTCCGTCTCGTTTTTTTTATACAGCAAGACTAACCAAACCTTACATCATTTTTTGGAACAATACCACTTTTTGTCTCAGTATCCAGATCTGTGAACAACTCAATAGCAATCTTTAAGTCTCACCTGACTTCCTGTCAATTCTTCTCCTGTCTTTCTTTAACCTTGTTAAAGAATCTTTCCTGAATAGTGTTGGAAAGTATCTGACAGATATCCATAAAAACAAGAAGGCCTCATCCAAGCTATGGAGTTGGTGGTGAAATAGCTGTATTGTCACTAAGGATTGGACAAGATGCCAAACTTGGAAATATTTGACTTCCAAGGCCAGAGACAAGATCCTGAGGCACAATAAATCCACAGGTCTTTATACTGTTTCTAACAAGTCTGAATGCTTTCCATAGAACTTATATATGTTCGTGTTATTCTGTATTGTCCCCTTTTCTCAGTCTCAACAGTGCATTTATTATCAGTTCATTATTGTTTCTGTTGAAGTCTTATACAGTATATGCAGTATATTTTTTCTTCATCATCTAGCTTCTAATCAGTGCCTATGATCTTGAGGAATTTTAGTGTTTTAAATGATTTTAAATAGTTTGCTTTTAGTAAATTGAGACTTTCTATTTCTGGCATTATTTAAAGGGAATGTGCTTTAGCAGTTATAAAAACAACAACCAGTATTTAAAAAGTAAGCATGATAATGCCTGAGTTTTGCCTTAGAGCAGTGAGAAATATGAATCAGTTCCTATATGCACAGAAGAACTGAATGACAGACAAGTCCAATGTTTCTTTTGTGAGCGTGATTCCCCAAGAAATTTAACATCTCTTGTGGTGCGAATCCACCTGTTTGCACCTTACTTGTGTTTTTCTCTGGATAGATGAAAGCACTTCTCACATTTACACCCGTACTTGACCTTTAAAAAAAGTCAGACATCAGCGTTCTACCTCAAGTTGGCTTCATCAAGGTTAAAGAATTGCAAAAAAGATTAGAGAAAGCAATCATGTGGATAAGAAAGAGATACTGAGGGAATGAGCACAAGAGAGAGAGTGAGAGAGAGATTGAGAGAGAGAGAGAGAGAGAGAGAGAGAGAGAGAGAGTGTGAGTGAGTGAGAGAGAGAGAGAGAGAGAGAGAGAGAGAGAGAGAGAGAGAGAGAGAGAGAGAGAGAGATGGTTGTTGGAGTCATGGTAAGAAACAAAAGAATATTTTCTCAGTTCTTCTGAGGTATAATGCAATTAATATCTAAATTTTAAAATCAAACCTTTAAGCATTAAAATTGTTTTACCATAATTTCTTCTCATCTGGTCATAAATGCTTATTTACTGCATATAGTATCACGGAACAGCATTTTCCAGTGATGTTTTCCAGGGTTTTTGATACTTTATCACATACGTCAGGGATTATACAGTACGAGGCTTGGTGTGCAGTACACAATTTGGATACACAATGTGGAGTAATGCACAGCTAGCCATGAATTATTCTGCTAATAACATGGTTACATGCCAGTACTGAAAAGTTACAGCTGTCAGTGATGTTTGCAGTGCAAAATCTGATTAAAAGAATCATTATTTTTTGTTATTATAAATGGGTTGCGAGATCTAGAATTTTGCATGTTCTGAATCATACACAGGGATAAAGTAGTCCGATACATTACATTTATTTGAAAGAGAGAGAGAGAGACAGATAGAGGGATCGTGTGTGTGGGAATCTGTGTGAGTCTGTGCTGCCTCTATACTAATAATTAATTTGCTAGCTTAACTATTTCAAAACATTTGATTTATTTGACCAAAATTGTTATATTCAAGTTAAATGGCATGCAAAAATGTTCCATGCAGCTAAGTAAGGTAATTATTAAATGTTTACAATAGCTGTGTGTAACTGTATGTTTCTATGGTAACATGTTATTTTCATTATGTTTATTAGGGATTGCATTAATTTAGAGTGGTGATTAAACTGACTTGAACTACCTGAGCATTCAATGACTTGAACACCCACCTTCCAGCCAATCAGAATTGAGTATTTAGAGTGACTATGGTACAAATAGTTTGTTTTAAACACTTATTATAAAGTATATTGCCACGAGTATGTGGACACCTGACTAATCATATTCCAAAAGCATGGCTAATATTAATTGGTCCACTCTCCTATGACATCTTTAGGAACGGCTTTTCACTAGAGTTTAGAACGAGGCTGCGGGGATTTGTGCATTCAAGCAAAAAAAGTGTTCAGTGAGGTTGAGGTCAGGATAAGCTTTTGTACAGCAACCTTTCCAAACCATGTGTTGGTGGACCATTCTTAGTGCACTGGGGCACTTTCATGCTGGAACATGATTGGGCTAGTCCTCTTAGCTCCTGTAAAAGGAAATCTCGACAAATCTGTGCTTCTGAGTTTTTGGCAACAACATGGAGAAGCCCCACACGTGGGTGCTATGGTCGGGTGTCCCATTTTGTTGGCAATAAGTGCAAATGTGCAATATAATCCTGCGTCATATTGTCTAGAATTGCCCTAGCTAATACATTCATGCTGGAGCATTCTCGTTGTGTTTCATTTTGTTTGCTGTTTTGATCTTTGCTTATTATTTTTGGATTCTGTACTTTGGGTTGGATTTGTCAAATGATCTGTGTATTTACAGTTACCTGGATTTCTGACTTTTTTTTAATTTGCACGTTACCATGCTGTTTTATTTATTTAATTAATTTTTTTATTAAAGCTCGCTCCATGTCTATATCACAAAAAAAAGACAATAGTCAATTGAATGATTTGTATACGCTACATACATTTCTCATCCCATAAACAAATTGCTCATCATTATGAGATATCTTCTGGTAATTTTCTTTTTTGGCACATTTGAATAATATGGAGAATTAAATGAAAAAATAAAATGCACAGGGTAGGCGGGTACAAAATGGTGGCGAGAAGGAAGTGTCAAAGGATTGAGTGAAGGAGTGAAGGAGTGTCTAAGAGAGTATGAAAGCACTGGTATATTATGAGCACCAGAGTGTGGAGAGGTGATGGAGTGCTGAAAGCAGGAAGCCATGTTAATCCTTTTCCTGTTGGAAGATGGGGATGGAGAATGGTTGGAGCTGTGCAACACGGCCATGAGGAGCTGGAGAGGAAACACCCGCTGTAATCCCCAGCTTTACATGCTGTAATTCTGCAGGGGAACCTGAAACACACACACGCTTCTACACGCACACATCAGGACCGCTAAAGCTCTCTGCCAATATCCACACTTTAAAATATTTATGTTCAGAGGTGAACAAATCGTAAAATCATTATCCAGGACTGGAAAGTGGAAGCTGCAGTGTGCAGTTGCCCAGTTCCATGGATCGCTTGCCCAAAATGCTAAATGACTATGATACAAATAAAACACATAGCAAGCTTGTTTTATTTGCATAAGTTAATACAGAATAATGGAAATGAACATGTACAGTATATGATCAAGTTTGAGCCCTGGGAAATAACTATTGGCAAACGTTTCACTTGTGAAATGGGGAGTTCTGTGCTCAAGTTACATACAGTATAAAATGTAAAAGTATATAAAATAATTAAATTTAAATTTAAATTTTTATATTTGTGTCTATTAATCCAACTAATAAACACCATTCTACTGTCAGCCAGCATATCGCGAGAAGTCGAGTTGCACCACCATGAAGCACAATACATTTAAACATACAAACCAAATGAAAAGTTCTTTTTTTGTAGAAGTCAATAAGGAGCAAGTTTCCCCCCCCCTTTTTTTGACTTATCTTCTGGCTAACTATGAATTAAAAATACTGATAGCTTGAAATCCCCTGAGATTGGATTTATAAGAAGAGTTGTACCAAATACAAGGATTTTCTCCTGTATTCTTTGCAAGCATAACTGAGAATTCATAGCATTTTATACATCAGCAGGAGCCCAAGAACTCACGATACTGTTCTAAAAATGTTACAGCTCTAGAAAGTACTGTAGGCAGAAAAATGGGGAGCCATTTGAGATGCCAGGACAGACAACTGGCAATAAGCCTGTAAAAAGGAAACAACCTGGCTGGTATGTGTGTGTGTTTGTGTGTGTGTGTGTGTGTGTGTGTGTGTGTGTGTGTGTCTGTGTGACTGCCTCCAGATGTCACATGCTGTTTAACTCCACTATTCTCTCTTGCTTTCACACAGATCCATGGAACAACACCATACTGTAAATAAATAATACAGAAGCTTGGTGTACTGTGACTTGAAATAAAGTAGGGATCTCCTCTAGCCACAGAGCTGAAGATTCATAACACCAAAGAGATTTCCTTACCCATGGGTGGAATAAAATTTATGGCTTGAGGACGGAAATCTTTCTAAGGATGCTTGGCCTAAAGATATTTATATCTGTAGGATATCAACACAAGCATGTAGCATATGTCAAAAAAAAAACAATATACTGTATACCTAAAAGAAGTCAACATCTGAACATAGTTCCTACAGTTTTAAAAATGCAGTAAACATTCTTGTTCTTTGAGGTTAATCTTTAAATAACCTGAACATAAGACCACCTCTGACCGGGACAGAGTATGGTACAAGTAGACCAATCACAGCATCAGTATTGCGTTATTTAAGAAATGCATTATTACCATCATGTCCATTTTATTTGACACACCTACTATGATCTCATTTAAAACGATTATTGAATCTGATGGAGAAAAAAACCTATAAGATGTTCCTGAGCTACTCCCTGACCATCCCTTAAAATTTACTCTCAGTCAGTGCTTTTCAGGGGTATCAGGACAGAACTGGCTAGAAATTTGTGCACATACCATGTACGATGAGCACAGATATGTTTCAAGGATTGATAAAAAGGAGCTGACAGCCAGTCAGAGGAGAGTTAAAGCCAACAAGAAAAGAACAACCATCCACTTAAATTCAAGGTCAGAATCACATGTGACTGAGGCAGTCCTCTGTTCTCAGCAAACTCCAGTCTGCCCTCACGTCTCAAGCCTCATTCCTGTCTGTTGTCATATCTGTGTTCTGAATGCCTATGTGCACAATGTTTTTTAATAATTCCTCACTACAACAACAAATTTGGTGTTGGCTTGGTGTCTCTCTATCGATTCTCTCTAATGTCTATTTAATCATATCCAACTAAAAGCTATATTACAACATCATCCACATCACGAGTTCTGTAGAAAATGTCTTTCTGACAAACTGGTAAATTGAGAAGAGACCGCGGATGAGCATAAGACGCCCAGGACATTTAACACATCAGCTATCTACTGGGAGTTGTCCAGGTGAATTGTGCAAAGAGAGAAAGCCTCCGAAGCAGGACAAATCAATGAGTCTCTCTCTCTGTCCCTGTGGGCAAAGGCAGCTCTTCTAAAAGAACACCTGAATCTACCTAATGGAATGGAAAATTGGGGGAAATAGAGTAATGTACCCAGGGGGATATCCTTTCCACCATGCAGTTTTCACATAGTTAATATGAAAATTTCTATAGCCTTCACTCGGTCAGCACATTAGCTATTACAATTCAAAACAAATTTCCAGCTGATAAAATGCCATTTAAAGAAAATCTGCTGAACAACAATATGTCTTAACTAAGTCCTTTTAATGTCAGTTGCTCCAAACGATCAACCACAAGTCAGTCAGGATTAGCAGCATAGAGCAGGGAAGTAGGGAAATCAACCTCTCAACTACTCACATTGAAATGACATTTACAAGAAATTGATGTTCTGTTTAAACTAAATTTAAGCGACTTAGCACACATCTCAAAGCAACACACACACACACACGACATTAGCATGACACACAGCCTCCTTAACTTCAAGGGCACGTGTTACACAACAGATAAAGAAAAACCCTGCAGACATGAAACAGTATAAAAAAATTAAGACATGGAAATAAGCATGAGACATGAGGTATGTAAAATAGCTGGTTACCTAATAGAGTATTTACATTTTATATGAAAAGTATGCACTTTTATCTGAAGTGACTTACGATTGAGGAAATACAAGTCAAGTGATGTACTAAGCGGAGTAATGCTACCATATGAGCAGAGAAAGGTGCTTGTTATTTTATTTTCTATTTTTTTAACAAGTTAGGGATTAGGTCACAGAAGAGTTGGGTCTTTAGCCTTTTTTTTAGTACCAGTTTATGTTGTCTGGATTGAGATAGGAAATTCATTCCACCAGTAAGGGACAGTCAGTTTAAAGCTTGAAAGGATACTGAATGTAAATCATTGTCATAATAATGGCCTTTTCAAAAGTTACATTACAGTCGTCTGCAACGTGTCGTCTCTTATTGCCAACTCTGCCGCCACATTTTTCAATCTGCTGCTCATGCGACATCACAGGGCAGTCTTCTGGCCTTAGAGGGCAGTGAACACCACTTATTTAAACATCCCAGACTCTCAAGAGTCAATCTTATTGACAGGGGCAAAAAGAGTGCCATCCTTCCCTCTCTAAGAGCAGAGCCAATCTTGCACTGTTGGACTCTGTAGCAATGTGTGGCAGAGGCATCATATGGTTCTGTTCTTGCCACGGTTTTTACTGTGCTCTGTGAAAACTCTTACCAAACTCAAAGGTTAGAATGGGTTTTTTAATGCAGCTTCAGTGAATACATTTTGGTCTTATTAATGCAGACCAGGAG
The DNA here is from genome assembly GCF_030014155.1 of Tachysurus vachellii. Taxonomy (NCBI): domain Eukaryota; kingdom Metazoa; phylum Chordata; class Actinopteri; order Siluriformes; family Bagridae; genus Tachysurus; species Tachysurus vachellii. Next base: position 13,181,518 of record NC_083470.1, read on the forward strand.
GCACAGCGGTGCAGCAGGTACTGTGTTATTGCTGCCTTGCAGCTCCATTGTTCCCGGTTCAAGCCTGAGCTCAGATTTGATGCTGGCAGGTGAATTGGCTATACTAAATTGCCCCAAGGTTTATGTGAGTGTATGAATGTGTGTGCATGGTGTCTTGTGATGGACTGGTGTCTCATTCAGGGTGCATACCCAACCACCCACCCCCACCCCCAGTGGCACTGGGATAGCTACCCTCATGGAATCTGAATCCAATGTGACTTTGACTAGGATAATTCAGTTCCTGAATATGAATGAAAAAAGAGTGAATAATGCAAGCCTACCGTGATCTGTTCCTGGTCCACCAGTTTGTTTCAATATATATTTCACTGAAGGTTCAAATGTTGCATTTCTATCTCTACAACTTGGTATTCTGTATAGTTCAGCAGTGGCGAGAAAGAAGGAAGTGCCTTACAATGTGTTTGATCCCTTCAAAAGCAATTATCTTCCCTCATTAAGAAATCTTGCTTAATGTAATTACTTTGTAGTTAAAATATTCATTTCATCCTCTGGACGTGCGGTACGGTTCTGGGTTTGTTAGAGAACAATTATCTTTAATGAGATCAGACAATTTAATCTGTGCACAGTGGCATCCTATGCTCTTGTGTATATTAGGAGGCTGTGAGCTGAAAAGAAGGATGAAGCTCTTCGGCCAATGATAAGGCAAGAATCAATAACATGGCCCTCCTCCGTGGCCGACTGATGACCCTCGTGTTTACGACCATGTCCCAGCCTCATCTGATTCCGTTTCTCTGCCTGTCAGTTCCTAATATGATGCTCATGTGTGGAATCCTGTATTATACAAGATGTCTCCATTTCATCAGGTTAAAAGCTCAGGCCAGTGGATTTGCAACAAAAACAGTATAATCAATTGTAATAAAGCACTTGAAACAATTATGTAGTTTATACTAGCTATTCTTACAAAGGTGGCAGCCTAACTATAAGTCAAACGTTGGAAAGGTTGCTATGATAGAACTGCTATGCAGAGGAATGCATTGAGGTTTCTTAAACTTACTGCGCAGCAGTGACTCATTCACCTTCATCATTGCTTCTTCCATGTCTTAGCCATCAGGATTAAATTATAGTTGGAGATCTGGATCAGGTTGGCAATTTATTTCAGTAGAAGAAACACAGAAGGAGTACTATGTGAAAGCTACCACTGCAGAAATGGGACTTTAGGCAATAGTAATTTTACCAGTGATCTGACCCATGGAAACAAAAGGACAGGGCAGAAAATGTTCATGACACCATCCGGTCTAACATATAAAATCACTAAAGCTGAAAAAGTAGTGATAAAGTGGTCAAATTGGGTAGATTTTTATGGCAAGGCGCGCTTTTCACTGACATTTTACTCCTAATCCACCAAAGTGCTGGAGGCTTCCAGTCTTCAATGTTGTCACCTTGATCTTAATGAGTGCTGCTAAATTTAGCCCAAGAACACTCTCAGTTTGGCCTCCGAGGCAACTTTGTCAGTGACATGCACTTTATATAGCGTACTTCTGTCATGTTACTGGCTGTTAGTTCATCAATCAAACGAGATTGTAAATGTGCACTACATAACATTGTTTCCTTTAATGAGAGCTCAAACGCATAATATCCAATGGGCTTTGTAATGAAAGGAAACAAAAAACAAAACAAGAACTAACACAGGGGGAACTTTTATAAGCAATATACTGCATGTCCCTGGAAGCTGATCTGTGCTGAATGATGGATCTGTAATCCTCAGGGAAAACACAGACGGATGAGAGCTGACATTCACCCATGCAACTACATTGAAATATGACTAAAGCAATTAAAGCAAAAACAGGAGATAGAAAGCATTAATTATTTTTACAAATCACTTAGGGGATGGGTATTGCATTATGTTTGCTTGAACTGCCACCTGACTTCTGCAAACTAAAGACAAACAGGGTAATCTAGATAAATCTAGATGAATAACATGCACCTGCACTATGGCCCTAATTACGCTGCTGTGATCATCAATTAAGAATATTCGCTCTTTGAAGCTAACAACACAGCAGCATTGCACTTCAAAAAGAGAGATGATATGAGAGCAAACGAGCCGTAACTGAGACAGAATTGATCGATTTGTTTACACAGCTCTTACCCTGCTGACTCCTCGGCCACGGTCCTCTCCGTAGTTCGTCCCCAGGATTTCAAAGAAAATGTTGGGATTTGTGCCATTGTCGTTAAATTCCAGCAAGTTTGTCAGACCACTCACTCCACTCTGCAAAAGCAAATACAATACTGTTCACTATACATTACATACATAACACTTACATTTTGAAGTTGCCCTTATCCAGAACGACATTTAGGTCATATATAAAACGACACAGTTGAGGGCTTAGGGTCTTCCTCAGGGGCCCAGCTGTGACCTTGTCACTGTTGACCTCACAACCTTACGATCAGTATGTCTTAACACTTTACACGTAATAATACACATAGAATACACTAATAAACATTAATACAGTAGGAAACATAAAAGACAAATAATAATAATAATAATAATAATAATAATAATAATAAATTGTCTATTAACCAATTATGAATGAGAACAATGCTAATTTAAAATTTAATAATTTGTAAATTATAAGGAATGACACATGCTCATTAATTATAGGGACACACATTACCTCACCAGCCTGTCTTTATTCACTCATTTTAAAGTATACCACAAAAAATCTGCAGCGTGCAAAGAAAGTGCAAGCTCCTCTGTCCTGAGAACTCTCCAGTGGGGAAAAACTTACTGACTGTCATAAAACGCTGACACCCTGAAACTCCTTCCATAAATTTATCATATGAATAATCTTTTTTCTTTCTTAAATGACAAAACATGTAAAAATGATCTGTTTATTATTTGGTCTGCCACAGAAGTACCTTTGGAAGGAGCAGTTACCATCAAAATAAAAAAAAAATAATAATTAATACACAGACATCAATATAAACACATTGTATTAGGGCCAGAACAACACCTGAAAAATGATTCAACACCTCCTGACTTAAAAACTGAAGATTGTGATATAATCAACATTCTTAATCAGGTCAAACTATAACTAACCATTGACTAAATACATTAATGATTATTAACTAACATTACTTTCTATATTAATGAAGCATTGTTAAGTATTACTTAGTGATATTAAACAATTAACAAATCTATTTTTTTTTTAGTTTTGCCTTAGCTCTGCTTACCCCGTTAGCCTGACCTATGTTTTTTTTTTTTTATTCTGATTCTGTGCTAGGTTTTTACATCTGCCTGTCTGAAAAAAAAAAATACACTCAACTGCATCTGTTTCCTAACCTCTTTATCTGATTAACTAGTTAACTAGTTTTAATTAACTCATTACTGAGTCTGAACTTACCCATTAGCAAATAACATATACAATGTAAGTTATCCTAACAATTTGAGTAAGACAATAAAGACAAATAAATGCATTCTCTGTGAATCTGTTGCATGAGTATTATTTTGTATTTATTATATTAAGATCAAGATGAACTCACTCACTCTCATTCATTTTCTACCGCTTATCCGAACTACTCAGGTCACGAGGAGCCTGTGCTCAAGGATCTCAGGCATCATCAGGCATCAAGGCAGGATACACCCTGGACGGAGTGCCAACCCATCGCAGGGCACACACACACTCATGCACTCATGCAATCACACACTACGGACAATTTTTCAGAGATGCCAATCAACCTATGCATGCATGTCTTTGGACCGGGGGAGGAAACCGGAGTACATGCAAACTCCACACACACAAGGCGGAGGCGGGAATCGAACCCCCAACCCTGGAGGTGTGAGGCAAACGTGCTAACCACTAAGCCACTGTGCCCCCCCAAGATGAACTCCAATTTATCTAAACTATAGTAAATGCTAACAAAACTATATTAACCGGTCTCAAATATCTTGTTAGTGCCCATTGTGACCTTCTTATGGATTAACATTGGTGGAGTCTAACTGTCTGTAATTTTCATCATTTGTAACTCTATGATTCTCATGTTGCTTCACTTATCAAAATCACCTTTCTTCACCTTCAGAATATTGCTGGACCAGTCAACACCCACACCCAATACTCAAGTGTAGATGCAGAAACATTAGTTTTGCCTTTTTATCAATTCACAACTTTACTGAAATTTTTCGGGTCTTCACTAAGGTCTTCAACTCTTAACCGAAAACAGCCCACCTTATCCTTATACTATAAGGATATAAACTATCAGTTACCTGTCCATTTCCATATTCAATACCTAGAATAACCTTAAAGGTTATTTAATACCTTAAATCCACAGGTATACAACATAACACAGCGCTGACCTTCTTCATCACTCTTATGGCATTTGGAGTCGTATCTACAGTATTTATACAGTGACTACAGTGTTTCCCTTACTGTATAGCAGTGCTCCTGCTTATGGATATGTGCTTTGGGATTTTCTTCATCTGTCATTGTGTTTATCGATATGTTAACATAGTAATATTGTGTTTATCAATATGTTATGTTTATCAATATAACAGTGGTACAAACACCACCAAAAACGCTTTTCACCCCAGCTCAGTGGCACTAAAGAAACAGCGGCATTTCAGCACCACGGGCAGCGTCATGAAATGCAGCTATGAGGCTGGACAACAGAAAGTGCACCAAAACCAGAGAAGCCTCTGGGAGTAGGCTTGCTAGAGTGGGCTGCCCCAGGGCTGTGAGAATGTAATGTGGCAGAAACTAATGGTGTTTTTTTGCCGTCCCTGTCGGATTAAAGAAGTGACGCCTCTCCGCCATGCCAGCCTATGCCACTCCTGCACTCAACTGACTAAACCTTTACAGACTCCCCCTTGTTCAATCACTCACACATTCTTACAGTATAAAAATGACTAATTCATTCCACACACTACAAAGTATTTGCTCAGTATACCTTTTGTTTCTGACATTACCAAGGTTTCTTTCACTGTTCGTTTTGGGCTGTTGAATTGAACTTTAATTAAACATTATTCACTCGCATTTGCATACACTTCTGTGATTCTTTGTGACACTATTCATTTTCATTCACATTCGTTTTCTGTGACACATTCTGTCCAGAGCACCTTATATGTGCAAAAGGACCTTTTTTTAGCCATTACATAATAATAATAATAATAATAATAATAATAATAATAATAATAATAATAATTCTTATTATTATTATTATTACATTCTTATGATTATTATCATTATTATTATTATGTAAATACATACATACATAAATACATAAATAATAAGCACCTTAAGCAACATTTCCAGTTAAGATTAATATTACTAATAAGAGAGCCTACGTATTACTACATCATATGCAAAGCTTAATTATTATTAAAGTCAGCTCTGTACAACTTTTTTACTAACCAGATTACTGTTTACACACAACTGATCTCAATTACCTTCACAGCACACTCTGACAGTTAAAAGGACTTTGAGATCATACATGAAGTATACACTCTGTCATTTAGTACCATACTTTAGACTACTGTTTGTCTCTCTGATTTTGAGCTGACTAGATTTCTCATGTTGTTATTCTGCCTAGTCCAATTTATCCGGCTGACCCTTGCCTGTTTGTTTACATTGTTTTTGTATTTCATGTCTCTCGTTTGCTACGGTTAATAAAACCGGCAAATCCCTGCACTCGCGTCCTCATCTGATTCCTGACATCCTCCTTTTTTCAACCCCTGTTTCCCAGTGTGCCAAGCACTGTTCTGATAGTTTGTTTCGATTTGCTTCTTTGTTTACATGGACATGATCCTTTGTTGTGATTCAAGTCGTGTCCCCCACCACCTCCGTCCTGTCAGTGGTGTATTTCCTGAATGTGTCCACCTTTTCCATGTTTGAACTTTGATTATTTTGTCTCTTTATGCCTTGTTCTATCTTTGTTTATTTGCAAAGTCTTGTTGATGCTTACAGTGTTGCTTTTATTACAATTTATAAAATACTATTATGCAATAAAGTTGAACCATTACTATACATTATTAATATTCTCATTGTTGAAAATAGCTTGAAAATCCAGCTGCTTAAAAATGTATTATTCATCCTTATACATTTATGAAGTGTTGTCTATTGGACATATGTTACGATATGAGACACAAACAGACGCAATTATACAGTAATGATTATTAATTGTCCCTATTCATTATGAATTGTGAAGAAAGTGATGTGTGCTTTACAAAAAGGAACAATCAATTCATTAAAGGTTTTAAATGATTAAATGTTTATATAAATGATTATTCAACACTAATGGTTCTGTCGCTGGAGTGTCAGTTTTTGTTACTCAACAAGCCCAAAAATCTGACTATATTTACAAAAGAGAATAATTGTGACAAATGATCAATCACAGAATACTTATTTCTGTGCGATATCTAGGTGGAGCTGATAAAAACATTTCTGCTTGTAACAACTTGGATTCACCAAAGCTTGCTCTCACAAGACATATTTCTAAAGTTTCTCAGGCTGAGACTAGAATATTTAGATCCTCACAACCTTCTTTTTTTCCATTGTTGACACAATGTTCAAAGGGTTGTTTCCCTGTCAGACTCATAAAAAGGAACGAACCTTATGCACACAGCAATGCAGATACAAGTGGCATTGTAACTGGTAAGATACTGATAATTGTGGCCATATAAATGTATAACACACTTCAGACTGTCTATGAGAAATGCATTTGAGGTTGAAACTAGGGAGCTGTAAGAGAAAGAAACAATGTAGATTGCCTTTGAAGGACTGGTTTCACAAACAATGCCCTGCAGAAACAGCATTTGAGGTCTCCTGCTGTTGTGAAAACATTTAACATAATTTTATTTCCATTTCCATTTCACAATCCAATTTAACTGGTAATAATACATGCAGGATAACCATGCTGGCAGTGGCAGCTACCAAAACAAGTCAGACATGACAACAAAGTGAATAATGACATTACAAAGAGGCTAACATCTTATGTAGTTGTGCCAAGCAAACTTCTTATTTTTAGCAAAATGTTCACAAAAATAGCCTTTGGGCTTTGCTCTATTATTCACAACATATCCATAACACAGAAAATCCAATTCAGCTTGACCTGGCACTACTGAACAGAGAGCTAAAGACCCTCAAGCAGTGAGCTACCCACAACTGACTGTGAGCTAACAGTCACAAATAGTGAACTATTTGAGAAACTCTAAAGGAAAAAAAAAAACTTTTTATTTCTGTTTAGTTAAATTTAGCCTGGTCACGCTGGTAAAAGTAAAACATTTGTTTTTAGTAGAACATTAACCAAAAGAGGTCAATGGTTCATTTTTGTAATTGATAGAGGGGGACAGAACTGTAAAGTTTTCACTTGAATTTACAATTTGCACCAAGGGGACATTTGTTAGCACTAGGATTCTCTGCAAATTCATACAGTGAAAATATTACAGTGATTAAATATATAACATTGAAAAGCAGATTGTCCAGATTTGATGGCCCAAAAATAGCACATCATTACAAATGAACCAAAGAAATAATTTATTCAAAAGCAATAATAAAATCTCATGGAAGTTTAGTTTCTCCTAAACAGGGAATGCCATCCAAGCAAAACCCAAACACTGACCAATCACCTTAATGGACAAAAACACCAACAGTCAGTCACCTTTTCTTGGAAATCTGTTTTTCATTGTTATATATTTAATCAAAAGTATATTTTTGTACTGTATGATTTTGCCCTAAAACCCAAGCTAACAAATGTACCCTTTCTTCAGATTGATAACTTTATATCCATCCATCCATTCTCTACACCACTTATCCTACTAGGTCTCTGGGAATATGGAGCCTATCCTTTAAGACTCAAGACACAAGGCAGGGTACACCCTTGAAAGGATGATGATCTATCACATGGGATAGTCTATCGACTTTCGGCCTTGGAGAGGAAACCAGAGTACTCAGAGAAAACCTCTAACTTTGTACTTCTTGAACATCAGCACATCATTTATCATTGGGATCAGTAAAGTGCATCTTATCTTAACTTATAATCACAATTTAGGAAACAAGTCCAAAATGGGTTGAAATTCATAGCATTGATGCTCACAAGTGTCACACATACTGTATTGGGCTGCCACACCTATATCAGTATCGGTATGTTTCTCATTAACTACAAAAGTAACAGCTTGCTGGGGAAAAAACCCAGCAAAATTTGCATTATGTCCAATAAAATATAACCTTAGAACACTAAGCTAAGGTTGTGGCTGCTGCACATAAATAAAGCCTTTTTTTTGTCAGAAAGTAGTAATCATAAATTATAAGGAAGGGCACAGCACAATTATGTACATTTATGATAAGCACCTTGTCTATACCCCACTCCTCAATAGGAGTGTATGCTGAAGCAATTCTGTGCAGATTATTCAAAGCTTGGAATTTAAGGCTAAAATGAACCAGAACATGATGTATTCATACCAAACGATCAGTGTTTTTTGGGGAGGATCCACTGTGACCCAGTAAAGTAGTAACGGAAGATCTGACTAAGTAACTGAAGACTGAACTAATTCTGATACATGCTGTATAGTATGTATTTGCAGGAGAGCTTAGCAGAGGCATTACCAAAACAGATGGTCATATCTCAAGAGCTCTTCATAAAGTATGAGCAAACAACACTCAAGTGACTGTCAAACACCCAGTGAATACTGTAAGTATTAAAAATCTGTGAATTTACACACATACTGCTGTAAGGCCCAAGTACTGACTAGTCACAATTTATATAACTGCCCTTAGCAGGGTAATATCTCTAGTGGCAGAATACTAGCTCTAGTAACTCTACAGCACCCTGGGGGCAAGGTCATTCTACACAGAGCATAGCCAACACACACACACACAAACACACACACACACACACACACACACACACACACACACACACACACACACACACGTGTCTACTCAGGCCTGCTGTTTTCCAGGCATGATAGAATAAAAACCCCAGGTTGAAAGCATGTCTGCTGGTGAGGAAGAAAAAGTCATTTTGGAAAACATCTAGCTGTCCATCAAAGCCCTGCGGGTGACAGAATACACATTTGTGCCTGAACACACATAAGGGATATGCACACAAATGTTCTGTCTTTTCAATTTACACGCCCACATAACTATCCCACTCTCTGGCACTGTCCTACCTTTTTGACAGTCTCCAGCATAGAGCGTCCACCCTGCCATGGCTTGGAGCCTTTGCGGATGCAGGACAGGCTAGCCATGCTGTGCCACTTGCGGTCCTCCAGCTTCCTGTGGAAGGTGTTGGCCAGCAGCAATACTGTGTCATAGATATAGCGGTTGGTGATCTAGACAGATGGAGTAGGAGAAGAGCAAAAAAGAATGGTTTACAGAAACCATAAGGCGTTTTAATTAATCATTACCTTACAAGTTTTTTTTTTACACAAGGTGTGTGAATTACACAGAAAATACAGTAAAGAGACAAAACGGATTGTTTTGTTCTGTGCTAGCAGTAGAAAGTGTGCCACTTGTACATGGGTCAATTATAATTATACAACCACTGTGTTATCAGTCCAAAGAATGCAGATGTTAGGATCCTAAAAGATTTTTAGATGACCAAGGGTTACAGTTTTTACATGCAGAATGGCTCATCGGGTTATGTAATCTGATTACAAAAATTAAGTACTTTTAATGAGTGCTGATTGTGAGAGAAAATGAATCACAGAATAGAAATTATTTTAACCATAGCATTGTTAAGTTCTATAATCTGATTGACCAGAAGGTGTTGATTAACTTTCCATAATGACACTGCATAATTTATATTACTGTATTTCACTCAGGAACTAGCGCATAATCAGAGAATGATAATTAATGGATTTAAATGTGCTTTTTATTTATTTATTTTTTTACATGGGAAAGTTTTTTGTAAGAAGAACTCATCTTAGTGTCAGCATTTACATGTAATGATCATTACATTTCTTATGATTGGAGGGGAAGAAAACTTTAAGAGGAAAACTATAAGAGGAAGGAAGACTTGCATTTATTGCAAAATGATCACTGTAGCCTCTGGCTTCGTCACACAAACCCATCATTGATTAATTTCTTATAACAGGAGACATATTATGGAGACATATTATTGGCAAATTTCAACATGTTTGTGCTTATGGACTTGGACTGTTGTCTTGGCAACAATTCGTATAACTGGTATCAAGTCCAACACCTTTAAAAAATAAAAAATACTGGGATGATGTCAAGACTCATTTGAAGTTTGAAGGCCTAGAAGTAATTTGACTTTTTATATGATAATAAAGATTAATCCTGATCAGCAGTGGATTACATTTTCTTGCTAATCTAGCAACATTAGGAAGCAGTAGCATGGCCAATGGAGCCTGCCATTTGTAGCACATGTTTTGAAGACTGCAAACATCTCCAGCTTAATGCTATTTGCACAAGAGCTTCAGATCCCTGACTACCGTTCAAGACTCTAGCTGATGCTTGTTTGTCTTTTCTTGTGTTTCTTTTTCTTTTGAGTTTGACAGCAGGAATAATGTAAAGCAAATTTGCAGGGTGGAGGATAGAGGAGTGGAATTGATAATTAGATCATTACAACATCCTCCACTCCAGATATGCCTACACACACTCTCTCTCTCACACCCACACACACAACCACAAACACACATGCAAACACACACCCACACACATGCAAACACACCGAAACAATAGGCTATGTGAAAGGAGAGTTAATTCCACTCTGATTGATCATGCTGCTCTAATCTTGTCCAAGTGTTGTCTCTGTTTTAATGAGGCCATAATAAATAGTGTCAAGTGGCCATTGCGCTTTTCCCATTGTTGATTAACCCACCAAGCAAGTGCACACTTGACTGTGTGTGTGTGTGTGTGTGTGTGTGCGTGTGTATTCAGCCTTTATTCCAGGCAAGAAAATTCCAGAATTGCTCTGGACATTAGCATTTGTCCTGTGTAATTGTTCACATAACAAAAACCCATAGTAGCTGTCAGAAAACTACCAAAGATGTTTGTCTCTACGTGAATAAAAGTAATGAATGCTCCTGCTTTACAGTAATAATAGTTAACAAAGTATTGTGAACAATTTGCAGTGACATGGCCAGTGTTGTGTCTGTACTGTCTACAGTATCTGTGTAAAGAAAACACTATGTTTTCACCATTATTTCTCTGTTAAGCACATTCTCTGAGTAACAGTGGATCCCTCATTGCTCCAGGTCATTTTTGATGATTAACTTCCCATTATTTCACCTCAGTTTTATTATCTAAGGATCTTGGAACCTGGTGTAGTTCAGTTATATTTCGTTTGAGTTAATAATAAGTTAAATTGTCAGGTTAGCTGTGTATTGTATATCATAATCTTAGTTACGTTCTGATCTTATGTACAGTAGTGTTGGTATTGTTGATTCCTGATCACATGCAGTTAATAAATTAATTTTGAAATATATAACCTGATTTCTTACTATTGCACATTTACATCAGCCTTCATCCCCCTTTTTTTCTGCACTTAGACTCAAGCAATCATTTCAGGGTAAACCTGCATTTCCTTATAAATGGATTTTTCCCCCAGCTAATAAGTAAAGACTGCTGGTGTACGAAAGTAATAAAGTATCTAAGTTTCTTATATTTAAGAATATTTTTTATATTTACCAGCTATTCTCAACTCTTTTCTTAACACTTTTTGTCAAAAGAAATTCATTGTTTATTTGCCTTAAAGAGAATTCAACATACAATGTATTAATATTGTATTGCAATAAAGTTTTCTGCACTGCCATGCAAAAATTTGATGTGCATGGCCCAAAGGTGTGATTCAGCATTCTATTAATTATACATCTAATGCAATTGTACTCTTTGAACACCAGAGGTCCCAATCCACAATATCCTAGAGTTAAAAGATATAGCGTGCACCCCGGGCCTGACTGCTCTGGATTACCAGTCCTGTACCTCTGTGATCTATGATACCTTAGAAAAAGGCCTCAGAGGTCAGGCGTTTTAGACTGAATTTGACTGTAGAGCTCGATTAAAAAAAGGTGCCTCGGACACTGCTATGGAGCTCAGAGGCTTTGTCTATTCAGTCAAAATATTCTGAGAAATTTATAATTTTTTATATTCATTTTTTATTCAAGAGTAAACCTTTTTTGCATGTGTTTTTCAAACAAAAACATTGTTTTTCTTCCTTCGGCTGCTCCCTGTTCGAGTTTGCCTCAGCGGATCACGTGGTCCGCATATTAGATTTGGCACAGGTTTTACAACAATCTTTTTTTTCAGTAATAATTTTTCTTAATTCAAAATTTCTGCCATAAAGCCAGTATCATGAATCAAGTTAAACTATGATCAGAGTGTGTTGTTACACTACTGTATGTTGGATTGTATCTTTCCAGTCATACCGTATACGAGATCTAAAAATAAAATTCAAATGTGTTAACCAAACTACATGATATGCTTCCCCATATAATCAGAAAAGAAAGATGTGTATGTTGTATTCTTTATTTCAACACTAAGCTATTTTGAGCTGTGATGCCACACAGCACTCCATCAATGTCCAAATTACACCAGGCTGCTTGTTTTTTCATGCTGGGAACAGATGTATGATTTTATTTAAGGTTTTCTTCTATTTTTTTTTTATTTATCTAGCACAATTTGGATAAAACTTCACACCATGCATCACCTATAATCTCACCCAACCTTAATACTTTGTACTTTATATTAATCTGTCTAATCGTTTCGGCCTGCACCTTACATGTGGATGATGTGGGTTAGCGTACAGTATGTGGACCCTGTGAGAATACATCTACAATCTGTTTTAAATGGATCGTTCTGTGGAGCTGTGGCTCCACCCTGAGGGGCTGACTGACAGGTAGCAAGATGTGAAAATGAAAATGTAGTTGACCTGGAGGTCATTTTCACACAGAATCAGTGCAGCAATGAGACAATAAAATGGCTGAAAGGAAAGAAAGTCATTGTTTCTGCCTTTTATTTATTTTTTTATTTAGTTTAAATATGGGATTTCACATGTATATCCAGGCAGGTCAGGTAAGACTTTTTCAGTTGTAATTATCTACAGTATATAAAATAAAGCTACTCATTATGTCTCAAAGTCGCCGTGTACAAATGTCAGTACTGTCATCTCAAGTGGTAAATGTCATCTTTTGTTCCAAATATTGAATTTATGAATTAAAACATAGACTCTTAACTATATGAATACATAGCTGACTTACAAATGACTTTTTTATGTAAGTGCACTGTACTTTTCTAACACGATTTAAAGCTTAACAGGATATTTTTCCCCTGTTGTTGGCTGACCTGCTCTAATCATAGACAAAATTAGCGAGTCCATTAATTATATGTTTATACAGTTTGTTGTAGGGCATAAAGGAAGTGTATCATGACTAGGCTAGTTAACATTTTAACACTTCAAAGCACAATAAAGGCTCAGTCACTTTAGGCTCATTCTATCATGCTGATAAACCTTATTTGACTGCATACAGTTGTTAACGTAGGTTTACAATATAATAATCTGACTTTCCATCACAGACAATTTGCCAGAGTAGAGGTAAAGAAAAAAGAATAAATAATAATAAGTTTTTAATGCTCAGGTTGTCAAAATAAATGAAAATAGTGAAAAGGATGTAAAGGTCAAGTCCCAGAAACCTAGTATAAATGTCCAGCATGCTGCTTTCTACCAGTTTTGGTGGAATTGCCCTAAAAATGCGAGGACAAAAACTAAAAACAAACAGACTTGTTTTAGTGTGATATACGAATGAATGAACAAGTCACAACAGTCTGAAATAAAATATTTGGCCTGTGCAATAAGCTAAATAAAGATAATCGCTCCATTTCTGGAAGGCTTTGTTTTTATTTTTTAAAATAAAATTGCTTCAACTGAGTAGAAACACCCTCATAAATGTATATTGTTAGGCTTCAGGTTTGATTAAAAATGAGAAATCCTGTTTTCCTGTGACCTCTCACTAGTGCTGGGTATAAATATGTGTTTGTGTCAAAAAGACCAGCACAAAGATGATGTGCTTTAATAGTTTGGGAATGAAATAAGCCCTGCCCTGGACAAGGCCTTCCCCCAACAATGTTAGTCACAGAATATTTTTTTAATGATCCAATTGCGAGATAATACAATTTACAGTGATATTCATTTTCCAAGAAATCTGCTGGAGTTGAAGAAGAAATGATCTACACAACCTTGAACCTCTAGCAGGGATGGCAATGCTCCTATTTGCCTTAACAGCCCAGTGGGAACCATCTAGAAAGTGGACTATTAAAAAAGAGCAACAATCCTGGAAAATCAATCCTTTGAAACAATCCTTTCTGTTATGGAGTGGTGCTATCATTAAATTTTGAATGTGCTCAGTGGTTTCTCCCAATTCTTTGCAAGTGTTCATCTTGGAGAGGGAATCAAACTGTGTTTTAAGAGAGTGGACACAGTGGGGAAATGATTCAAAGGTTGTGAGAAATTCTTTTTCTTTCAGGACCAACAGATTCATAATGTGGTAGCTGGAGAAAAAGCAGGAAACAGGAAAGGCCAGCGGAAGCCTGAGTGCTGCAGCCTCTTCTCACGGGTCAACGTAATCACTGGTCCAGAGGGAGCCAGTGAGGTGGGAAAGAGAGAGGGGGAGAGAGAGAGAGAGAGAGAGAGAGAGAGAGAGAGAGAGAGAGAGAGAGAGGAAAAAAGACAGAGACAGAGAGAGACACAGAGGGATAGGAGATGATACGCTCCAGAGCTGTGTGAAATTGGGCTTCTTCTGGCCTGAGTTCCTGATCTCTGATCTGTTCTCCCTCATTCCAGCCAAACAAGCCTAGACTAAATGCTCCACTCTAAACTGCTTTAATATACACATATGAGTACACACACACACACACACACACACACGCAAAATGCATAAATCCCTGGAGATTAGTAGTCAAAACACTAATTCAAGTGTACTCTAGGGGCATAAGCTAAGAATGCAAGAAGAGACATCATTTAATTATCTGAATTAAAAGTGGGGTCAGTGATTTCTTCTTAAAATTAGTGTTATAATATTTGAGAAAGTTCACTTTCATTGTCAAGAAAGTAAAAAAACTTGAGAAAAATCTCTGCAAGAATGGGAGAAACAAAAAAAAAATGAAGCACCAAAATAAAGGGAACTGGGAGGCATATCCACTCACCTGCCATTCACAAAGGAAAAAATCTCTTGTACAAGCATCCTTCTGATTTTGTGGATGTGGTTTTGGGTTTTAGGAGCCATATTTATTTGAATTCATATGAAGTTTCAAAACTGGCAGCTTTACAAAACTCAACAAAACTCGCTATATTGTTATATTGACCTACTCGTTACAAACAAATTCAATAAAAATGACATATTGTCAGGTGATAGTATACATTAACTATGATAATTTATGCACGGTCATAATGAGAATGGATTTGAGTACAAGAGAAGAGAGTGGGAAGTACCTCTAATGTCTGAGCCTTGGGGTCTTTGGGGTTACAGAGGGAGTTGTTGATGCGGTGGTTGTTCCGCACACATTGCTGGCTGGTGTTCTGAGGAAGTGGGAAGGTCTGACGGATGAGAGTCAGACGTCCTATAGACTTCATCACCAACTCCTGCACATCCAGATCGGAGAGCTCCTGTAAACAGAAATCACACATGAATGTAAAATACTGAGGAAACAATTAAGAACTGAACAGTGTTAAGAGCTGGTGACCCACTTAATTCTAAGCTCTTTTATGCTGGACACTGTAGTCTAACATAGAACTGTGTAGTCTAACATAGAACTGTACCTAGTGTTATTCTAACAGATAACGTTATCTAAGAAAGTCTTAAAATACTCTGGAGGTTGTGGAGTGAAGTTGGGACTGAGTTTTAATATTCTTTTTTTCTTTTGTGGCTGAACCTCAAAATATGTCTGGGGCATTCATTGATTCATTCATTCATTTTCTACCGCTTATCCGAACTTCTCGGGTCACGGGGAGCCTGTGCCTATCTCAGGCGTCATTGGGCATCAAGGCAGGATACACCCTGGACGGAGTGCCAACCCATCGCAGGGCACGCACACACTCTCATTCACTCACGCAATCACACACTAGGGACAATTTTCCAGAGATGCCAATCAACCTACCATGCATGTCTTGGGACCGGGGGAGGAAACCGGAGTACCCGGAGGAAACCCCCGAGGCATGGGGAGAACATGCAAACTCCACACACAGAAGGCGGAGGCGGGAATCGAACCCCCAACCCTGGAGGTGTGAGGCAAACGTGCTAACCACTAAGCCACCGTGCTCCCTGTTTGGGGCATATGGGGCCATAATCTGAGTCAGTAAATGAAGTCAAAATGTTATATCAATATTTACTCAGGGAAAGTAGATGCATTTTCAGGGGACATGCAGCTGCTTAAGTTGATTTTCTGGGCTTCCCATTCAAAATATGCAAATCGCCTGCATGGAGTACAGGCCTCTGGGAATGCCAGAGCTTTCTTGAGTACACACATCCAAGATGGGTTTTCTCAATAGCATTTAGATCAAAACATTCAAAACAAGAGCCTTTGCTTTGAAAAGAAAATGCTGACTGAAGAAGGAAATTGTGTTTTTTTGCTTCCAACTGTAATATGATGTAACACACAGGAGATCATTTAAAAAAAAGAAGAAAAAAAAACAATACGATGATACATATGAATGAGAAGATGACACGCATGGAAATACATTTCTAATAAGAGGCTAGTACATTGAAAATATTGCATCAGTCCTAGTTATAATTATTACATTAATTACACTCATTGCATTAGCTTGGCTCAATTTAACAATATGGTTTCCACCCTAATTTTCTGAAAGCTTATAAAATAGAACATCTTATGATTATATCTTTATCATGCTCTGACAGTTACTTGTGTGCAAAATCGAAAGTAAACATGAGATACTAAATTGAGGTCATAAACCATAATGTGACTAATAATATAATGCCAAAGTTATTTTAATTATAATCCACAAAAACAAGAAAATGTGATCAAAATGGTTTGATGGATAAGCTGTGCAAGCACTCAGCTACTATGGTTACAGCCGTTAACACGTAATTTTATCCATGTGAGAAAAGAAACCTTTTCTTACTTAGTCAAAATGGACAATAATATGGATAAATTACTAGTGTCATTTTTATCTATATAATATTGGCCTAGAACTGCATTCCATTATATCCTCAGTGTATTTATAGGAGAAATCATGAATTTCTGCATGATGTATTATGGTTACAACTGTCAGAAAGTGGACCTGGAGGATGACAATTTTCTTTCCTCCATCCATTACTGCTTAAGACAAACTCCACCCCATGTGCATGAATGAAAGTCTGAGTACCGATGTGTGCAATTTCAAAATGCAATCTACACTGCACACAGTTTAGCAATTCAGAATACATCATCAACAAAAACCGGTACAAAGCAGGTAGGTCTAAATTATTACAAGATGTTAAATCACAGGTATGTTTTACAAATATGTAACAAAAGCATATAGCCAATTAATGTTAGTTATTTTCAGTACTAATGGTACCCGCGAAAGGACAGTAAATTATTTTAGCACTGGAACTTCATGTACAGTGGAAACAATGACAAAGTACACTATAGAAACAACAAGGAACACTGTTTTTTTCCTAGAAAAAGGCACAATGACACACTTTCAGGTCAAGATAAATCCATCAACACAAAAGTTCTTGAGACCCAAAGTCTCTCTCTTCTCACAGTGATTCTCCCAGGTACACAACAACTCTATCATACATAAACTGTGAACTATTTACTCTTCCGGCAAGGCCATTGTCCTCCTTTTTGCTGTTAGTCAGAGGACACCCCATTCACACTCACTCTCTTTATAACTGCTGCCAGAGATGAAGTAGACCATCTATTTATGATAGCCATTTATATCATAGATATTTCCCTGATGGGTGCTAATCTAAGGGAAAAGGTGAGTGCAGTCATAAAATAAGGAGAATAGAATGAAAGGGAACACAAGCACTGTCTCATACCTTATGCGACCCAAGGAGGAGTTTGTACTACTTTAAGCCCAAAGCCATGTTTTTTTGATGCCATGATCAGGGATGATGAGATCGGAGCAGATGTGGCCAAACTGCACCGTCTGACAAGTCTAACTTTAGGGAATTTGCCTTTTCTACCTGTGACAACTTAATTCCCAGTGACTGGCTTTCATAAAGAGAGTCATCTTCATAATGCTGCTGGGGTTCCATCCGCACAGAAAAGGACAAACTTTTTACTGCACATAGGCCAAACAGAGCCTGATGCCACTCTTCTTGTGGGCAGAACACAATCCTGTAAGCTCACCATTCTTAAAAAGTAAATGTCTTTCACAAATGTTAATTAACTTTTTTTTAAAAGAAAAACTATGACCACCAGGCAAGCGCATAAAACAGATGCCGCATGAGTTCCTCCTAATAGTTGACTCATACTTTGAAAACTTAGTTGATGGCACTTTAGAGGACAGGCACACTGAAAATGTCATAGCCCAGTTACTGTTTTTTACCCCTAGCTGACAAATGCAAAAGGCTCTTGATGCTTAATTAGTGGAGCTAAATCAGAATGACACAAATAGAGGCCTACAGGGTTATGGCCTAGTTTAGAGGTACACTTTTTGTTAGTTTTTTCCTACCCTTAGATTACTGTCAAGTCAGGCCAGACATGAGCATTGTAAGTAGTCATGACATAGATAATTTAGAGCTCGCAATATGATATTGTTTTTGTGTTATTTGGCTATATAAATTCATGGTTTTATGTTGAATATAGTTTTTTATATGCTGTAAATGCTAGT
Source organism: Tachysurus vachellii (assembly GCF_030014155.1). Classification (NCBI taxonomy): domain Eukaryota; kingdom Metazoa; phylum Chordata; class Actinopteri; order Siluriformes; family Bagridae; genus Tachysurus; species Tachysurus vachellii. Next base: position 13,200,304 of record NC_083470.1, read on the forward strand.
TAACTGAACCTTAGCAGATGCGCTCCAGATGCTCATTATGATTAGTTTTTCCTTATAACTCTGTTCTACAGGATCTTACAATAAGGCTTGGCAAAGTAACTGTGGTCCTGCATCCATTTATTCAAATTTCACTAACCACTTTATACTGTTCAGGGAGTTTACATGCATACACACACACACACACACATTGTTTTAAGAATACATGACCTTTACATGTCCTTGAAAATCCTTTTTCCAAATATTCATTTCCAAAGGTTTTATTTATTTTGTTTGCATTTACATGTGTGTAATACATGTCTGCAAGATGCCTCCGATCTGTGTTTCCATATCTAAGACTGCTTTGCCTCAAAATTATAATTATTTTAAGTATCAGATGCCCAATAAGCCATAATCCTCCTTTAATGTCCTAATAAAAACAATGCAACTCAGCAGAGAGGGGAAAGACAGCTATTAAGGTTGAGAATCAATCACAGGAACTACCTATAAAGTGTTGTGCTAAAACAGTGTCACCTATAGCAGTGCCAGCAAAGGTGCGTTATAATTATCATTACCTACTTCTCTGCATGAATAGGTTTACACCTTGCTCTACCCTGCTCCAATTAGTGAACCCTTTATAGGGGTTTAAACCAGTGTAAACTTGAAAGGTAGCCGACTGTTTGGTTACGTGGTGAACTTCCAAAAAACAGCTTTAAGGAACACGACTCTGGAGAAGCGTTCCAGTTTCTGTATCAGCTGACCACAAAATAGGGCAGATAAGAAAACACAGGCATAGAATGCCAACACTTTTCAGCCCAAAGTTAACTTTAATGTAACATTAAGGTTGGAGTACACAATTTTCATGGAATTAGATTTTTTAAAAATATATTATTGAATGCCATTGTTCTTTAGAAAGAGTATATTTGCTCCTGAATGTCTGTTCAGTTTAATTGAGCACTCAGTAGATTTTCTCACTGGGCTGATGAAAGGACATATTTAAATTAGTGCAGGGATTTTTAATTTGCATACATGATCAGTGAATATCATTAACTATTCTGTAGATACTATATTTATCCTTTGTGAATACATTTCCACTACTATTATTACTACTACTACTAATAATAATAATTAGGAATGCACAGAAGTGAATATTACATGCTACTTTTCACCCGAGATACTACGTTTTTGTGTTATTCAGCACACTGCAAATTGACGTCTTTGATATTGCCTAGTACAGGTACCACAGCATCTTCCTGCAACACATGTAACCTGCTAAAACATCGCACAATGTTAGTATTTTTAATAGAGGGAGTGTCGGCATCAGACCTGATAAGTATCAGGGATGGTTATTATTAAGAATGAGTGCAAGGAGCAGAAAAAGTGTGGAGCAGTGAAGTGAGCTTGCAAATAAATTGATGAATGTGAGAGCACCTGAGTTCTGTGAAGGCACAGAGTCACAGATGTACATGTCTGAAAAAAGCACTCATGGAAGAAGAAGAAGAAGATATCTCATATCTCATATTACACTATTATCTAATGCTTACAGTAGTTAATTTTAGAAGCTTACCTCATTTATGATGATCCAGTGGCAATCAAAAGCAACCAAGTTGGTTTCCACTACCTGTGAGAGAAAGGAATAGTACACTGATAAATCTTACGAAAGCATTAAATAATTACTATTCAAATCCTACATGACTACATAAGAGTGTACAGATGGGCATAAACATTAATTTGCAGATTATAAATTCTCTTACTTCCTTTCCATCTGTCTTTCATGACAATCCCCATAAACATTCATCTGCGTTTCCCATTTGCATATTTTACGTGGATATTTCTCAGCCTCATGTACAGCGTTCTCTCCACTGTCTTTTCCATCCGTCTTCTTTCTTTGCCCCTCTTTACAATCCCATCAATGCTTCTCCTGCCCACTGTATCAGGGCTAAATTCCATTATTTGTAATTGTGTAGGTGACTAAAAGCGGGTGTCATAAACCACGCTGTTTCTAAACAAAGGCAGCAGCTGGAGAGTATGATGGTTGGTGCAGTGCTAATAGTGTTTTAATCTTTCACAAAGACCTAATAAAACATAATTACAGCCCAGACAAGAGGCATAAAGCATCCTATCAACTGGAACGCAAGTGGGGAATGTTTGATTAGGCAAATGGAGCTGAAGAGTCTGTCTATTCCCGGCATGAAAATATAGTTTCTCAAAAAAGACCTGTATAGAAAACCATTTTTTATGCATCAAACATAGTCTGTATGTTAAACTGTTATCTTTAATGCATAAAACAGCTATTAAAAGTCTGTCTTTGGAACGGTGGTTATTATATAGTGTGTAATGCATTACTATAGATGTCTCCACCTTAAAAAAAAAACAACAACAGATGGAGCCAAATATGATGCAACTTTTATTTTGTTACTCCGTGTGTGACAATAATATTTTATGCTTGCCAAGGTTACAATAACAATCCATGGACCAGCAGTTGTGTAGGTGGGTGGAGGGGGTCAGCTTATGCTTCACCACCTGCTGTGTGTGTGTCGGTCACAGTGTATGACTCAGTCTGTCCTATACATTAAAATGCACTCTCTGCGTATCCAGATGTTTCCACTTATCTGAAACATGTACTGCAAACAGCAACAGAATGATACTTAACTTGTGCTGCTGCACAAAAAGCTAGAAAGCTGTAAGTACAGAGCAAGTGTCCTAATCACAACTGTGATTCCCTCAGTGCATCTTTAAAGCACTGATTCATCATCTTTAAATAATGTGATTGAGGAATTCATCAATACTGGCAATGTCTCTAAGACTGACAAATGGGCACTTGTGATGTGACTTGGCAGTGTGTTCAGAGTGTGGTAAACAACAGCCCTATGACTAAGCCAGTGTCTCCCCTTGAGAGGATTTCAGCAGATCCACCTTCCTTTGAAAAAAAAACCTTTCAAATAACGTGAGGGCAGTCCCAAGGTACACACTTTACATCAGTAGAAACAAAGGAGCCAACAAGTGGACTGTACAAAAACCAAATAGAATTCGACACAGTGCCTGAGTGTCTGATTCAGCATTGGACAGGGTTCAAGCTTCCTTTTTCCTGAGTGACAGGTGGCTTGTGGTGAGGTTGTTTGCCTGTTAGATCAAAGCCATGTATTCACCCAGAGATGTCTACTCATTGTTCATTACTGTCACCTGCACATCTACCTCTGACTTTAAATCAGGAAGAAGCATTGAAAATTTAGCATATAAACCCAATATGAATGGAATGAAGTGCCGTGTTAAAAACACTCTGAGCAGTAAATAAATGTAGCAGGTTATTATCCTCAAAAGTACTTGTCCACATGGGACATGTGCACCTAGGGCCACAAAAACAACACTCCTGGTGTGAGTACTCGGTGTGCACCTTGCTAAGAGCAAAAATGTGCATCGCTCTATTATTCTGAAGTGATAGATTAAAATAAGTACTTGTGCTTGACAGTTTACAAACAACATTTAAAATTTAAATGAGGATAAATTGTATAAAATGCAAAATCAAAAGTCAAAAGAGAATTTTGCGGTGAAACGTTCAAGCCAATGAGGGGTTAACTCTCAGTGCCGGGCCAAAACCAGGATAAAACAGGAGGGTTGCATCAGGAAGGTCATCTGGCGTAAAACCTGTGCCAAATCACAATATGCGGATCGGATGATCTGCTGTGGTGACCCCTAACAGGGACAATAACGACAACAACTCTGGGCAAAGATATCAGAGAAAGAGATCTCAATGAAGAGCGGTGGAGGGCAACTGTTTAACGAGTCCAAAAGGCATTGGAGTCAATTATAAAGGCAGAAAGTGTTAGAGAATATTTATCACAAATTGATATTATTTTATTTTTTTTTTTATCAAAAATGAATATGGAATGTAATATGAACTATTTGTCCATTTCTGATTTTTAGCTAACACACTATGGGCCGTGTCCTGTACTGTACATAATGTAATTCAATCACAAAATACATCTGAAATTCAGACATTAAGACTCTAGTTGCTAAGGCTGTAACTCAAAACAGAACAGCAGCAACAAAACATCAATTACACTAATGAAAAGATCAGTACTTTATTTCAAATTTAGGACGTCCATAAGCAATGGAACAGGATTTCAGATGCAACCCTGTGGACACTGTTGCCAGATCCGAGTTACAAAAGCGGTCCAACACAGAAAGTAGTACTAAAACACATACTTTGCCTGAAATGTTCTTTTATCAAGGTCCTAAAGTAGACATTTTTCATGAATAAAGAATTCAAAAGTAGCCTAATTCTGTGTGAATTGCCTTAAGTTTAGAACATCGAACAGAATATGTAATCAGACCCACTTTCCGTATCTCCACCCTTCCCACTTTTTCCGTGATGTTTTCTTCAATACATATGTATAAAGGGGAGAAGTGTAACCTGAATAAGCTGCATGTTTTGGCTTGTACTCCAGTTTCAGACATAACAGCAATGTTTAGATGAGAATAATGTGACCTAAACAAGCCTGAAATAGACATAAACAGCTTAGTATATTAGACCCCATATACAGTATTTAAGTCTCTGAATGTCAAACTGTATTCTACTCAATACAACTCAAACTGGGTGATATTCTGACAACTCATTTCCAAAAGTTAGTACTTGCTACTGGAGACTGGAGGACACACACTTGCTACAATTCATCTGTCTACCACAGTCATGTCCCTTTAGACATCTGTCTTTAATACAAAGACAGTCTTTGGCTTGCCCAGTGTATAGCTATTATAGTTTTAACCAAAATGCTGTTGATGATGATGATGTGCTGAATATTCAGTGGGATGTTTGTTAAATTTGCTAGCCCAAATTTGACACACACTGCATAGTCAAAATGTTTTTCGATAAATGTTGTTTTTGTGATACAGCCTTAATGCAAGCTAGTCAGATAATGTTAGTTTGTAAAGTTTTAAAATATCTAACATTGGGTTTGGTAATCTAACAGAAGCTGTAAGCAATTTGCACTGTGTGAACCATGTGTCCGTTTTAAAAATGATCTAAAACTTTAAAAAAAAATTGGTTAAAGGCCTCCATTCCATGCATGTAATACAACCACATAAAATTTGGTGATATTAAAAACCTGTGATCATTTCCATTTAAATTGAGCCTGGTACACATGATCTGCAAAAGTTCACTTATTTGTTAGACATAAAATACTTAAGGAGCTCACATTTTATTCCAGTACCAGAGATGTTCAAATTACATGGCAAAAGCACATGCTTCAAGATGGCACTTTCAAAGAACTATGATTATTGTTATTATGCCATATTTTCCACCTGTCTGGGTTCTTAAAGCGGAGAAGATAGTGAGTACTCATTATGGTGAGCAAGATACAAAGATGATCAGAATTAATGATGCACTATGACACTACACAATACTGTTTCTTAAAATTATACACAGAAACCAGAATGAAGGCATCCTTTGATCATAAAAAATATAGCAAATAAGTTCTTTATTGAAAAATGCTACAGCCTCAACTGTGGAGGATCTTTGGAGCACAGGAGTGCACTTCAGAAAAGTGGCATCGTGCAGTTAGGCCCTGATGCAAAACCATTGGACATGATCAATTGACACTGTAACATCATGGTTAATGCAAATTCCAGTGCACTGTATCATTTCCTGTGTGACATCCTCTTTGTAATCTAAAAATAAAAGCAAACGAAGAACCCCTGTGACTCCTCTTACCACATATATTTAAAATAGGATTATGCGGGTGAATAGGGAATCAAGTTCATCTAAATATGAAATGCTCTATTGTATACGTATGCCATTATGGGTTGTTTATTATTCTATTGTACAGTGTTTGTAGCTAAAATATAGCATAAGTAGCTAATGCGGGTTGGATAGTGATTGTTTAGAAAGTATTTCACATAGATTATTTGAAGTATGCAGACAACACTGTGCAGTGTACATACCATTTTGTCTGTAACCAAAGTACAGTGCCTTTTCAAACTCTTCAAATGTGTTGTAATTATAGCCTTGAACATATTACATAGCATTAAATGTGAACTGTTGTCACTGCTCTGTCATGTTAGTTGCCTACCTGGACATTTTTCAGCAAGCAGTTATGTAGCAAGACCTTTATTTATTTTACTTTTCTTTAATAAAGTGAATCCATCACATCCACTTTAAGAACAGGGGATTTTCATTTATGGGTCTGTGGTAGGAAGACGCTGAGAAATATAATGATCCATCAGGTCACAGAACCATCACATAAGGTTGCAATGGTTTCATGAATTGGATTTCAGTAAGTGTAATTAGTGGCAGTGCAGTGCACATCTCAGCATTGGTATTTTTACATTACTGTGAGATGTAATTTTGCATGATTCATCCTGCAGATTGGACTTAATATGTCATAGCTGTTAGTATGCTACAATTTGACATTTACATTACCGTCTGTTGTTCAAACCTTGCTTATCATTTGGCTTTTTTTATGTAGAAATCATCCACAGTGTGGAGTGTTTCATACGTTCAGCCGTCACGTCACTGCGTATACATTCACTAGCACACTTTCCTGTCACCACATGTTGATCACACAGAGAGCTCAGACAAGGGCAGTGGTAAGGTTTCTGACATATCCAGACACATACACAGTGTCTGGCTTGTTACATGCAAGCAAGCACGCACACACGCACACACACACACACACACACACACACACACACATCACTTTTGCAATCTCTTGTAACAGTCTGAAGAACAGAAGCTTGCAGTTTTATGATCTAAAATGTATACACCTACCCTAAAGACAAACATTTAATTGCAAGTTGCAGCAAAGGGAATTATTAACATGGTGTAATACGTTCTATATATATATATATATATATATATATATATATATATATATATATATATATATATATATATATATATATATATATATATATAGTTATATAAAATATATTAACTCTCAAATGCAGGCCTGTGCATGGATCTAATTCCATAATCAAGTTTGCTCGTGACACTACAGTGATTGGCCTCACCACCAACAACGATGAGACAGCCTACAGGGAAGAGGTACAGCATTTGGCTGCATGGTGTGCAAACAACAACTTGCTCCTTAACACCAGCAAAACAAAGGAGCTCATCATGGACCTCAGAAGGGAGAGAAGAGGCACGCACACCCCCATCCACATCAACAGGTTTGCCAGTTGAACGTCTCTCCAACATTTCCTGGACCACCAACACCTCCAGCCTGGTCAAGAAAGCTCACCACCACCTGTTCTTCTAGAGGACACTGAAGAGACATCATCTGTCTTCGGCCATCCTGGTGAACTTTTATCGCTGTGTGGTTCAGAGCATCCTGGCCAACTGTGTCACAGTCTGGTATGGGAATTGCACAGTCGCAGGCCACACTGCAAAGGGTGGTGAAAACCACTCAGCGCATCACAGGAATTTTACTTCCAGCCAATTAGGATGTCCAAATGTAACGCTGTCTGTGTCGAGCTTGCAGCATTCTTAAAGACTCCTCCAACACTTCGCTTAGACTGTTTCCTTCTTCCATCTTATAGGCATTTCGGGAGCTTCCGTACATAAACCAGCAGACTGAACAACAGATTTTTCCCTAGGGCTGTCACCTTACTGAACTCTGCCTCCCGATGACCACCCACCCTTGTATATTATGTCAGTGGCACCTATATAATATATAATATATAACATCATGTATATCATGTCTATAACACCAAACCTGTAAATCTTATATATCAATACCTGTATATCCATAGCATATTCGTTGGTAAATTATCCTGTTCATACTGTAAATACTGTCTTGCACTTGCTGCTTATTACACTTCTGGTTAAATACCAAACAGCATGTCATTGGCTTGTAGTTGTACATGTGTAAGATGAATTTAATCTAATCTAATCTAATCTACATATATATGGAGTGGATAATTAAAAAATCTGTTTAATTAATTTTGAAAGCATCTTCTAATTTTTTTAAAAATGACACACATTATTAGGTTCCACTGCCTTCAGTATTGCTGGTATCACCATGGCAAACTCTACTTCTCATGTAAGTGCTGCCCAGCAACACTAATTCTTACAGCTGGCAAAAAGGCAACATTACGTTTAGTTGGTGAATAACATGCCATTCATTCTGGCTGTAATGCTAGTTTCATGTAAATCCACTCCTGATTTTATCTTAATCATATGGATTGTGTCCCAATTATGGAGGAAGAGAGGGAGAGGGAGAGAGAGAGAGAGAGAGAGAGAGAGAGAGAGAGAGAGAGAGAGAGAGAGAGAGAGAGAGAGAGCAGAGGAAGATCTATTTCTTTGGTGTGAGTGTGCATTCAGAGCCAGCTAGCCAGGTTATTCATGTAACTAATCAGGTGAGATATGAGCACCTTTGAACTATTTGGCAATTAGTCAATGTTGTCATGTCAAACCATTTCAAACCCGTTTAATACACACACACACACACACACACACACACACACACACACACACACACACACACACATATATATATATTAATAAAATCCCCCTTCACTCTCAACTGCAGGCCTGTGCATCAGTCTAATTCCATAATCAAGTTTGCTCGTGACACCACAGTGATTGGCCTCACCACCAACAACGATGAAACCTGTCTTCAGCCATCGTGGTGAACTTTTTTCGCTGTGTAATTGAGAGCATCCTGACCAACTGTGTCACAGTCTGGTATGGGAATTGCAAAGTCGCAGGCCGCACTGTAAAGGGTGGTGAAAACCACTCAGCGCACCACAGGAACTTTACTTTTAGCTGTTTAAAACGTCCCAAAGAAACGCTGTCTGCGTCGAGCTTGAAAGTCCGAAAAAGTTTCAACATATTTTTATCAGTGTGACTTTATCAGAGTTTGAGCTAGTCATTAGCTGTTATATGTGCTTGCTACAATTGCTAGCTGTTTTAAATAATGTTAGGTTGCTAGTTATATACTGTAATTAAAAACAGTAATCTAAGAATTAGAATTTACTAGTCAATAGTTCATATAGTTTAGAAAAAGAGCTGCTTTTTCTACATGAAGTCTGCAAATGTAGCACAGAACAGCCCGCAATTGTGTGTTTGATTAAATAATAAACTTAAGCCAGTATGAAGCATTGACCTCTTGGTTGATTATCACTTCAATACTCTTTGGGAATATTGAGAGAAAGCAAATTCTTTTCATTTAACAAATATTTTGGTTGGTGAATATTTAGTGATTTATTGTATCATCTATCATGTACTGTAAGTAATCACTTATAGATATTAGACATGATTCACTTATCTGCACATTTTAATACACCAAGCAACAAGTCTAAGATATAATATTTATTCATTTACAGTAATCTAGAAAAGATGAGAGAGATATGAACACTGATATCTGTTTCCCCTTTTCTCCCACAGCAAAATGGAGTATTCCCATTGCTTGAATACAATAATAAATGCATTAATGGACTTTGTTACACTGTGTATAATAGTTGTATATGCCATCTTATAGTTTCTCGTGTCCTTTTATATATTAATATAAGAACCTGGCCAACACACAAATATGTGCATATTGAACATCACATTTCAGATTTAGTCCTCCCTTCCCACTGTTACAAGAAACTCCACTCTTCCAAAAGGTTTTTCCACTAGATTTTGGAGCGTACCTGTGAGGATTTGCCCATTCAGCTGCAATAGCATTAGTAAACCCTGCACAGTAAAGAGCACTGAAGTCATGCTATTAAAGCCTTTGACACAGACAGCATTCCAATTCATCCTAAAGGTATTTCCCAAAGTGGGGTTGAGGTCAGGGCTTTGTGGGGGCAACTCAAAGTCTTCCACTAAATCCCTTTTTCAGCATGTAAAAATCTTATGGTTTTTTGCTTTTTGATGTAAGATAAATAAGGATTTTCAGCATCATTAACTTTAGTTTATTAGTAAAACACTTAGATGAAAGCAGTATTATGTCCACCAGTTTGCTACAGTAGCTATTATATTAATGTTAGTTAAGTAGTAATGTTATATAATAATAATAATAATAATAATAATAATAATAATAATAATACATATCAATGAGAATTCTGTACCACTTGTCCTACACAGGGTTACAGGGAGTATGGAGACTATGAACTCAGGGCACAAGGCCGACATCCTGGATAAACACAATGCAGGGCAAAATCACCCACACGGTGGAATAGCGAAGGAAACTGGAGTACACAAAGAAAACCCGGAGAAAACCCTGCACACACAGGTGGAGACAGAAATGAACCCCTAACCCAAGAGGTGAGAGGCAAGCATGTTAAACACTAAATCACCATGCCCCCAGTGCACTTTATATGTTTTATAGTTAAATAAAGGCTTATATTCCTAACCATTAACTTTCTTCCTGCTTTAACCCTCACTTTTTAGCACAAAGAAGCAGCACGGAGCTTCTATAAAAAAATCTCATTATACAATATATATATATATATATATATATATATATATATATATATATATATATATATATATATATATATATATATATATATATATATGATGCTCATTAACTACGAGAACTAACCCCAACTGAAACATAACAATACCTATATCTTTTAGGCATTAAATCTGCACTGGTCTGTGTCATTGTGGTGCAGTAAATAAAAGCCAGAGGATGCAGCAGATCAGTCTTTTGTGAGGCAAATTAAAGTGACAATATTTCCAGTTATCTCTCTTGTTGTAGTGCCTTACAAAAAAATAATTACAGCATGCTTATAACCAGCAACCCAGTGGACACACTCGCTGCCAGCTCAGTCCTAGAACTTCTACGGACAACACAGAAGTAATTTTCTTCATGCACCTGAATTGTTTCATGTGTGAAATAAAGTTAAATCATAAATTGCATTTCATGTGTGGTGCAAATAACTGTGCCTCAGCCAGCAATTACTGGCATCAAAGCTCAAAGATCTGCACATAAAATGAGTGCCACATACAAGAGATGCATCCAGAAGAAACAAGGGTAAGAGATATGTTAGCTAATTTCCCTCATGCTTAATTCCCTCCTGAAACATTTGTTCTCGAATCTTCTAATGTTGCTTATGTTAATGAGTGAGGTTATGTACTAATGAATTTTGAAATCAACTCTTGCTCATGTTTGGAAGTTCCCTTCTGCTGTGCAAGCTGTCTGAAGAAGACTACTATGCCCATGGAAACAAGTCCTTTATTTTATTCAGATTTGACAACATAAATTGAAAGCTGACTGACTTCTCCACACCCCCCAGGCATTTTATAGCTCTAGGTGATGAAATGAACTCCCAGCCATTTGAAGCCTGACCATAATTAAGTTCATAACAATGAAAAGCTCAGACATTTTTATGCTTAGCCTGAAAAGTTACTATTTTGGAGATATTGCACAAGTAAAATAAAGCTTAATGGGTATATTTCAGCACTGTTCACTAAACATGACAATATTATCATAACCTAAGCACTCAAAAATTGATTTATTTATTTTAATTATGTCACCTTTAAATACTTGCAATTAGTGAAAATGATCATTATCTTGCAGTTTTAATCAGCGTTATGGCTTTGTAAACATGCATGATGGTCAGTCCTTATTCTGAGCAAAGATTTAAGTATCAATTGCTTTTTCTAGTAATTTACTACTTTTGTGGCAGTATCATGGGAACAAGTTATCGACAGAAAAATCAACTACAATGGGTGGAGACGGTCCTAAATAAGGGGGGAAAAATGACAGCAACCAATAGCTGAAAAATTCTTAAGAAAATAAAATTGCTATTGCTTATCACCGAGCTTGTGCCCTCATGGGTAGATCTTCTCTGTTTTTACTGTGAAACTTCTACCTGGAAAATGAATGTGGTGTACATCAAACATTCATTTATGGTACATAATTAGACCTTACGGACCACTCTTGTAGCTTAAATGAGGTACACTACATTATTGTTTTTAGATGAAAGATGTATACTGAAGGTACAAAAGGTCCTCTTGAGGATATAAGCACAGTGACAAGCCACAAAAAGCCTCATCAACTGCATGCCACATTTTGTCAACAGAATACGGTATAGTCATCCTAATGGAGCACTAACCGATGCCTTAAAAGCACCAACAAACACCAACGAGCGACTCTCTTTCTCAATTAATCCTTTCAGTTGTAGCCAAGTATATATGGCAAGTGAATGGTTGTCTTAAAACTTTTACCGGAAAAGTTTGTATACGTAATACTAATACGATGTCTAGTGTTCAGAGAGTGGAAAAGCTGCTGCATTTTAGCAGCCAAGCCATTGAATCTGCTTTATCTTTTCTGAATTGAATTGTTACTCATTTTCTAAAGCACTTATCATACACAGGGTCAAATGGAGCCTGGAGCCCACCCTAGATTGCAGACACACTCACACACCTATTCAAACATTACAGGCTATTTAGAAATGCCTATAGACAACAACATATCTTTGGACTGGAGGAGGAAACCCACCCACACAAACACACACACACAAACACACACACACACACACACACGCATGCACACACATACACACACACACACACACAGACACACAGGCACAGGACAGAGACGATAAACCAAACCCCCAACCCTATAGGTGCAAGCAAATGTACTAACTACTAAGCCACTGGAAGCATCAACACCCAACACCACAAACCTATTGCATAAAATAATCTATATTTGTGTTGACACCTAACCACTAATATAAACAAGCACAGTCTTTTAGAGTAACGTGAGGAAACTATAGACAACTGTTTCAGAAGGAGGAGGAGTCATGGAGGAGGTCAACATCAAGCTAGAACAACCAAAACCAAAAACACAAGGGAATCACTTATAAGAGAAACAAGCAATTGAATTTTAAGTAAATTTCTATAAAAGCAACTGACAAAATGTTTTCGTTGTGTTCACATTCCTCCTGTCGGTCATGTTATACACACCTCCATCTTTGCTACTAGTAAACAAAGCGTAGCAGAAATTAATGCATGCTTTATCAGCTACTGTTAAGTGGGAAAAACCTACTGACTGAGGAGATGGATTTTAAAAAAAACATGCATTAAATGAAATAATTAAAATCAAATTATATAATGGTGAATCCTACACTATTCAGTATGTAAGTATTACATGTGACTATATTGAATCTTTTAATACCTGTTAAGATAGCATAGGACATAGAGTGCTAGACATTTTAAATTGTGTGGAAAACCTTTACAGGCATCTTAAACTTTCTTGCTACTTGTACAGAACTTTAATCACTGAACTTTTACTACATAGTTCGGTTCCAGATTGTTGATGCCGGTGAGTCAGGTACACAGTGAGTTGAGTAAAGTGAGTTGCTCTGTGTATGTGTAATATTGTAGGATGTGAAATATTGTGGGTTGACAGATTAGAAGCGTAATCCGCCCACAGGCTTATCAGCACATGCCATGGCTGTGTCATCATTCATCAAGCGTTCTCTACGGGAGAGTTCCAGTTTGAGAATGAATGAAGAAAAAAAAAACACGCACACACACTCAGATGCAGATGCACATACCCGGAGTGAATGGCACAAAACCCAAAAAGTAAATTCATAGTGACTTGCACATTTTCTAGGCAGCATAAACTGCTGACATAGATGTGTTCTAGAGGAAAGTACAAAGTGAACCATAAAAATAAATCAGCATGATAAAATATGCGTATTGGGTAATGATTTAAGTGCCAAACAAATGTTATTGTGTTTAACAAATAAAAAAAAGAAATCAAAGCTATTTCTAGGCTGTTGCCAAGAGTGTGAAAAGCAATGAATTAAAGAGAGCTGAAAAACAGACTGAACTAGCATCTAATTGTAGGGAAAAATATACATGTATTCAAATTTTGCTTTGACCTAACATAAAGGTCTAAAGAATATTTTATCATGAAGCATATGGAATGCTATCACACTTACACTAAAGACAATTCCAACCCATCTGAGTTGCCTTTGATTCCTGAGTACCTGATTGAGACATGCAATAACTCCCCATAAGCCCCTAACACAAGAGCCCTCAAGACACTAGTCACAGTCCCAGTCATAATCAATGTGTGAGCTCTCTGAACCGCCAAGCACTAAGATAGGACTCGCATGACTGAGATGCAAGTAAACTAGAAATTAATGCATTTGAAATGCAGAGAGCACTTCACGTTTTTGCCTCCAAACTACAGATGATTCCAATTTCAAGAAAAAAAGCCTTCTTGAGAGCATCTCAAAAAATATAGCAATTTAACTTCTCATTAAAACTACAGTTAAAAGGATCTGTAGTAGTCATCTGACAGGAACATCTGAATTTTTGGTCACATACTGTACATTATCAGAAGGCTGAACAAAAAAAAAAAAAAAGAGGATGGTATACAAGGAAAAGCACATGACTGTGAAATGTGGAATTGGCTGGTGGTTTAGGGGCTTTTGTGAAAAGTGATTGCATCACAAATTCTGCCTCTGCCAGTTGGTTTGGACTTTTTTTTGTTTTCTTGTGTAGATTATCAATTTCTACAATACAACTACAAACAGGGATGACTGCTGCTGTATATTACTTCTGCTTCTAGCTTTTAACAACATGAAACAAAACATGCTGCTATGACAGACAATAGTAAACAAAGAAAGTCGCGTGAGTTGGAGGTTTCATCTCCGTGCAAGCATGTCCAATATGAATATTTGAAAGAAAAAAAAAAACAGCTCAAGTCTCATTAACCAGAATGTGCAATGGTCCTGTGGTTAGCAATCTCAGATGATAGTGGTTTAAATTAGGCTACTAATTTGTTTATATTCCTAACAAAATTAGTTAGGTTCAGTTCAGGTATGAACATCAATAATAACTGTGAGAGAGATTAAAAAGATCTACAGTTGAGTCCAATTATGATCTGTCAGAGTCAGAATTCACACACCATGCTGAGAGTGCACACATTTTTCTATCTTTCTATCTTTTTTCCAGTGTATTCCACAGTTTCTAGGGACATAGTTGCTTAAAATCCAAATATATGTACATATACTCGATAAATCCAAACACTGGATAGATTAAACAATCTGAGCTGATGGCAGACAGCTTTATATTGCCCCACCAGGATATCTGTTGAGTCTCCTAAGGTGATGTATGGTCTCTACAGATCCATATAAAATAGTCATGCTCTTTACAGAATGAAATTAAATACACTGTAAGGATAATTTAATTGAGATGTGAAAGTGTCCGGCAGAGTGTAATTGGCAAAGTAATAAATACTTAGGACTGGCTTTTGAGGAAGTGATGGCGATGTCATTTCAAGCTCCTGTTCTCCGAATACTCTGCTTTGCTGCTGTTCAGATGTACTAACCTAACCCAGCTGTCAGTCCTTTACAATTATCACACTCACTTTGCTTTCATAAATGGCACCATATGTTTTTGACTGTAAACATTTTAAAGTCAGAAATGAATTGTCTTATGTTTGGATCGGAGTAAATCGCATATATAATTTGAATAAAAATGATGCACTATTAAACTTTTTCCAGTGTAATACTTTACATAATTACTTACTTAAATATCTGTAATGAGCTTAACATAGGAAAAACCTTTGATGTGATAATCATATCTGACATGAATGTAGAATTTCCATTAATGCATTGATCTAAAATTAATAAGCCCAAGAAGCTGAATTGCATTAAGCAATGTTTATCGCATCCATAGCATGACTAATTTGAACCAAGACCTTAATGGACATGGTGGCAGCAAAGGTTGCATAATTTGAAAAATAAAATCCATTGCATAAATTTCAGTTTCAGTTTTTGACTTCTCAGCATATACTGTAAACATACCTTACCGAATATCTGTACTTTGTATGACCCTCTGCCTGATTTCCTGATCTTTATTCTTTTGGATTCATTGAATGTAAATGTTTTTAATATGGATTAAAGCATCTCTCAGTTTTATGATGTTTTTTGTAAAGTCTTAATGAATCACTCTTATGTGGTGTATAATCACTCTTGGTGCATTTTACATACACTTGCACATTACACTATAAAGTATGCAATGAAAAATTTTTGACATGTTAAGGGTTAACAGGTTAATTGTTTATAATTTTAGAAACTTTTTTTTTAGAAGCCATCTCTGGCCTATACAAACTGTTCAGTCAAGCAAGAGTTCTGGTATTCTGGAGTTCTCTCAGCGCTGCCACCATTACATAGCCACAAAAGGCTTGGAGCTCAAGGTACAATGCCCACAGCGAAGCAAAGAAGCCATCATCTCCTATTCTCCATTTTAAATAATGCATTTAAAAATGCCTGTTCTGCTTCTTGCTAGGGTGATGGAAATGTGGTGAAACAGCAAAAAAGTTCATCCACATCAGTCAGGGGAGTAAGATCGCATGAAGCTGACAACCTTACTGTCACTTTGAGTTAGCATTCTAAGTACAACCCGGATTGCAAAGCACGAGGAGGTCTGCCGAAACAACGACCGTGAAAATGTAAATTATCTGCTCTTTACTAGAAATGCATCTCTGCTTGACATCATCAGATTATTCACCCATATCATTATCTAGCCACAGTTTCACTTGGACAGGTTTGACGCTTTCATTTGTGTTGCTTAGGTTAAAATAGATCACACTTGGTTGCACTTTTTCCATTCTAGTTTTTTGCTCATTTTTTTCCAAAAATAGGTCTTAAAGTCACTCGGGGTAACATAAGTTTCGGTGTGTTTGACAGGTTCTTACAATCCAAGATTGAATGGTGGTAAATGATGTCTGCCCAGGCATGACTCTCTATCTCTCCCTGTAGCGCATCCATATGTGTACAGACAGGTTTATCTTTCAGCCTGGTAACCTTGAGTTCAAGCAGCTAAAGCACAGTGTCAAGTGGTGCGAGAGCTGAATCACACACGGACCACCATCAACAAAAACAGGAACATTTTTTCTCGACTCAAGAAAATTGCTTATACTAAAATACAGTCCCATCGGTCTAATACATTATCTAACAGGAACTACATTCACGTTCACATTTTCACACACAACAGTAAACACAGAAAATACAGTGAGTGGCTGTTATACAAGTGGAAACACCATGATAAAGGAGAAGGATCAGAGGAGAATAACCTGGTTCATGTAATCACATTTTACAACTGTGTTTTGCAGAAAAGCTCCTCAGAATGCACAACATTCACAATATGGAACCCTGTGGCAGACCAGATACAAAAGATGAAGACCAGTGGGTTTCATTTCCATGTATGGCATTTGACAGATGCCCTTATCAAACAGCTGAGCAATTTAGGGTTAATGGCCTTGCTCAGGAGCGGCAGCTTGGCTTCCCTGGGATTTGAACTCACAACCTCCTGACCAGTAGTCCAATACCTTAACTACTGAGCTACCACTTGCCTCCATTTCACTCCTGTCCCCACGGTTTCACTCCTATCAGCCAAGAACAGCAATTCTTTGATCATTACAAGGACATGTGCTTACTGAACTCACACACACCCACACACACACACACACACACACACACACACACACACACACCTCCTTCTCATTACACTGTCACCAGTTCACCAGTTCTCCATCCTTGGACTTAAGTAGTAGTCACTGCATACTAGAAACATCCCACAAGATCTACTGTTTGGAGATGCTCTGAGTAAGTGGTCTAGCTGTCAATATTTCGGCCTTGTCAAAGTCACTCGGATTCTTTTTTTCTATCTGTCTGTCTCTCTGTCTATGATAATAAACATCCGGCATATAAATCCTCAACCATCTACCATTTACTGTATGTTAAAAAATATCTATTTGTTTTTTTTCAATGTGTCAAGACTCTAAAACACTGGCTTTTTTGCAGATTACGTGTCATGGCTTATTCATATACAGTAAATTGGCACACTGCACAAATAATTCAGCTATAGTAATCTAGCATTCCTCTACTCTGATGTCTGCACGTCTGTCCTTTAGTCAGTGTTGACAGGATGGGCATGTGTCCTCACCTCTAAACACACATACTTCAAAAAGAGTGACGGCTTTTAGACCCAGGTCAACCTCCTTTACTGTCACACCTCTCACTTCACTGACAGCACCTCTTCCTCTTCACCCTCCATCATGTCTTCTGTCTTTCAACCATGTCTCTGACCTTCTATACAACTGGCTCCCAATCTCTCTCAGTATGGTATAACCTAATTGCACATATGTGTATAAGAGATCATCTGACATGACACACCGATAGGCCATTAAATAAAAAAGCATGCCGCGTCTTGCTGTCACTTTCGGACACGTGCCAGAAAATCTGCTGCGTTTCGCTAATGCTAATGCAGGACTAGTGAGCTGTTTTAAGAGGACCGTGTTTGTAGAATAAAATAAGCAAAGACATAATCTTTCATGGTCTGTTCTAGGGATGTTTTTGATCAAAACATATCATTATGCAGGTGCACAATGACTCAAGTTGGAATAAAGCAAACGTGAAATTATGTTTGAAAATATTCTGCAAAAAAAAAAAAAAAAAATCAGAGAATATTGTCACACAACATAATTAAATGGTTATGCAAAACATTCTGCAATTATGGCTCCGTTTTCCTTGTCATCAAAATGGATGGGTGTCAACATTAAACACAAGATTTAGATGACAAAAGTGCAAATGAAGCCTGAAATAACTTACAGTACATACTGCACAGGCTATACTGTCTGTATCATCACTGTCAGTTTAAAGCCACTCACTGCTTGAGTTTTTAAAGAATAAACGTCAGCAAATAACAACGTGTCAAATCCAAGTATGGGCAAACATATTGATCTCAAACCTTTGCCACAGTGTATTTTACATCCCCAGCTCATTCCTGGCCAGCGTTGTAAAGGCTCTAACACCTCCTGATAGGGGCTTTAACGAGAATGTCCCTCATAACCCATAAAATCAATATCACTGAGCAGACAGTGTTTAAATATGCCAAAACTGGCAAAGAGACCAGATTTTATGTGAATTTTCCTACTTAGACTAAAATGGCCTAAATTTAAATCCGCAGACTGAGAAAGGAATGCATGCTAGCTCACTTAGCTAACAGATGCTTAATAGCTTTCCCCGCTGTGGTAACAGAGCCCTGACTATATCCACTGTGCGCAATCATGGGGCAACAACAAGGCTTCAAAATGTCATACTCCCATCTATCATGCCTTTGTTTATAAACAGAACAACGTGCATTCTTCCTAAACCCTTAGAGTGCACGGCCGGAATGCTTTGGGCAATAAGAGTTTTGCAAAAGGCACAATACAATGTCATGGAGCATTCTCTCTGTAAACACACACTAAAGCAATTAACGGAAACAACAGTGTCTTGTTTTAACCTTTCCCCAACACAAGGTGTGACACACAAGATTCCTCAAGCCAACATTCTCATTCATTTTAGAAACACCTGAGACCACGGTCATTACTGCATACAGTGGCAGGCCTATTTATCTGGTATTTCCTCCTACATTGTGTAGCAGCTTGAATGGTTTTTAATTGCTTTTCATAGATGAAGTGATGTGTGTAAAGGTGAATGTCATTAGCATGTTAGCAAGTATTTACCATTACA
Source organism: Tachysurus vachellii (assembly GCF_030014155.1). Classification (NCBI taxonomy): domain Eukaryota; kingdom Metazoa; phylum Chordata; class Actinopteri; order Siluriformes; family Bagridae; genus Tachysurus; species Tachysurus vachellii. The sequence continues at coordinate 13,219,753 of NC_083470.1, forward strand.
GTCCCTGGCAGAAAAAAAAGGAAAACAATTTTTCACTTATTTACTCATTTATTACATTATTTGAAAAATGTCATTCTGGCAACAGACCATGGGCACATTAAATCCACAACAAGAATGCAGTAACTGTGGTTAAACGTCTAAAAATAACTGCGAGCTAACACTAAAGTGTCCTGTCCTAGTAAAGAGTCTTAAAGAGTCAGTAAAGTCTCTGTATTGAACTGCAGGGATACTAAATGGGCTCTGGGTTACTGAGCAGATGGTTAGTGGTTCAATCCCCAGCACCACTAAGCTGCCATTGCTGCCATTGAGCAAGGCCCTTAAACCTCTCTGCTCCAGGGGTACTGTATCATGTCCATGCGTTCTGACCCCAACTTCTTAAGCTGGGATATGCATAGAAATTTTTTTTACTGTGCCTTAATGAATTACCAATTAAAACCTCTTCTAAGATATTCCTTTTGCCAGCTGGTGTATTAATGAGGGTGTTGTCTAATATGGTGTGCTGAAATCGCCTACTGCCTAGAGATCTGGTGGTTGTAAAAACCACAACATATGATATCCGTACTCAAACCATTCATTCTTAAAGCCTTGTGCACTGCAGATGGGATCGTTGTCATCCTGGAAGAGAACACTCCCATCTGAATATAAATCCTTTAGCACAGGGCAGAGGTGATCAGTCAGAAGAACTCTGCTTTAATTTGTGAATTTATGGCCCCAAACTATGCCAGAAAATTTGTCACCCATCAATGAATGAGCTGCATTCATTCATTCATCTTCAGTACCACCTTTATCTTAGTCAGGGTCACAATGGATCCTAAAACTATTCCAGGAACACTAGACAGGGTGCCAGTCCATCACACTCTCTCTCTCGTTTTCTCTCTCTAACTCTCTCTCTCTCTCTCTCTCTCTCTCTCTCTCTCTCACTCACACACACACACACACACACACACACACACACACACAGATTCCTTCCAGTTTAGTGTATTCAATTCATCTGCCTGCAGGAAACCCTACATGAAAGCCACAAACACACACACACACACACACACACACACACACACACACACACACACACACACACACACATACAGAGGAAAAAACATTGCACCAGCAGTATCTGGAACTCAAAATCAAACCCTGAACTCCGGGATGCATCAGTACTACCTGCTAAGCTATCATGCCAATGTAAGTAGCTAACAGCAGCTGCCACAAAATTATTTTAGATGAGAACAGAAAGAAAAAAATAGCTTTCTATTGCCCGATTTTTTTTTCAGCCGCACTAATTTAGTTTTTTTTACCTCTTTGTTATATTATACAACTGAGAAAAAAAAATTGACATGTAAACACTTTTCCTTATTCGTCAGAGCTTTCAACAAGAGAATAATGAAAATTAACATGTGGATACTATGTGCTGCTTTGCATCATAATATCTTAACTAAGGTGGACAGTGTGGTATTATGGAGAAGAATGACATGTTAAACTACACAGGCTACACTGAAACTCCACAGACAAAGATTAAAACCAAGCTTTTTTTTTCACCAAGCCTTTTTTCTTTCAAACTTTTACAGTCTTTGATGAACCTGTATCCCCTGTAGCCTCAAATCACTGTTCTCATCTGACAGGAGTTGAACCCGGTAGGGTCTGCAAGCACCTCAAGGTGCTTTCCTGTTCATCTCAGTTGTAAAGAGTCATTATTTGTGTTACTGTAGCCTTCAGTAATAGTCTGGCCTTTCTTTTCAACCCACCTGCAGAACTACGACTCGCTGGAAGGTTTTTTTTGTTTTGCTTTATGCACCACTCTGTACAAACTGTTGTGTGTCCCAGGAGACGGGCAAATTCTAAAATAATCCAGCAAACAACATTCCCCTATTCTGATGCTTGATGTGAACATTAACTGTGGTGTGTGTGTGTGTGTGTGTGTGTGTGTGTGTGTATTGTACCTCTGTGATAAAGCCCTTGGCACTTGCAGGACTCATGAAGAGAACAGCTCGGCGCAGCGTGTCCCTGTAGCGGTGCAACTCTTCCATCCTCATGGTGCGGAACATCCCAGTGATCATCATGTTGATGTTCGACTCCACCTTCTGTAGGGACACGTCCATCCCTTGCTGTGACGACCTGTCCAGAAAGTCCTGGATCCCTCGGATATCTAAATATGCAGAAATGATGTCACCACAGTTACATTTCGTACCCAGAGTGAGCCTTTCAATCACTTTATTGAAATAGAATATACAGTACGTGTAGTAAAGTGAATATACGTTTCACACAAATAAAGATATCACACACATTCAGGACCCCATTTATGAGATTGCAGAATCCACAGGCAGGGGAAATAACATCTCATTTGAACCATCATCTTCAGTCAGCAGGCACAGACATTAGTGCGTTCTCAACCATATCTCTTCCGCCAGGAACTTCAGCTTGAAAGCCGTAGCATGTACGAAAACATTAGCATTTGCGTTAATGACACACAGGCAAGATAGACGGAGCAAGAAAGAAAGAAATGGCAGAACTGGAGCACTGTCTCAGACCTGGGGTAAATAAAATATGAATCTCCTCCAGTTAAAGCGATGCTGGCTGCATGCTCATCCTTCTGTGCAGTCAGCTCTGTCCTACATCAAACCACTTCCAGCATGGAGAGAGGAAAGCAAGCCAAGTGCACAATTAAAGCAGAAAGAATAATAGGACTGGGGGGCATGAAAAGGTGAAATGGAAAAGGGGTCTTTCTGGAGGTGCCATTGAGACTCACTGAGACCCATTTCAAGCAACATTTACAAAGGAACTGAAACACAAATAGCATATGTAGACATGGAAAGTATACAGTAAACTACCTGGTTGTAATGCTTGTCTGTGGACTAGGCATTCTTTGTAGTGGACACTAGATAAAGGTGGAATAGGCAATCACCCAAGGCATTGTACAGGGCTACCACATTACTGCTCTCCATTTGCTGGAAAGCTGAATGAGTAGTAATATTCCTAGGCTACCTACAGATAATGAGGGATCAAATTGCTTTGCAGCAGGGAAGCCACAGTTTTCCTCAGAGTTCAATCAAACTCAAATGGTTTATCTTCTTTTACTGGCACGTTCTGAAAGTCGAAAGACACAATGAGATTAATTGGCAGAAATATTAGTGTCTAGAATGTATGAATTTGATGCATTGAATTAACAACTGTTGAATATGTTACACCAGACTTTTCTCACTGCAGGGCTTTTTATGTGCTCTTGTTAACACGCCTTACAGTTCTGTATAATCAGGACAAACTTACTGTAAGGCTTTGGTAGAATTTATTATCATAGGTCATTGTTTTAAGAGTTTCTGCCTTGAGTAAGATTAAACATTATCTCTGTTCAAATCAATCTCACCTTTATTATTTATGTATGTATTCATTTATTTGTATTTGTGTTCCTTTTACAGAAATTGTAGGCCTGAGATAGATTTTATTTCAAGCCCAAGTGCCAAACTATAAATGCGTTTCCATTACTTATTTTTAATATGTCACGAAAGTAACATAACATTGTACTCCTCACAGAATCTTGAAACTTTGCTTTTCTTTCTCTAGCAGTTTAAGTTGCTCATATGATTGTACTTTTTGCTCTGGAGTTCTACTCTAATAAAGTCACCTGTACACACGTTTCCAGCACTAAAATATCGGCTAATTCAGTCTATTGACTGGCACCGTGCCCACATATTTTCCAGCCACCTACTGGCATGTTTTAGGTGAAAAGACTCCCACACAGACACAGGGTGAACATGCAATCAGACTACACAAAGACAGTAGCCTATGCTCAGGATCAAACCGCAGACCTTTGAGCTGTGAGGCAGGAACACTACCTGCCCTGAGTAGTCAGACTGCAATGCTAAATCAATTCTTACACTGGCAGGCCTGAAAAACCTTGCCTCAAGATAAAAAAAAAACAAAAACAAGCAAAACTCTTTACTTATTCTTCTTGCTCTTCTTGTTCTAAATTTTTATGCCTGAAATAATCTTAAAATATATTTCAAATGGAAAGAATGCTATTGAAGAAAATGTTTTAGACTGCTAACCTTGATGTGACCAAAAGTTTAGTTTCATTCTAGTCAGAATGCTGATTCCTGTTTTAAAAAAACATGAGTCAGCCAGTCGTTCTTGCTCTGTGAAAAATCTTGCACTTTTATAGACGATAGACAGACACACGGATTGAACGATGGCAAAAATATTCGCAATTATACAGAAAATGGTCTCTCAAGTTCCTGGACATGAACAAACAGCAAGGAAGCTACTGGATTTGAATCAAATCCAATACCTAATCAGTTCATGTGCTGGTTACAATGACAATGTCTGCCTACAAACAAGCACTAGCTCTGGTGAAGTTGTATTAAAGTTAACATTTTTTCAAACATTAGTTTTTCACCTTTAATCAGGGGTCTATCTAAACAAGGGGTCAGGTAATTCTTCAGTCAAAAGACAGGCTGCTGGGCCTGCAGGCCAAATTAGAGGCATGCTTGATAGTTAATTAGTGACTAAAATAAAGTGATTAAACAAGTGAAATCAAGTGTGGATATGATTAAAACCCCATGTCTTACGTGCAGCTGTGTAGAAGATATTATGTGTCTTAAAAAGTTGAAGTCAGCAAGGAAAAATCACCAACAATCCAGGTGTAGTCTTTCTAAATTACCACTGACCTTCAGAGTTTATCAGATGAAGGTCTAAAACTGTAGTCTTCTACCTTTACTTTGAAAATGCATTATTATCAAACAGGTTTATCCAAAATCCTAACCAAGAGAGAGACGGACTCATGCTGTTAGTGCTAATTGATCATGTTAGATATATTTGATGTTTTATGGATATGTGTATGTTCCTTTAAGCATACTTTGACCACTCAATGAAATATATGCATGAGAAGTTTATTCATGCTGAAAAAAGTTTCTTTTTTTAAGGGTTTCTTGTATATTTTATTCGACAGTGTACCAGTGGAACAAAGGATATGCAACACGCTGTTGGATGCAGTTGGTGTATAAAGACAGAAGGCAGAAGGTTACATGGTCTCCTGAGGTTGGGAGCAACACAAACATGTTCAACCAGATTGTGTAAGGTCAAGTGACCTGTCAAGGGCGACAGGACAGGACATGGCAGCCTGCAGCATGCCAATAGTTCTCATGCCATTTGAACCTTTTTCCTTGCACTTTGAATTAAGCAATTCTTCTGTGATCTGATGCGACATTCATCTACATGAAAATGCTATATTGCACTATCATAGTGCTTAAAGACACTTGTATATAAAGGTATATATCATGCACATTACGAATTTCTTAAATCACAATCCTTTATCCATTTGTATATTTAGGTTTATGCTTATAAAACTTCTGAGAAATGAAACAAAGTTTGATTAAAGTTCTTTGCCTTGAAAATATAGAGAGAAAGCAGAGAAAAAAGTTTCCAGCTGCATGGAGAGATTTTATGCATTTGCCAAAAAAATCAATCTGCCAATTCCCAGGCCACAGGAACATCATAAAGCGTAGAGAAATCCATCTGTTTCCTCCATCTACATAGGCTAATAGGGACACCAGAGAAAACTATATTGCTCTAAGGACAGTTAGGTAGATGTCAAAAAAATATATATATGTAAAATAAATAAATAAATAAATAAATAAAATAAAATAAATAAAACAGCAATATAATGCCAGTCAGAAGTGACCATCAAACGAATGTACTTCAAATTCTGATGATCAAAACACTACAATAGTATATACAGTATAATACAATTGTCCCAAACTACAGTTTTTATTACATGTACCTAACTGTCCTCCAATCAATATATACCACAGCTCACAGGTGGTGCCATTCCATTATATGTCGCAAGATACATAATTTAGCATCTGACAATAATATTGTCTTTTTAAAGTTGCAAATAGTTTTACGAATGGCACTTTTCGTCTGCATAGTAAATTCCCCCAGCTGGGTTAATTAGTAGGGTCACTGCCCCCCTGCGTCGCCACTGGAAAACACATCTAAATATGGACGACAAGTTTCGCAGATTGCTGGAGGAGGGTCCAAGTCACCATCTGTGTGCTGGAGCAAGTTGAAAGCAAAAGCAAATCAGTGGCTGCGTTTCTCCCATTGGGCCGTGAGCAGATGATAGCACATGCCTTTAAACGCATGGACACATGCAGAGATAACACCAAAGTCTCCTCGTATGTGGGGTCCTACAGAGCAATGTTCCCGCACAGCTTCTTTCTGCTCTTTCATGTCTCTGTAAAGCACTCGACATACCTTGACTCTACACTCCAGATTTATAACTACTGGAATTCTGGCAGGTTGAGCAATTAATACAAGCAAAACACTGCACTAACGCACAGACCGCGGGGGCCTTAATTTATTAGAAAACACACATGTAATTCTAATCAACGTTAGCATCTCTATTATCATTAGTGGCTGGCACAGCTCTCCAGCTGTGACTCTGTGCCACACTAGGGGTTGGTTTTGTGAGCCCAGCTTGGAAAACTTTTCACATGTCGCTTCAATAATTAAGCGGATGCTGGCTTGTTAGGCAAACATCGGATTAATTAAACACAGTGTGGGCAAACTCACTGTACTGTTAAACTAACAAGATGTCATGTCCTTTTTTTCCATGACCCAGAAGCAATAGAGCTTCATTTGTCATCAAATACCTGTAACGGAAACTGCTGGTAATAGATTTATACAAGGGCATTAGTGCAGAAGAGAAGAAGTCATCTCTCCACTCACAAGAATTACAGTACTACTGCACTTTTAGGTTAAATGGCCAAACCACTGTTGTATCTTGCACATAAAATGCTTGTAAATTACTTCCAAGTTAGACTGAAGGGAAATAGTGAATTCAAATCAAAACATGTAACTGTTCCAAAATTAGAAGCTTCAGGCATTCTGCTTCATTGACTGCCCTGCTGTTCAGAGTGAAACTTACATTGTCAGCCTCCTTTTAGTGCCCTGCTGCATCATCTCTCTCTCTCGTTCAACTTTGTTCTTTTTACTATTTACTATTTTAAATTCCATTGTTTTCCACCCTATGATTATACTGTGCACTGACTAGAGCTAGTCACATGAAGGCTAAGGTTGGATTAAACCATACAACTGGTCATAAATAAGTCAGTGTTACCTTACAGCTGTCACAGGCTTATTCCACCCCACACCACCAGAGGTCCCCATCACCAAAATATCAGAACTTTTCTGGGTCATTTGAACTTTTTCTTGTTTGTTTGTTTGTTTGTTTCTGACCCTACTGGTTTGTTTACTGCTAAAAGTGTTTTTGCTTTGTTTGAATTGCCTTTTTTTCCAATTCATAATTTATTTCTACTTTCACTGCTAATGTTGCGTTCAAATTCCCTTATAAAGATTGTATTAACATGTTTCAATGCATAGGAATGGTACCATAATTAGAAAACAGGGGAAAAAAAGGATTTTCTCTGAGCTCTGAGTTTCCAAGTGGTGCTTGTGAGTAAGAAAACATGGCGGAATCAATAGATGCAACATATGTTTGACAGTAAATTTGTTGAAATTGAATGTTTACTCATCTCAGAAGCTGATTTTAATTATGTTTTTGATATATGCATCAGGTTATTGAAATACAAGCACTGTATTTCAGATGTAAAAGCATTGCACAATAACAATGTAATATGTAACAATAAAGTTTACAGTGGCTTCATAAATGGATTTTAAAAAAAAAACCCTGATGCGCATTCTTTATTTTTCATTTTCTAGAAACGTTTTTTGTAGTTTATTAAGAGACCAAAGTGACTTTGCACTTCTACTCAACCTCTATTTCTTACTGTGCAGAAGGTAACAACAACATTTGTTATCAAAGATACTCTATGACCTTGCATTTGAAGACCAAAGAAGCATTCAAAAACCTCCTTGTCTTTAGCTGTTGAATTTCAGGGTGAAGTTCAGGTGGAGTTCTCAATGTGGTTGCAATTAGGCCCATTGTGCTCTCACCATTAATAGTTCTATACTTATATTTTGCTTCTGACTTTGGTAGGGGTTAGAAGAGCAACATGAATCCCAACAGAAATCAAATGAGTCAGTCTTTATATACTTTATTTTTGTGCCTCCCATACCTGTATCGTTACATAAACAATACATGCAACCAAAATCAATAGATTTATCTTATGTAAATGTATGTGTATAAGCTCAGGTTTATCTTGGGTAAGTACTCAATGTACAGTGGGTTTGGAAAGTATTCATATGCCTTCTGTATTTTCATTAGTATTGTGTTATAAAATGAATGTACTTTTTACATTTTAGCCAGTAATCTACACAAAATAATCCATATTGATTAGGTCAAAAACATAGAAATGGAAATGTATCCAAATGGAAATGGAAATGTAATCCGAATTTAATAAGTCAAAAATCTCTTGTTTACATAAATATTATGACCTTAGCTAAGATCTCGGCTGGAGTCCAAATTCAACTGATTGGACATGATTTAGAAAGGCACACACCTGTTCAACAAACCACAATGTAGGTCAGACCAGAAACCAAGTCAATAAAGTCTAAGAAACACTCTGTAGACGTCAGAGAAGTATGTAGAGGCAAATACGAGCAGTGGTGTAAAAACCATTTCTGAAGTTTTGAATGTTCCCAGTAGCATAGAAGTCTGAAAGCACCAGGACTCTACCTACCCTTCCCTCAGTCAGAAAGTTGACCATGAACACAATAGCAGAGCTTTAGAAGTCCTCCGCCAAGATGGGAGAACCTGCTAGGAAAAACAAGCATCTTGAAAATACTTCCTCCATTATGTTAGAGTGGCTATACGGAAGCCACTTCTGAGGAAAAAGCATATGGCAGACACTTAAATGACTAAGTGCATGAGGAAGAAGATGCTCTGGTCTGACAAGACAAAAATGGACCCCTGTGAAGTTCATTCACATATTTGTTGAGAAGCTTGATGGTGCCTGCATCATGTTGTAGGTTTTTCTCAGTGACAAGGAGAGACTGTATTGGTCAGAACTGAGGGAAGGTTTAGTGCAGCCAAATATAGACAGATCCTTCAAGAGACATTTCTGCAGTGGTTTCAGGACAAAATCTAGGTTTGCAAAGTTTGTAAAGACTCACTCCAGAGACTCAGTGCTGTAATTGCTGCAAAATGTGTTTCTATTTAAAGTGTCTAAGATTTTCTGAAAGCCACTGTTTATTGACAGGTTGTAGTATTATAGGTTTCTACCTGCCACTCATGTGTCATCTGAACAAAACCTTCACAAGGTGTAACAGCAGTCAGTCGCTTGTCTTTTGCATGAAATTCAAATTCACTAATAGAAAATTTCTTTCTAATTGTGTGGAATTACCTATATTACACTATACTACCCAGTACTCACAGTGCTAATGTTAACTTAACTGTGCTGCTCTCACTGTACTGCAAGATTTACATCAGTCTGTAACTCAGCAGTACTTACACGGCAATAGCAGTTCCACATCTGATTAATTATACTAGCAATCCGTAAGGCCGGTGATGTTGTGGGGGTGGAGCTGGACTCTCTGAGTGTAGTGTCAGACAGAAGGATGTTGTCTAACCTACTGTCCATCTCAGACAACAGCAACAATTTTGGTGACTTGGTGCTGCGGTAACAAACCCAACTTCCCTGTGGGGATTAATAGAGTATTCTGATTCTGATTCAACAGTTACATCTGCACTATAAATATTTCAAGATGGTTAAACTTAGTTCCAAAACTTGTCATGACAAATAAAGTTAAAGAGAAGAAATATGTTCACATAACCAGTTATTAAACCACTGCATTGTAGGTACTGCCAAATTATAGTCCAGGTTTCTACAGGTTGTTATTTTACAACAAATCATTTCAAGTAACTGCATGAAAATTACCATTTCAGAAGCCTGCACAATCTCAGCATGACTTTGTAATTCCTGAACATACTTGTTTGATACTAGTGCACTAGTTGCTATTAAAATAAATAATCCACAGAGGCACAATATAAAGTGAGACCAAAGCATGTTTTTTTTTTATGATTAATCATCCAAATTAATTGCCAGGAGAGAATCCCCATTAGTCTTACCAACAGAAGGTTTTCACCCTAATTACTATATTTCGAGATGATTGAAATGCTGCACATTACATTAGCTTATTATTTCCAGTTATAGGAAAACTGTGTAGAATGATGGAAAAGACTACTAGCTTGACTGACAGACAGACAATGGAAATAGATACACTACTGTATGTGGCCAAACGTATTTGGACGTATGTTTATCTAAACTGTTTCCATAAAGCTGTATAGGATAACACACACATACATGTAAAGGATGCATTGTATACTGTTGTAGTAATAATTCATCTTTACTGGAGCCAAGGTATTCAAAAACTGTTCAAGCATGATAATTCCCCTGTGCACAAAGTGGACTCCTGGGCAGAGCCCTTTTCTCAACCCCAGTGAACACCTCTGGGTTGAACTTGAACACTGACTGCATGTCAGACCTCCTCATTTCGGTGAAATGACTTCCACTAATCCCCACAGGCATGTTTCAAAATCTAGTGGCTTCCCAGAAGAGTGAAGGTTATTCTAATTGCAAGCACATATTGGTCAGGTGATCACATACCTTTGCCAATATAGTGAAGATAGACAGATATACAGAGAAACAGACAGACATATAGACAGACAGTCAGTGCACAGCTACTCTAAATCAAACTTAACATCAAATTCCGGTGCTAGTGGAAGTTTTTGGAGACACCCGAGAGAAGCTTTGTGGGCCGTGACCTGAATGCAAAGAGCTAGATCTGAGTCTCAAGTGAGCTAAAGCTCTGTGCGCTTTGCATCAATCCCCACTCTTAACAGCAGGCTCTTTGCTGTGTCTAATGCTTTGACTATGCCTGCTGAAACCAACCAGATATAACAGTCCTGAAAAAACAGCCTGCCACAGCACACAAGCCACAAGTGAGACAACAGGTGAATGTTGTGTGTGAAAACGTAGATTACCGAAGTAGATAAGTGTAAAATCTGGGAATGGCAAAAATCAATATGGCAGGAAAACTAAAATATACCCTAAGGAATACATTTTTCCTTGGGTCCAGCACAGGGCAAAGTGGGCAGCTGGCTCTGACGCGAGGATAATTGGGTCATTCGCCTGAATCATTGCTAATTATATCCATGAAGGGGGGACAAAATTTGATTAACTCTATCTGTTTCATCTACTCATTTGTTCAGCATGGAGTCCTGGAATTTAGACAGTATGCATGCTAATCCAACTGTATCCTGCAGTTGGATTCATGTAATTATTAACTGATTATATAGCTCTTTGCTTTGTCAGTGGATAAGCATAAAGATAAAGGTGGCATAGTGAACACCATGTAACTATAATGAGGGCAGGAAAAAGGTTTTATTTCTTTATGTGCTGTTCTATGTAAATTATACTTAAGTCAGTTTTTAGAAAGCATATTTAACCTCTTGAGACCCGAATGTCCTCATACAGTATGAGGACATAACATTTTCTCACACTTCATTGTCTATATATTTATTGTACCAAACTTATATGAGGACTGTTGGGTATAATTCTTTTGCCAAACTGCTTCCTTGAAAACACTGATTAAATTTATAGTTATCAGCTATGAATTAAGAGAAACAGTCAGTAGAAATTGTAATGTACACAACAGTAGCATACGGTCTCAGGAGGTTAAACCAAAAGAACTGCACCTACAATTCTACCATAAAAATATTAGCATAAAATATCAACCATAAAGCTATCACCCATAACATTAAAAAGTGACACACACATGCATCTGTCCATGCACATGATGTAAAAGAACATGATTCATCAGACCAGGCCACCTTCTTCCGTTATTCTATTGGTCCATTTCTGATGCTCACATGCCCATTGTAGACACCCCGGCAGTGCACAAGGGTCAGCATGGGCACTCTGAATGAACTCTGAACTTTTTAACAATTTGTACTGCACTAGCTCTTCTGTGGGATCAGATCAAATGGGCTAACTGTGTCTGGTTCGCCAGTTATTCTTCCTTGGATCACTTTTGGTAGGTACTAGCCAATACATTTTGTAAGAAACACACCACAAGACCTGCTGTTTTGGAGATGCTCTAATCTAGTCCTCTAGCCATCACAAAATGACCCAGATCCCACATAATGACCCAAAAATTCACCCAGATCCTTACACTTCCTCTTTTCCTGGTTCCAACACATCAACTTTTTTAGAACTAACTGCTCACTTAATGCCTAGATATACCAAACCCCTTGATAGGTGCCATTGTAATGAGATCAATGTTTTCACCTTACATGTCAATGGTTTTAATGTTATGGCTGATGGGTGTATAGTTTAAGCCTTCTAGAGCAAATCTAATGTTTTGCAGTAAACTGCTCCATAGTCTCAAGATAGTGACTACAAAGGTAAAGTCACCCTTGTGTTTTAGCTGGGATCGTGGCCAACAGACCTGAAGATCACTGAGACCTGGGGGCAAAATATGGTCTGAGTGCACTCATGATGCAAGGAGGCACAAGTGCATAAAAAGCTTTAAAACCAAATACAATCATCTTAAACTGGATTCTATAATGGACAGTGAAGCTGGTGATGTGAACTCTTTTCTTGGGACCACTAAGCAGTCTTGTAGCCAAAGATTGGCTAGCTGGAGAAAAAAAACAGGTATCAGGAAAATCCCAAGTCACTTGCTACTAAGCAATAATTGTAACAGAACTGAATAAATTGGCAAACTGGCAACGGCTTGTCAGGTCAACCCTTCACTGTAAAGAGTTCTGCTTGAGCCACTAAACCGTGAAGTAAGCAGGGGACAATGAGGATAGAGAAATCAATTTACCAACAGATTCAATTGTCCAAAAAGCTATTTTGAAAACAAAGTCAAAGCAATTTAAGGGTAAATTGTTCTCACTGAAAGAATGCTGATTAGAAGAGCACAACTAATGCCCAGCAGATCTATCTTCCGAGTCATTGGACAAGCTTTCAGTGAGCTTTAGGCAGGAAGAAGGAGAGGATCTCAGAGGTTTCATTATGAAGGACTATGTGAGAAGCTTGGCTTCCTGGTGGAACTGAAAACCTATCCGTTTCTCTTCGTTTCTCTGTAGAGACAGACACTTATTTATCGCGGCCTTATCCTGCTGCAGTCGAGTATGGCCTCCACAGGGACTGACAGGAAGATGGAGTTCTCTCACACACAACTGTGCAGCTTCCCTATCTGTCTCTCCCTCAGTAACAGACACACACATACTCAAGTACACACACATACTGATGTACATACAGACACCTACAGGGTACACTGATGGTGTCTCTGCCCCACACTCACTTTTTTTTTCCTTACAAAATAAACACACAGACATTTTTCTATCGGTTTCCGTCTTTCTCTCTCTCTCTCTCTCTCTCTCTCTCTCTCTCTCTCTCTCTCTCTCTCTCTCTCTCTCTCTCTCTCTCTCTCTCTCTTTGTCTCACACACACACATTTTTTCTTGTTCTGTTTTTTTCATTCTTTCACCTACACACTGACACAAGTCTGACTTTTGTGGACACATAATGAGCTACAACAGAAACAACCACATATCGTTTTTTAAGGAAATGATGAGAGGGTGTTGACACGAAGTGGCGAAGTCCAAGTTATGAATAATATCAGTGATTATCAAAGGCCTGCATGGTTAACAATGAGCAAAACCACTTAATCCCTATTATGTCTGGAAAGTCGCACTTCAGTCTAACACATAGCCCTTAAATCTGTCGCAATATTGCATTCGTTAGCTGTAAGCTTTCAGGCTTTTTCTCTGTGTTTCAGTGTATTAAAGGGATATCTAGAGGATCGCCTATTTCCAGCTGGCATGTAGGCAAAGTGTCACCAGTGTAGCTGCACATCTCGCAACAAGTCATAATTCATAACTATTCTTCAGTACTACCAGTGTATATTCTGTATCTCATTATTCCTTCATTTTAATATGTAATTCAGAACAAATTCAGGATGAAAAATAATAATAAATATGTCAGGTATATATATCAGGTATATATAAATATATATATATGTTTGTTTTGGTTACATATCCAAAAGAAAAAAATCATCAGCATATGACTGTGTTCTGCTGTACAGCACTTGCTGTAATTGAAACTCAACTCATTTAGGAGTCTATGTAATGTTATAAATTATGTTATGTGTTCATGAATGTTCCGAACATTATAGAAAGAAGAATTTCACATCATACACTATATTGCTATTGGGACAACTGAACCATCACACCTATATTTGCTTGCTGAACTTCCCATAATAGATTTTGCCCACCTTTACTGTCATAATAACCTCCACCCTTCTGTGAAGACTGTGGAACATGGCCGTAGGCATGTGATCATTCAACCACAGAAGCTTTAGCTCAGGTAACCTGCAGCAAACAAAGATTTTCTCAACAATTCTTTTATTCATATGGGTGTGATGGTCAGGTATACACACACTTGAGGCCATATAGTGTATACTGATTGCTTCTAATGATCACATTAGTGCTTTACACTACAAGAGTCAGACACCATTAAGTTAATGTACTGGAAATTGGTTGGTTATCTGAAGAAATAAAGATCTAGATAAAAGGAAGAAAATTTACCCTGTAGTCAAGACAATATATAGAATATATATATACTATATAGAGTATATAGAAGAATATTTTTAGGGGTTTCAGCACAGATCTAAACAGTAAGTTCTAAATACATTATAAAAATGCAACTGCAAACGTAAAAACACAACTGCAACACAATAATACTAAATCAAAAGGAAAGGGTAAGTCCATAATGAACATTACATCCTGATGGGCACTGACTACAGCATTCGTCATTCTAAGAAACTGCGAGCAATAGTGAGCTGGAGAATGTTTAGAGAAATACTGTATAAGCCTCATAGAATTTATCAAAGAATTTATTCATGCCTATGAAGGGTATTCATATGACATTATGGTAGATACACTGTCATCTTTGTACAGTATGCAAACGCTAAAAACCTGACTAAATAAAGCCAGGCTATTCAGAAGAATACTGTAATTCAACCACAGACTTTACATTAAATTAACTAGGCTCTCAGACAGTAAATGTCTGATTCCTTTGTTTGTTGTGATATTTTCAGTACTGTGCATGTGATGGTCAATAAGGATCCGCCTGTCTCTTTAAAGTTGATATCTTTATAAATTTGCTGTTGGCATTTTGGTTCTTTGGTTGTTGCAATTTCTGATTTTGTGTTTTTGGTGTGTTAACATTTTTCAATCTACATTTTTATGCTTTTTCCATATCGCTAATAAACTAACCAACCCTGCTGGGCGAGTGTCAACATGTCTTGTCAATGCCCACGCCCCCTAGGAAGTTGCATTGTACACTTACCGTAATCAGTGTCATAAAAGATGATAAATTTCTGCCATGTGTACTCCATCACCACTTGGAAGATGACATCGTTCAGGTAGACAGGGGGCCGGACAAAGAGTGTGTAGTCATCAGGTTGCCCATGGCTGGTAGGAGGGCAGCTGGAGCGAGGGGTTCCTGCTGGTGCCCGTTGGATGAACAGATGGGGGATGTGCATGGCATCGGCCAGCGTCTGAAGCGAGCCTGCAGACATGCATCCGATTGAGCTCACCAGAGCAAGAATGCCTCTGTTCATCAGCTCACAGGCTGCAGAGAAGGAGAAAAAGACAGAGAGAAAAAATGTTTTTTTTTTTTTTATTGAATGGATTCTCCTTTATTTGGGACTAGGAAGCACTTCTAGATATGTACGCTGACAAGAGAAATAATGTTAAGACAGAGAATGGATGTACATTGAAAATAACTGAGAAACACTGAAAACAAATATAACTCCCTTTACCAAAGTCAGCATCTTGTTTGCTTTAGGATATGGTGATTATGTGACTCAAGTTCAGATATAATTGCAAACTGGAAGCCAAGAACTAAGTAATCAATGTGCCTTTTCAGTGCACTTAATTACTAATTAAATATAGTTCAAATAGATTCACCACCATCATGAGGTTGCTGTTGCTGCTGCAGAGACCATGGCATTATGGCTGCTATTGGATCTCAATAAGAAAAAACTTAATCTCCCTGGCATCAGCTTATATTACATAGCGCATGGTACAAAGCACTCTACATGACCCAATTAATTTCTCAAGTGCATAGTTTGCAAAAAAAAAGAATAGAAAAAAAAAAAAATCTGCCCAGCGATCTATCATTAGAGGGCACTGGTGATGCTCATGATCTCTTTATATGCTCTCTTCACCTCTTGCTACTGTTCCAATCCACAGCCATGATTTTGATAGATGTGTGTTCAGCCATGTAACCCAATCCTGTCTGTCACTGCCCTTAAACAGAGTGTGTTATTAATGCTAATAATATTTTAATGTGGAAAAAAAAAAACATTTGCCCCAAGCAAAGGCCAACAGATTTCCCTACCACCCTCTGTGCTCCTGGACACACAGCAGCATCAATGCCAGACACATACATTCATCTCACTTGGCTTGTTTCATTGCTTGTCACCAGATTCGGGGAAGGTGAAACATGGAGCATGTCGCCTTAGCTGAGGTACGATGTAATTTGCCAGTTGGCAGAAAAGTCCTGTGTGCAGGGCAAAGCATGACAGTGGCTGCTGAGCCTTTTAGAGATCAGAAAAGTTGGTCACTAAAAAAAATGCGAAGAAAAAATAGATGATGGGTTTAATGTGCTTCGTTTAAAACACTGCAACAATCAAACAAACAATTAAATAAATAAATACCATGAATGTCACCAATCGTTTTAATTCTAAGAGCATTCCCATCAACCTGAATGAGTTCAATGAGTAAAAATACTATTTATACATACTGTACCCTAAACATTGCAATCCCTTTCAAATATTTATTTCCACCAGATTCCAAGTTTAGGCTGTAAGATGGAAATTGACGTGCGCTCTACTGCACTAAACATGTAAGCAGGGTATTTCTGAATTTTATTTATTTATTTATTTATTTATTTATTTATTTATTTATTTATTTATTTATTTATTAATAAATACATATTTCAAATAAGTAAACAAACAAACAAACAAACAAATAAATAAATACACAATTCAAGTGTTTGCTAAGTGGGCTAATTGATCACTATTTACCAAATTATTTCAGATCTACACCACCCTGACCACCACTACCTTTAAATCAATTCAAGATTGATTGTGACATTTACATGAAGGCTTTATGATCTGACTGAGTAATTACTAAATGATTATTTTGTTGCATTTAAATGTACTGTTTACTCAGACCATTTTAGTATCTTTTCATAAAAACTCAAACGCAAAGCATAATTTTGCTTATTTTTTTCTTCACATGGCACATAATAATATAAAGCATAATCTTTTTATCTAGATTAATAATTAATTAATTAATTAATAATAATTAATAATTGCTATGATCATTTTGAAGCATTTGTTTAAACCAAATGACCCATACTGTATGTCACTATTTTCTTATTTGTGACAGTGACAAGTTTAGTGAAGCTCAACTTTATGTAAA
The DNA here is from genome assembly GCF_030014155.1 of Tachysurus vachellii. Classification (NCBI taxonomy): domain Eukaryota; kingdom Metazoa; phylum Chordata; class Actinopteri; order Siluriformes; family Bagridae; genus Tachysurus; species Tachysurus vachellii. The sequence goes on from NC_083470.1 coordinate 13,237,210, forward strand.
CAAACACAGCCACAACTCTGTTTAGCATTTATCAAGCTGTTGCTTCACAAAAGGGAAGAATTTCAGTTGCCTGCAACCAAATCCATAGAAATGTCATCAAACTACCTGCCAGCAGCCAGCAGAACAAGGCATGTGCATACGACAACAAAACAGTGTTAATCCTCAAAAAATATAACTCCCTTCAAGCATAAACATACTTAAACCTAACCAGATTCGCTGAAAATTCACACACATTTGCAACACACAACCAAGTTCTAGTGTGCATATAACTGCACATGTCTAATACTGATCTCTAATGACTACAATTAAAATTTCATTAAAAAAATGCATTTTAATAGATAATGTGTTTAATTAATAATATGATCTAGCATCCGACCTTAGAATACACAGTATCAACTGCCAGTATGAAGGAAAAAGCCAAAACTCTTCCTTTCGTCTGGAAATGTCTGCTGATGGTCAGGCTGCTGATGGTCAACTTGAAAATATAACGGCAGAAAAATTGCTTTCATATAAAGCTAGTGGGCAGAATTAGACTAGTAAATAGATATATTCCAATCATGTAATTGTATTAAAAGGTACTGGACATTAGTCAGTGTAACATTGCAAAAATAAGTATAAATATAGAAATATTTGTGATATTTGTGAATTGGTGGCGAGAAGGTGAGTGGTAAGGATTGTACAACTGCTGGAAATGACAATAACGAATGTAATGTAATGTAGAGAAAGAGAGGGGGTTGGACATGTGTAACAGGTTTTAATTAGAACTTGTTTTTTTTTTTTTATTTCACGTAAAATCCATGTTTTTTTTTCTGATAAAAGTTGAAAGATAAACATATATCTGAAGAAAAGAAAAGAAAGAATTCATTAATTCCCTACGCAAAAAAAGGGTTACAGTATTTTTTGTTAATGTTTCAGTGAGATTTTGAATCTTGACGATGCCACAACCAGTAAGAAAAGTTCTCTCTTTAAGTGAGCATGGGCAGATGGGCAGAGGCTCATATAAGTGGAAAAAGGAAAGATAGCTGTTTTCCTTCAGTGTGTTCAACTGACCTGCATGAGCAGCAGTTTGAAAACCTGTGGTTCTAGAACCATGTTGATTTTTGCTGCTTTATAGCTGTTATATGATGGGGAGGGCAAACTGCGTTGTAATGACTATTAATCAGATTTGGTGAAAATGAAGTATTAAACAACAACAAAGGATTTTGTGTGAAGAATTTAATGTGAACATAAATGAACTGAGTGCATAGGTGATATAAATTCATAGATATAAATGAATGCTATTATGAATTCAGAATACAATAAATAAATGCTATTATGAATTCAGAATACAAAGACAACAAATTAGCACTGGGCCAAAATAACTGTAGGCTGTAAACACAGGGTGATGTGTAAAATACAACTCTGTGTAAACACGTATGCCCTTAATCTACTGGTATTGATGAGCTCTTCAGAAATAAGTAAATGAATACAATAATTAAATGAATAAAAAAAATAAATAAATAAATAAAAAAGTGGGTTTCTACAAGTGTAGTGTATATTCAGGCATTCTTACACAATTAGAGGGGAAAGAAAAGAGAAAACAGTGAAGTAGAGACAAATGCGCAGTCATAAGTCAAGATTCCAAAGTAAAACAAACTACACCTGATTATTTTTGGCTTTCTCATAAAGCTAAATATACAAAACAAGAGCTCGGGATTTCACATGAGACACGGACAAACTTTTTTGAAGGTCACACAGCATGATCATTTATTCCGAGTTATGAAATAATGAGCTATTAGTTAGTGAGGCCTGTTTAAATTAAGTTCAATACAGCTTCTCGTTCAGGACATTTAAGCTTTCATAGAAGAAACGCTTGCAGTACACAGCAAGCCTATGCAGGGTTGAAGCATTAAGTGTTGTCCCATGACTTGCCAGCCTCACCTGATATAGCGGCAGTCATAGCTGAGTGCCTTTGTAGTGACTGTGGAGTGTTTCGGCAGAAAGGCCCCATTTACTCCTGACAGGTGAACACGACAGAAAGCTCAATATCATGCTCTGCTGCCTTCACAGTGCTTGAACATTCTGTCTAGGCATTACTGCCCTCCCTCACACACCTGCACAAGCCGTGTTTCCTAATAAAACCCGCTGCTGTTTATTCACAAAAGGAGCAGCAGCGCTCAGTGTCCTGAAGCTCAGATGAGGCATTAATCGTGCATGTGTTCTTACTGCAGATTTCAGAGCGTCACACTCTGCTGAACAGTTACATTAGTAATACCTAAAGTCTAACCATCATAATATTTCAATACAATAAGCATCAATTAATCTTCCATCAGGAAAAACCGATGAAGCAAAAATTTGTTTTACTCTTTTATAAAAACATCTGTATCACTGCAAAAAAAGAGTGTAAATAATATCTTGAATCTGGTTAAATATATCTTCTATTTACTATAATAAGATTACAATAAACCAAACGTAATATTATTCAGCCTTTTTCTAGGGTCTTAGGCTTTATATGATCTATTTTGCTTCTAGATATCAAACTAATCTACCAAGAGAAAGAAAATTGAAAGGTTAAAAATGGTAAAAATAGGACTAAAAATAAGCTTAATAATCTAATATTTGGTTTATTGTAGTATTTCAAGACAAAATAGTACATCATGTTGACTAGATACAAGATATTTATAGCTTGCTAAGAAACATTTGCTCCTAAGTTTTATCTGTCTTGCCTTCATCCCTCTAACAAGTTATCATTTCCATAGTAACAACATGAACAAGATGTTTTTGATTGTTGATGACATTTTCTGTGAAGAGACTTTTAGTTAGTCAGTCCCTTCAGGATTTTCAGTCATAGGAGTATAAAAGAAGAATCTTGTGCATGAAAATTCACCAAATTCACCAATCACAAAATTTTTTTAAAGGAGACCTCAGCTTCAGCATTTTGTAAAAGTCAGAATTCAGGACCAGAGTTTTCTGGATTCACTGCGTTTTTTTTTTTTGTTTGTTTATTTTGTTTGTTCCTTTGTTTAATTGGTTGTGGTATCCTTGCCAGGTTGCATGGCATGGAATTATCAATTATTAAAAACGCTTTAATAAACACTTGTGTATAACAAGACCAACTCCTATAAAATGTTAGTGAAGTGCAGTTATAAATTCTGTAATTCCTCTACTGTGTACTGCTTTCTGCCAACTTTTGTCTTCCTGAACCAGTTGTAGTACATATCATATTTAGGTACTAAGGGACGAGAGAGAAAAGAACAATCGTCATTCCTGCTCTTTCACTGCACTTCCCTTCTTACTTTGCTTTTTGTTTGTCACACCACACACTGCTAGAAGGATCTAGAAACACAAACAGCAGTAGAGGAGAATGATTTGTATGTTTCCGTATAGGTAACTCTCCAAATGTCACAAAGCAAGTGTTTGATGGAGAGATGATCTTGTGGCATTAAAGGGACCTGTCTTACTGTCTGTGAGCGTAATGAAGACTCATGAACACGTTAGCATGCCAGCTGGCTGCAGACAAGAGGAACACAATCAATGCGCAGCAGGCCCACCTGCTTCTGTGTGTTTAAAGTGTTTTTAAGAGGATAACGTAGCTCATCAGAGAGATAAAGAGAAGAGGCTGAGGCAGCCTCATATATCTTTCTTCAGCTTTCTATATATATATATTTTTTGGAGGGGGGATGAGTGTGTAAGCATGTGTACGTTCTCTTGCCTCTTCACTTAGATCAGTATGCAGAGGTTTCTTGTCTAATTGAAGCAATTCAAATTAAGCCATTTATCACAGGGCCAATCTCCTCTGGGTAAAGCACAAGCATTGAACCTGTGACTCATTAGAAACCTCGCCAGTATCAATCCTCCCTCTCCTCTGCTTTCATCTCTCACTGACATTCATCTTCCTCATCCTGCTTGACTACTTCCTCTATACTTTCTAACACCTCCTTAAAGTGGAATCTGAGTTAGGGTGGTGTTTTACAAGCATCCAAATATGTCACTATTAGAGTCCAGTCTCTTTTTATCACATCAGTACATCAGTACACTGCTCCATTCTGTCTTTTCAGCTGCGTTTTGTTCGTTTTTTTTTTTCTTTTCCGTTTGAATCTTTGGTTTGTTTTCATATTTTTCTTCCTTCTATTATCATCAATTCTATTATTTGCTCTGTCCCACTGTTCCATGTCACCTGCATGCACACTGATGCATAAAATAGACAAAAAAATGCATAAAATAGACATATTTCATTGCTTTCTGTAAGCAGCTGTAATTGAGAAATGATGGGATCAGTTTCATTTTCATCCTGAACCCTGCAATAATTCAGTCTAACTTTGCCTTTGTGCCTTCAAATAGGCTGCTAAATAAATTGTATGTTCAAGAAAACCTAATGACACCATTGGTGGTGTTCTAAATTGATACTTTTTTAGTATGTCATTTGCGACTTGGTCAAAATCACTCTAGGTATTTCTCTCTCCCTGTCTCTCTCTCACTCAGACCATTTTTTATATTGGAGGTTTTGATCGTCTGTTTCCTTTCTTTGCGGATGCATTTAGACAACAATGAAGGGAATTCAGTTGTTTTGTGATAATGATGATGATGATGATGATGATGATGATGATGATGATGATGATAATGATGATGACGATGATGGGACAGGGTTGAGGAGGCAGGTACATAACCTAGCTAGATAAATAAGGATAAGAAATGATCATTAATGTCATCATTTAGAACTGGTTTGTATTGTGCTAGAATACAAATATAAAAATGTCTCAGAAAAAGTCTGTTTGGTGATAAATAAATATCCAGTTAAAACCGTCTTACATTTACATTAAATAGCTTACATTTTTAACACTTTACCTTTTTAAATAAAAGAAAAACTGAATAATGTCTAGTTATGAGAGAGAAAGTGCACATTAAGACCTGCTCTAAGTTAAAGAGGAAGATGATGAAGGAGGTCAGATGCACGTATTCACACAGGTACGTCATTTATTTGTAGCAAAAATGAACCGAATTAACTTGTTTCACTTTTGGCGTTCGAGTGTCGAGTTTTCTTTTTAAATGTCTAATGAGTTAGTTAATTTAGATGAATTAGGGCAGAACAGGCCGCACTGCCAGTGTGTCATTATGTTCAACTCAGAATGATGCTGAATTCCTGAGTGCTTTACAATAATTACAGAGATGTGTAAAATGTGTTATTGATGTGACATTGTGTTTTGATCCCTGAAGGATCTAATTCTAGTTGATGCACTTTATATTAAATTATATTTATTTTGAGAAAATGAAGTGGATTACTTTAAAGCAGATTCAAAACTGAGTTTCGTTACTGTATTGGGATTCAATTTCATACATAAACAGTGCGACCAGTTGCTTTTTTGATGATGATGATGATGATGATGATACATAAGATATTATATATATATATATATATATATATATATATATATATATATATATATATATATATATATATATATACATATATACATTATTTATGTATATGTATATACATTGTTTTTTTCACATATATTTTCATATTTTATATAGTTTTTATATTGTTTATACTTTTTTATTTATTTCCTTTTGGTTTTGGTTTTTGGTTTATTTTTTACCCCTAATTGCATTCCTTTTATGCTTAAATACCGGATAGATGCAAAAAGCATTTCACTGCATGTCGTACCCTGTATGTATGTGTATGTGACAAATAAAATTTGATTTGATTTGATTTGACAAATTATATAAGATTAAATTAAACTCTAACTAAAAATCCTAATAGTCACATATGCACAAGACAGAGGTGGGAGTAAGTCACACATGTGCAAGTCACAAGTAAGTCTCAAGTCTTAACCTTCAAGTCTCAAGCAAGTCCGAGTCATTTTTTGTGAGAGTCAAGTCAAGTCAAGTCACTGCTTTATGTCAAGCAAGTCAAGTCGTAGCTTGAGTCAAGCAAGTCACTGGCAAGTCATACATATGTTTGATGATTTAACTAAATGTATATATTAAACAAACTTAAATCTACAGTATTTATGGACTATGATAGTTTTATTTGCAACAATGATTATATGCATTTATTTTTAAAATGTGTCCACATACAGGTGAGTTGTAAATACAATAAAAATCTAAAAATGAATAAAAATCAAAACTACAAAGCCTAAGATGTAAATGTAACTGAAATAATGCCAATATAAAAGCATGAAAAGTTTCAATATGCCTCAAACATGGCAGAAGACCATGGAAAAGTATATATATAAAAAAGTACAATGGTTACTTTGCAACCAAATGGCATTTTTTGAACAGGCATTCCCTTTTAATGGGACATGAACACATCCTTAAATTAGATCCTTCCTTTTTAACAACAGAATAACAATCAATCACGTCAACCAAAAAACGTAAATTATTGAATCCCACAAACCTTGAAGTGAATTAACTATTGGAGAGAGAGAGAGAGAGAGAGAGAGAGAGAGAGAGAGAGAGAGAGAGAGAGAGAGAGATGATTGAAGTGAGTGTAATTTATTATTATAATTCTGTTATCTTTTTCTCACCCTCATGATGTTACAAACCTGTATAAATTTCTTTGTTTTGATGAACACACATGTAGATATTTTGAGGACTGTTTGTAACCAAACCATTCATGAGCCCCATTCACTTCCATAGTGGGAAAAAATAATACTATAGATAATAATGGGGCTCATGAATGGTTTGGTTACAAACATTCCTTAAAATATCTTCCTCCGTGTTCATCTAAACAAAGAAAATTATACAGGTTTGTAACATCATGAGGGTGAGAAAATTATAAAATATTTTTTTTTATTTTTGGGTGAACTAACCCTTTAAATTGAATGTGTGTGCGTGTGCATGCGAGACAAGAATTTTGCTGCGCTTGCAACTCTGAGGTTTTTTATTTTTATTTTTTATTTATTTATATTTATGTTTTATATATATATGTGCATCCCCATAAACGGTCCATACGCTTTTCACACAAAGCCTAACACTGAAGACTAATAATAAGTGCTGTTGGAAAAAAGCTGACATTTCCACATAAACAGTGACCAACCATTTACACTACATTGCGCTTGCAAAAAAATTAATTTGATAGAACTTTGTCATTCAATTGTGAGCGATGTGGTCGCATACTGCTGTTCTTCTCTTCTCATCTTGCACAAAATCCCGGTACCCGAAATTAATTATTTTTGGTGTAGCGCCTTCCATGTTTCGTCACGACTGTTAAGGTTTATTAGTTAGTGCGCGCGCTCCCTCTGCGTGCCTGCTGCTGCGTCACGTGGTTATATTACGCACTTGCGTGCGTTTAAAAACAGATTTTAAAAACAAAATAGACAAAAAAAGATAAAACAAAAACAAAAAAACAAGTTATTTCGAGTCATTTAACTCAAGTCCGAGTCAAGTCTCAAGTCATGAATGTCAAGTCAAAGTCAAGTCGAGTCTTTTTTTAATATTTGTCAAGCAAGTCTCAAGTCTCAACTGTGCGACTTAAGTCCGACTCGAGTCAAGTCATATGACTCGAGTCCCCCATCTCTGGCACAAGATAAGACAAAATCAGCCCATATTAAAACATATTAAAGATTAATATGATGGTTTGTACAATAAAATTCTACAGCAATTTAGATCCCAAAGACTCCCAGGTCCTTATAGTTATGACTGGCTGTCACAGTGAAGGGAATCTGTCCTCACTCAAGGTAAGGGGCACACTGGAAAGGGTGCCAAAACATTGCATGGTATTGTACAATCACGTTCACACACCCAGTCACACACTATGGACAATTTAGAGATGCCAGTTAGCTTACAATTTGGACTGTAGGAGGAAATCAGAGTACCTGGAGGAAACCCCTGAAGCACAGGAAGAACATGCAAACTTTACACATACTGGGCGAAGGTGGGAATTCAAACACCAACCACTAACCTTCCATGCCCTGGGGTATCTAGTACGCTGAAAATAAATTCTTATACATTTTACATGCATTTTGGAATGTCCTACAGGACAACTACACATGCTGATGGCTACCGTCAAGTGTTTTGCACCCATTTTTTATCCTGTCAAAATATGAATGCTAACTAGTGAAGTGATGCTGATGTATCATCTCTGGAAACTGTTACTGCTATGCTGCATGGCCATAAAGCACGTTACATGATGACGAGCGGAAGAAATTTCTAGGCTTGGCGAAGCAGCGGACGAGTGTCATTTTTCGTGCAGCCGAAAAACTGCAGCTTATCCTGACAGGGATTGATTTGTTGTGAAATCATATGTTTCATTAGGTTTGATGTATACAAGACTTGAAAGGTTTGAGTGCAACCCAACTCTGGACCTCTTCATCTACTACAAGCTTGCTATGCATCACTATTTACACTGTGTGAATTGAAAATCGCTGAGTTGTACGACCAAGCAGCCGTCTTTATTGACATCAACTTAATGACTAATATGTTTAAATGTAAATAACTGAGTAGTAAGCTAGAATGGTTGTTTTGTATAAAGTAATTGCTTACAAATAAACAAAAGTTGTGCATTTTGAACATTGTACCAAAAATGTAATTATATGGGAATAAAATCAAGAGATTAGTTACTGATGTCCGTGCTTAAGAGAAGCTGAAACAGACAAAGTAAAATCGTACACAAAGCAAATTCTAATAAAGCATTTTTGTTTATACTGTATACCAGAGGTGGGAGTAAGTCACACATGTGCAAGTCACAAGTAAGTCTCAAGTCTTAACCTTCAAGTCTCAAGCAAGTCTGAGTCATTTTTTGTGAGAGTCAAGTCAAGTCAAGTCACTGCTTTATGTCAAGCAAGTCACTGGCAAGTCATACATATGTTTGATGATTTAACTAAATGTATATATTAAACAAAGTTAAATATACAGTATTTATGGACTATGATAATTTTATTTGCAACAAAAATGATTATATGCATTTATTTTTAAAATGTGTCCACATACAGGTGAGTTGTAAATACAATAAAAATCTAAAAATGAACAAAAATCAAAACTACAAAAAATAAGATGTAAATGTAACTGAAATAAGGCCAACATAAAAGCATGAAATGTTTCAAGATGCCTCAAACATGGCAGAAGACCATGGAAAAGTATATATACAGTATATAAAAAGTACAATGGTTTCTTTGCAACCAAATGGCATTTTTTGAACAGGCATTCCCTTTTAATGGGACATGAACACATCCTTAAATTAGATCCTTCCTTTTTAACAACAGAATAACAACAACAATCAATCACGTCAATCAAAAAACATAAATTATTGAATCCCACAAACCTTGAAGTGAATTAACTATTGGAGAGAGAGAGAGAGAGAGAGAGAGAGAGATGATTGGAGTGAGTGTAATTTATTAATTAAAGGGTCAGTTCACCTAAAAATGAAAATACTGTTATCTTTTTCTCATTATGTTACAAACCTGTATAAATTTCTTTGTTTTGATGAACACACATGTGGATATTTTAAGGAATGTTTGTAACCAAACCATTCATGAGCCCCATTCACTTCCATAGTGGGAAAAAAGAATACTATGGAAATGAATGGGGCTCATGAATGGTTTAGTTATAAACATTCCTTAAAATATCTTCCTCCGTGTTCATCAGAACAAAGACATTTATACAGGTTTGTAACATCATGAGGGTGAGAAAATTATAAAAGAATTTTTTTATTTTTGGGTGAACTATCCCTTTAAATTGAATACGCTTTTCACTCAAAGCCTAACACTGAAGACCAATTATAAGTGCTATTGGAAGTCAAAGTCAAGTCGAGTCTTTTTTTAATATTTGTCAAGCAAGTCTCAAGTCTCAGATTTGTGACTTAAGTCCGACTCGAGTCAAGTCATGTGACTCGAGTCCCCCATCTCTGCTATATACTGCAAAATCTTTGCTTCATTATCAGTAAAGTTGAACGTTTTCACATTTTTTTTCAAGTTATCTAAAACATACAACTAAGCAAGCTACTGAGCTTTGTTTAGCATGTATGGAATTTTAGTGCTGTTTCTTTTGGTAAATAATTGTAGCCGTGCAAGAGAAAGTTGGGATTTATGTTCACTGAGTGCAAACGTGATGATTACCAATGTTCTTGTGTGTACTTGTGGTTTTTATGCACAAATTTAGAACCTTCACAATTTGACGGATGACACCCCATTTATTATGTCTTAATAAGCACAGCAAAAGTCACTTTGGAAATTTAGCATTGTCTCATGCATTATTGTTCTTCTTTTTTCAAATGTTCCCTGTTCAGGGTCACCACAGTGGAGCATCTGGTCCACAGATTTAATTTTGGCACAGGATTTTAATGACGGATGACCTTCCTGGCGCATTTTATCCAGGCTTGGGGCCGACACTGAGAGTCAACCCCTGAATGGCTGGGTTAACTCCCTGTCTGGAAATCGCACCCGGGGCACTGCAGAGAAAGCCCTCACATACATTATTATTAATACTTATATGGGATAGAACTAAACCCCAAAGTGAATTTTTTGTAAAAGTCTAAATTAATAGGTTCTGAATTAATTTAATGTCTAAAGACATTAATACTGATAATATTATGCATCCCACAGTAGGGATGAGCGAGTACAGCATTATCTGTATCTGTATCCGTATCTGTTAACCATATGAATTATCTGTATCCGTATCCGGCTTGCCTTGAAATGGGCGGGGCTTTAACCGGTAATGATTAATTTGTAATATTTATAACACTAGCTTACTACCTTTATGTTTTTATGAAATACAGCAAAAACGTGTCAGACACTCAGTGTCTGGTTACTGGTTAGAGACAGCTGAAGGTTTAAAAAAGAAAAAAAATCTCCGACAGGCAGAGTCGCAATGCGAGTCGCATTCTACCAAGCAAGCACCACGTCTGAACGAACCCACGTTTACCAGAACTCTACTGGTTAGTAAATACGTATTATTAACGTTACAACCCGAAGTAAAAAGCTGAAGAAACCTTAAACGTTAACTGAAAAGACCCACGAACCCGAGTGACTGAGGGAGAGACAGAGAGCTGTTCTGTGTGTGATTGTGAGTGAGCAGAGCGAGACACAGCAACACAATACATCTGTATGTGTGTAGGGGAGGGGCGCTGTGACTAGCCTATCACAGAACACTGATACAATCAGCTACCCAATGATGATTTTCATTCAATACGAGCACAGATATTGACTCGTATTACTCGTATAATACTCGTACTCAGAAGTGATTTATCCGTACAGGATACTCGTTTCAGCCGAGTATCCGGTTCATCTCTATCCCACAGTTTAGTGAGCTAATGATACAAATTAGGGTACAATAAATCACTGGCTGTTTTCTTTCCCATTAAACCAGTGAATTTACTTAAGATTTGTATCCCATACCTGTGAAAAACAGGTTGGCTACATGAGATGCCAGCATAGCTTCAGTCCTCCTTGGAGGAGCTACAAATCTCTGTAAATGTATTGTAGGGATGAGCTTCTATTTCTTGTTCTTCTTCTTCCACAAGATTTTCCCTCAGTAGATATTTTGCTGATGGTGGTGGAGCATGATGTCTAATGCTATTTTCACACATACAGCGACTCACAACGGCGACATGACTAACTAGATCTTGGTGTGCGCAGTGGCAAAGATGAGAAAAGCTTAACTTTATGCAAGTATGCAGCGACTTGGTGCAGCAACTACTAATGGGAGTGAAGACAGTACATGCTCGTGATTTGTTGTAAAGAGCACACACTGCTTCTTCTTCATCTATTATGATATGATGCGTATATTTACAGGTGAAATTTATAAACAAAATCTTTCCTTCCAGAATGTTTTACCTTCATTTTTTTCGATTTGGAAAGCTAGTTACACCACCCACAATTAAACGTTATTACTATGGCAACCAGTAATAGGAACACCTACTGTACTGCCGACTTCATAGTACAGCGATTTGAACATACAGCAGTTTAACACTACAGACCAAAATCTCTCATATTGTAGATCTTTAGGTTGGGTTGTCGACTATGAAGGCCATAGCATATGGTTTGCATCAATTTTATACTCATTCAAGCAATACAGCAAGCCCTTGCACCCTGTCTATGGCTAGATCAGGACAGATCAGGATAGAAATATTTCATCACTATGTGAAGGTGATCAGTCAGAAGAACTTTATATTGATTTGTAGTCAATCTTCCCTCTAAGGGAACAAGTTGGAACAAATCATGCTGGAAAATGCCCCAATAGCATAACAAAACCACACAGTGTAGAGGTCAGCCGTTCCATCCTGTATCGTTCTCTTGGTCCATTCGCCCACATGCACTCGCCCACTTGCTCAGAACATGGTGAAGGATGACTCATTTAAGTAGAACCTTTGTACTACATCTCTGTAGACTTCTAAAGCTTCTGTTGCCTTAAAAATAGCTTTGATGAAGAATCCTATTTGTTCAACCTCCAGCATACTCTCACTTCATTCAACATTATCGCAATATTCATTGTAATAAATAAACAGCATCACTGGATCACACACTCTGTGAGTGGAAGTCAACAAATAAATACATAAAAAATATAATGATAGTTTGGTATCATGGAAATATCATCAGAGATATCACCAGGGAAGAGGATGTGGAATGGAAAAAAATAAAAAATATAAATAAAAAAAGTCGATCTAATAATAAATAATAATAATAATAATAAGGTTACTTCCCTGTGGTACCAAAGTTTAAGACTTAACTGCAAGCAGAAGTCTTCAAGGCAGCTGAAGCTTCAAAACCCTTTGAGTGATTTCAGTATGCTAATGACACGGCATAACCTCTAATGTGGAATAAAATTCAAATTTGATATTTTTCTCCACAACGGTGTCACAGAAGAAGAGCTACTTAAATGTAGATGTTCAGGATGCAATTTTGGAGCAATTCCAAGAAATTCTTGGCTTTTTTTATTATTGTAATTTTTAAAATCATAAATTAACCTTTAACGATTCTTTCAGATGAATAAACAAACAGCAAATCAATAGATGTCTTTGTTTGACAACTAAAAACTAATTTAATGTGAAATTTGTCCATATTTAAGGCTATTTTATTTAATTTGATTTCATACAAATACAAAAGTCATAAGAAAGAGTACAGGCATTAACTCCACCTCAGCTGATCTACACATGTTCACACTCATTGAGCTGTTATGAATTTACAAGGGACCACATTGACATAATTAGACTGAAGTCTGTTTTAGACTCTGCGGTCTTTCAAGATCATTATGTGTCACACTGTATGAAATGATCCGCAATAATATCTCAGCCAAATTTCATAACATGCCTGCGATTAACAAAAATCTCGAATGTACTGCTATATGTCATCAATTGAGCTTGTACAGAAAAGGGGTTCAAATAAAGAGAAACATTCTTCACTTCAAAGTGAATCTTTGGTATGAAGGATAGTTTTGTGTTCATTCATATTTTTCATTAAAGTTTCCTCACTGCCACTACAGTATATGGAACTATCCCATGAGTTTTGTATACCGACACCATCCTCCACACTATGAGTTTTTAATATTTAATTTCTGACACTGCCAGAACTTTGGAGTCAGCTTTTTTTGGTCACAATGGTACTAAATTGGCCTTCGGTGTGCACGTAACTCACGCCTTCTGACCGCCGTTCTCAAGTCATAACCAAAGAATTCTCTAATGACGTGCAATTTGGTTTGCTGATCACAAAATCATACACTAATCCTATTTCTCCTTAAGGCTTTCACACTGTGCTGTAGGAATCAATGGTCTCATGTGAAAATCTATATACTGCATTAAAAAAATTGAGACAGTCGTCCACCAGCATGCCTCTTTATTTAGGTTTGTTTTTTTTATACACTGGTAAAAATGTAATACTCTTTCATCATAATCCTTTAGTGCTGACCTTCTCTTTCCTTAAGAATATAATCTAAATACAAGATAATAGCTATTGTTCTGTCTCCCATTTAATCTTCCTAGCAATATGTGCCTTTTCAGTACTGAGAGGAAAAGCAGAAATATGAAAGTGAATAATTTTTTGGACTATGACTTTATTACACTTTGAGGAAATATGGATTTTGGTTAAACCCTCTTCAAACACCACTGATTTCAAGAAATGTATTTGCATTTATTTTATTTCTGGCTTCACCAGCTCTGAAGCCCACTGCTGAGTCTGCACCACAGACCTTTCAAGCATGAAACAAGAGGTGACAGCGCCACTCTCCTCTACTACAGTGGCAATCAGAACACAATCAGGTCGATATCCATTCATCCATTATTTCTAAAAGGGCCTGTAACCTCCAAGGTGAGATCTGACTCAGGCGAACAGAATAGAACATATTAAATGTTAGAAAAAGAGGAGGCGAAAGAAAAAAAATGAGCCAGGAGAACATAGAAAATGTGCGGCAGGGAGAGAAAAGAAGGTGTGTGAACAGAGCAATGGCACGAGAAGATGACAAGGGAGGGGAGAAGAAAGAAATGATACTGGGAGAAGGAGGGGAAAAAATAATTGAAGAACTTGAAAACTTGAGAGAGAGAGAGAGAGAGAGAGAGAGAGAGAGAGAGAGAGAGGCAAATATGTGTGCTCAGCAATTTGGGATAAAGACAACTGGAACAGGTTATTCACTATAAACAGATGGTGGGTATGGCAAGAGATCATGTCTATGAGCTGTAGCTTAAAGTGTATCTCAGTGGGAGCTGGGAGTCTTGTCTGCATTTAACTGTAAAAGTGTCCCATGACATCTGCCAGTGTCTTCTTGAAACTTCATATAGAATCCTTTGCTTTATCAGATGTGGAGACAGACAGGGACCATCAGTGGCCATCATTCAAATTCATTTACAGATGTTCAGCTATCTAAGAAACACACTAAACTCAACTACTATCTTCCCAAGAACCTGAAGCACAAATATCTACACATACTACAGTAGCTCTTTTTTCCCTTTATTCCTGATCTGGACAATGCTGATGTTTGCACTGACAAACTTAATAAATTGTTAACAGGCTGATCCTATTGATGAAATACTGTTAGAGATGAATGGATAATATACTATCAGTATTATCAGTATTGATTCTGAATTTGTCAGAATTCTCTGATACAGGAAATCTTAGGCAACTAAAAACATTGAAGGCAATGTGGCATTTTCTATAAAGCCCATTTTCATAAAATAAGGTTATAATTCTTAGCTAAGTTGCTTAGTCTTCTTTCTGTTGTATTCACTACTTCACTGAATTTTTTTTTTATTTAAAATTTTTAAATTTTTTCTGTTTTTACTTTAATCCAAGAATTTTTTTGAGATTTGTAACCATATATAAAATCTATAAACTCATAAAACTATTATAATTCGCTATAAATAATTCCTCAGTAATGGATAGTCATGTTAAAATTCCACTGCCCCATGATCACTGAATCATTTTAAAGAAACTAAAAATAATAAATAACACAAAGTGTTTCAGACTTTTGTAGCTACACATTGGTTATGGCTGGCATGAAATGGAAAACAAAACCACAAACCTTTTGCAAACCTTTTTGTTGGTGTCTCATCACTAAGTGATGAAAAACTCAAGCAAAGAATTCACAATAAATAAGAATATATATGCACAAACATACACTCAGAAAAGCCACGAGTCCACAAATCCTCAGCAAAATCCAGTTACAAAAACATCCTGAAGTCTAATGCCACAATTACCTAAAGTCACGGAGGGCCTGAGAAAGCAGTGCTGCCCATCAAATACTGTAAAGAGAGATGTGTACTGCTGCGAGTAAGGAAAGAAGAGAAGGATGCAAAGCCGAATAATTACAGCTGACGTCGACTGTGTGATGGTGCAGCATGGCCTCTGGATAACACCACACGGAGTTAAACTGCACTGATTGCTTTCTGTTACCTTGAAGAAATAAACTCTCTCTGAATCTAAATATGTTCATCATAAACTCTCTGTATTGTTCAGTGGTACAACGTAATTGGAAATGCTGCACATTAACTTTTTCTCATTACTACAGATTGGCGAAGGAAATACGCTCCAAAAAAAAAAAAAAACAATTACGAGGTACCTGATTTTAATGTCTCTTAATAAAACCTTTAGAATGAAAATTGGTTAAAATAATAAAGTATAACAAATGTGTGCTATGTAATGTTATGCTAGCAGAATATCATTACGCAGCTAGCTAAGAACTGGCATAACATACGATCAGGTTTTCTTATGTAAAATGGAATTGGCCATCTTTGGCTGCTCTGATACAGTTTAATTATTGCTCTATCATTTGCAATTGGTGTTGATGCTGGGCATGGTGTTGACCTAGAGAATTACACTGAGGAAATATAAGTCTTCCCCATGCTTTTAGAGATGGCTTGAGGAGATGGTGTCTTTCTTATCTTGAGAAAATTCGGTTTAATGAAGCAAAGTCTCTGGGGAGTCTTCCTCCAACATTTACATGACAGTGGAGTCAAAACTTCAAGATTTTGACATATGTGTGATTTTAGTATTTTTATGTTGATTTCTATCCCACTATTTGTGATCTGTCTTTCTCCTTTGTATTTTATTTAGGCATTTATGTCATTTATGTCATGTGGCCAAACCAATAAAAATATCTTTGGGGGAAAAAAGAGCTAGCATGACTTGGAGCATGTAATGTTAATCATTTAGCTCAAATTGTCCTTATAGCTTGTTCTTTTAGAGTATATTTTGTAAAGAATGCATAAGCCAACACCTTAACAAAGATGTCCAGTTCTACCCAACGTAATGGACCGATAGTTTAGCTAAATGTACCATGCAGAACACAAGGCAAACACCTATAGCTAGCTCTTTGTACTGGATATAAAGGCAATAAGAGAGCAGCTTGCATTTTCCTTAGAATCTGCTTTGCTGGTTGTATCAGATTTAACAATCTCTAGGTTGCTGTCTTCTTCTTTCTCTTGAATACAGCAAACAAGAACAAATTCAAATCCATCAACCTTTCATATTCTTTCTAATTGTAAATGTCACATCTCGTTCCTCAATCTCTGACTTTCTGTACAGTATTTGTTTTGTCTTATCTCTGTGAAGCTCCGCAGAAGCTGTGAAAAGGTTCACAGACATTGTAGATAAACATGTAAAGAATTTAGTTTAACATAGATATGACATATTAAGTGTGTTCATATATTTTACGCACACAAATGACATTTTGTGGGCTCTCAAACTGCTATACATGGCCCTTAAATAAAATACTTGAGTTATTAAACAATATTAATTTGTGCCCACATTTTGGTTAACATGTAAGCACAATATAATAGATAAGCAGCCCTAACACATTACACCTCAGTTTAATTAAGAGACATTCATACGTCTCAATTATGAATAGAGGTTTTTTTTTTTTAAATAGGTATGTATATAAAAAAGTTACATATAGAGACCATATGTTAAAACTCAACAAAGTGTCACCATTGGGAGATTAAGCTGGATGCAAATGCTTACGTTTTTTCGTATTTAGCTCCCAAACTATGGAACAGTCTTCCTGCTAGTGTTCGGGCTCAGACACACTTTCCCAGTTTAAATGTAGATTGAAAATGTATCTCTTTAGTCAGGCGTACACATAATACAACCCATAATCTTGTGCTCTAATACATCTGACCAAATGCACATTATCATCTAGTGCTTGCTAATATTATGAACAGCAGCTACGCTAATTCCTCTCCAATGCTTCTCCCTTTCTACCCATCCCGAGGCATCCAGAAATTGTACCATCTCTGATTGTCTTCCGTGCCATGAAGATTTTGGGCCTCCACTGAGATGAGGCCAACCATGTAAGGATCCCGAGTCACCTCAGACTTGCTCATTAGGGATAAATACAAACACACAAATATATCTAATATTAATCTTAAAATTTTCTATTATATTAATCTTTATATTAACCTTTTGTTTTATGTTTATGTTCTGTGAAGCTGCTTTGAGACAATGTCAATTGTTAATAATAATAATAATAATAATAATAATAATAATAACAATACATTTGAATGAGGAAGAAACCTTGAGTAGAACCAGGCTCAGAAGGGAACCCATCCTCATATGGGTAACACTGGACAGCAAACAATGTAAATGTAAACAATGTCCTTTCTACAACAGTTTATAATGGAGTAACAGAGGGCACCTGAGGAACTAATGGGTCAGCGCAACTTCTGAATTCACAACAGACCTAACTCTAATTGCTTCCTGCCAAAATCTAAAATGAGTGCTAATGCGTAGTAACAATTAAGCAGGTGTGAGTGATCAGTAACATGGTCAAGTGACTTGCTGAGCTGGTATTATAGTTCACCACGAACTTTCACTAACCATGCTACAAAGACATTAAGGATGTATGGAATTCATCATTGTCGATATTTTGATGTAGAAAAGGTTATTACATTGTCATTGTAAATCATTTGCAAAGGTAAGATGTAACAAATATGCAGATACGCAAAGGAATTACAGCTTTGCATTAATAATGTGTCAATATGTTTCACTGATGATGACATAAGTACTTTCAAGCAGGATAATATTCCCAGGCATATAATCTATTTATCTTATGGGATAAATGAGCTTGGTGTAAATCACAGAGATAGGAATATTTTCATGTCGTACACATGGCTGTTACAATTTGACCATTATGATATAACATGCCTGTAGACTGTAACTCTTCTAAGACATCAATAACTAGGGGATTGAATTGATCACCCCCAGAAGCCTTACTTACTACACACACACACACATATATTTATATATATATATATATATATATATATATATATATATATATGTGTGTGTGTGTGTGTGTGTGTGTGTGTGTGTGTATCCCAAAGCACACACACAGAAACTCCAGCCCTCTGCCAGAAATCCAGCTGAGCCCTGAAAGCAGTACTATGTCAGTCTGAGGGTCTCCTCCCTTTCCTTCTGTTTGAAGCTTTGTTTTCCAGCCTCTCAGTGAGATAAGAATCACAGTAAACAAACTGAAAAAAAAAACAAACAAACAAAAAAAAAACACCAAACCTTGTGCAGCGATAGCAGCTCTTTCTCCTACAAACTCTTTCTCTTTCTCTGCCACAACTCACACAAACATATGGTACTATGTCTGACTCCAAGCTGCACAATAAAAGCACTGAATCTTTCTTTTATTTCCTCTCTGGTACAGCACAGTGTGTCACACTATAGAACAGCCATCCTAATCACTTCACAATGCTAATTTGAACACAAATTGGTACATTTAACCTACACAGCGTGTCCTAATTACACTTGAACTGATAAAAGTACACTGTACAGTACATACAGCAGTTTAGGGACAAACCCTTAGTCTGATGCCATGACCAATAACTGTTCTCATTTATCAATTATAAAAACAAGAACAAACTTTACCTTATATAATTTTGTTTGTGAAATAAAGTAACAGGGTCAATATTAAAAGACGGCAAGTTTTCTATAAGAGCAGAGCTGACAATAGTGCAGATTGAAAGCCCATTTATTCTAATACATATCTATAGTATAATACCATTCTGTAGTCTATATACAGTAGAGTCTTCACTGTCAGTGCTTTGTAACGCTCATGTATGGCTGCTACAGGAATTTTCTTACACTGAAGGGCTTTGTCTCTCTTCTTAGAAAGCTGGAAATGGGCATGTAAGAAAATACCTATTTACTGTATAGCTGCCACCACACATCATCACATCATTAACTAAGGTCTACATCTAACCATGTTTTATTCCTTTTATACCTCTGCATTTTGAAAACCTTTTTTTTTTCCACTTCTGTCGGCACCTGCTGTAGTCCACAGTTTATTATCATAAACCAGAGTTTTGAGAATATACTGAAACTCACTTGTATATTGAAATGTAAGAGCAGTTGTTGGGACTACAAGATGTATGCATGTAGAGTGCTTCCATAAATCCTGCAGTTAAAATGAATTATAGATTCACAATGTTTTTTCACTATAATTTATGCTTTCTCAATCTTTTTTCAGAGTAAAGAATCTGTAGTTATGTTTTGCCAGTAAATAAGTATTAACAAGTAAATACCTCACAACTTTTACCAGTACTTGAAATTTGTCCCAGTACTGTCCCAGTATTGGAAACATGTATAACACCACATAAGAACAGCTTTGGAAACACTTTCTAAAGCGGCAATCAGACTTAAAACAAATACCTTTCTACTTTAAGACGAAAGGATGCAAGACTGTTTGGACTGGGTGTCTCTTGCTTTGAAGAAAGTAAATCTCTGACCCATGAATTTGTGAAGCTCAGCTGTGTAAGCATATAGAAAACAAGAAGGAAGGCTGAAGTCCATATATACCACATATAAAAAAAAGAAAATATTATCACTATATTTATAAAAGCAAATTGGTTTGAATTTTAAAAGCTAATATATTCATAAAAGATGTTATGTTTAAAATCACATATCAGTATTTATTTAATGCAATTATATTTTATTTGCGTAGCACTTTTATCAGTGGACAATGTCTGAAAGCAGCTTGAAAGAAATATAAAAATTCTGAATAAAAATGACAAAGCTTTAAAAAAAAAATTGTATTTATCCCTAATGAGCAATCCAGAGGCAACCATGGTAAGAAAAAAGGACAATATGAGGAGGAAACCTTGAGAGGAACCAGATTCAAAAGGAAACCCCTCTTCATCTGGTGACACTGGATAGTAATAATGTCCGTGCTACAGCTATATATAGTCAGGTATAATTTTGTAACCAGGAGTTTTAAGCAATTTAAAGTAAATTCCTTCCTGCCAATGCCATAAATTTTTCAATGATGGAGACCCAAGCACAAAAACGACTGCAGCAACTTCAAAATTAAACCCCATTAAGTTCTAATTAGGTTTACTTCACTGTTCAGGAATTTACATTTTAAAATTAATGCTTTCAGGAATCAAGCACTGCATATGCTATTTTATACTTAAATACTCATATTCGGTATATATTTAGTTCTCAGACATTAACCAGTGAAGTAAGTATAAATAATATAAATTTGGTCAATAGGAAATAAAAATTATGTTTAACATCTGGATTTCTAAGAGGTAGAAAAATGTTGTCTTGCTTCCCATGATGTCATTGGAGACTGGTGTTGTTTGTCTGTTTTGGAATATATTTATGTGTCTACTGTATACAGTATATATGAGTTCATAGTTTTCTCTTGCACTTGTCCTATAGTACAGTCATTTACACAGAATTGTATGGCTGATGCTCCACATAATCTAAGAGTAATATTAAACACAGCCAATAAATCTTACTATACCACAACATGTAAAAGGACTTGACTTTTGGATTTAAAATTTTGGCCACTGGTCTGGTCTCTTGTTTACTTTTGAGTCTCTTCTCATGATCATCAAGAGACTTTTCTAAAATCAGGCCAACGTTAGGCGTGTGTGCCATTTCTTGGAAAAAAGGAACTAAACTGCTAGCTGAAATAGGAAGTGACAGCTAGTTGACTAGACTTATTAAATATTCAGTTTATTTATACAGTACTTACAGTTTATTTACAATATTTAAAAATTACACCAGTCCTGCAGGCTCTAAGAGATTCCCACTGGTGCTGATGTATTTTAATTTCACATGTCAGTCATATTTATTTCCCCGTTCTGGTTACGAGGTCCCCCTGCTTTTAGAGATTGACAAATCATCCTAAGGAGTAGCTGTACAGTATGTCTGGCGGCAGGACAAATGAAGAATGCACTGTCCAATAAAACATCTAGATGTTTTTTCTGGGTAATAATACACCAGCTCATACTCCATTTACTCCCAGTGAAGCCTGTGTGTCCAGACGTGACTCAAAAAAGACGTGTGGAAAAACCTGGTGTCTAATAAGCGTTAATCTTTCATCCCATCGACACAAATTTGTAATAAACAGCCAGGGATGCACAGGCTTCATTGGGTGTCTGTTATGGCCTGTTTCCATGTCTTCTAGTCTGCTGAAGAGAGTCTGAGCTGAATGAACAAACATTGCTATATTGCAGTGGTACTTGATCATTTGAATTCCACCAAGACTAATGAGAAATATAGACACTTTGGTAAACATTTGATTGCTGCATTTTAATGAAACGTTAGGAAAATCCAGGCTTCCTGTGTAGTCTTAAAGCAATCACCAGTGCCTGCTGCCAAATGACCTAATATCTTTAAGCTTCTACTTCTTCTTTAAAGAGAAATGAAAACCTGTTCCTTAAGAGCTTTAGTGTTAGAGTGTCACACTTCTTGTGAATTCATTTTATACATTCACTTCTGTGATATTCGCTTTTTTGTCCATGGTTTGTCCATCACTCATATTGGGAATATTTCCCTATATTTCATGTATGTTAATTAAGTCTCCATGGCAAACATATGTCCTTATTATTATTTGTGTGGATGCCCAGATATCCACTTCTATTCCCAATCCAGTGAATCCATGTAACCAACAGGAAAAGCTGCACAATGGCTTTCAGCGCAAATCTTTTGTCTAATATCTCAAGGGAAATTACACAAACCTGGCCATGTGCATTGTGCCATCTTGATGATTCTGGAGTAATGAATCCTTGTCAAGATGTAGGCTTGTAATTTTGACTTGATTAACCGAGGTCACTTGTCAAACAATGGTAGTTACTATAATTTTTTAAGCACTGCTGTTGATTTGTATCGTGTTATTATTCCGTATGTGACACAGACAAACGTTGCAGTAAGTGCAATAAAAAGTTCATCATAAATCATGCCGATGATTGTTGTTGCTAGTCTTCTACAAAAGAGAGAAGATTCATGCTGTTGATTTGTTTGCTTAGAGATCTTTGTTTTTACGTTTAAAGATTAACATTACTAAAATCAAGGACGTGCTGATTTATTTTACACGAGAGCTTCATTACACCCTCCAACAATAATTAGAACAGCATGAACCGAATGTGTAAATAATTCAGCAGAGACAACAGAAATGAAAATATCCAACGATGTTGTTGAATCTGATGAGATTACATGTTTGCCATGATGTTACAGACTGACAAGTGTTTTATTATATCATGTATAACTGCAGCCGATACCAGACTCTATTTACATGGACTTCGTTTTACAAGTGTGAAAGCTGGCAAAATAACAATATACAATCTACAAACTGTTATTAGACTCCTCCCCTTTATTTAGAGATTCTATTGTTTAAACCACACCAAAGCATTGCGAGTCTTTGTCTGGGTCATGGGCCAAACAATGGGTGAATCTCAATCGGCTCCCTACTTCAGGCTGTCAGATAAGGAGAAGCTGGGAGGATGTGAATGCAGGCAGTTTAAATGAAGAATAAGCAGACAAATCCAAAATGTCAAGACAGGAACAGGATAGACGTTCAGCAAACTAACAATGTGACTAGGCAAAGCACAGGAGTCAGGAAATTAGGAAAAGTCAACAAACCGGGCAATTAAACAGAATCGAAAAGCTTAGTAATGGTAATACTGAGTGTGACTGAGTGTTTGCTTTGTAATGAACTGAAGGAAAGAAGGCCATTATAAATTGGGATTGTGAGTGCAGTGTGATTGGGAACATGTGTGTGTGAATAGTAGGAAGTGCATGTGTGTTCTGGGTAGTGAAATCCAGTGGGGCCAGCTTCGTAGGCTGCGGTGCATGTTGGGAATTATACAGTACAATACAATACAATTACAGTATTTAGCAGACACTCTTATCCAGAGTGACTTAGATTTTTTTTTTTTTTATTTCAGTTTATACACCTGAGCAATTGAGCGTTAAGGGCCTTGCTCAGGGGCCCTGCAGTGGCAACTTGCTGGACCTGGGATTCGAATTGGAGTTCGACTCGTCACAGAATCCTTTAAATGCACTGGATCGTTTGCTCACCTAAAAAAATCCTACAGTGAAACAACAAAAACCAGGATGCACTATGCTCTCTTAATGGAAATGACCTCATATTTTCTGAAACTTGAAATAAAAAACAAAACAAAAACAAAGGGTGAACTCTTAGCCTACTTCGTCTACAAGTATGAATAGATTGTTATCGTTGTAGCTCTCAAATGAGCATGTTAGCAATTTTATGCTTTATTTGACAATCAATATATAGTTTGTTTATCTCTAATGGGTAACGTGTAAGTGTTCAACATTTTTAAAAATCCTCTAGCCAGCCGATGATCCCTTCTGAAGCACCATAATAGATGAGTTTTTACAGTGACTGATGAGGAAATTAGAATGTTACCGAAAATAGAGTCATCAGCGTCCCAGTGTGTTTTTACCCATGCCTGAACTTGTGTACACAAAATACTATTTCATGACCTAGGGAGCTGATTGAGATGCATCTAATCTTTTTCTGCTCACTGCTTGGATGCTTATATGACATTTACACACTGCATATTTCCTTATGTACAATAAAATATTTTCCGCTTCATTTGAATCTCAGTGAACTCGTTGCTCGCAGCGAGTCTTACCCACAGGTGAGACGCCAGTCGTTCGTGATAAGGCCATCTGCCAAATGCCATAAACTTCTGATCATGAAGTTCTTTTTCAAAAAACTGTGGCTGTATTCACGGAAAATATTAAGACAATTCCTTCTAAGACAATTCCTATTATGCTCCAACTGAACATCAACATACTTACAACTGTTTAACTTAATAGTTAACTGTAGGACAGTAATGACTTATAATCCCTCAATCTGTCACCCAGAAGACCATGGATTCCCTTATTGAGTCTTTGTGTTTCTTCCTAATGTCATCTCAGGGAGTTTTTTTTCCCTTTTTGCCAGTGTTGCCTCTTGCTTATTTACAGTATCGATTTATAAGAATATCTATTGATAAAACTGAACTGAATTTATTTAGCACTGAAGCAGGTTAGATCATCTACACAAAAAGATGCAAAGATCAGTTATAAATCCCGCCATGCAGCTTAATCATAACCATAAACAAACATAACCATCAATTATCTTTAGTTGTGTTATTTGGGCCGTAAACTGGAAGTCTAAACTGGATAAAGGTGCTAGTTAATAATCTGCTAAGTCCAACAAGATCACAATGATTAAAGTTCATCTTCTTATTATTACCATCCTTTGCTTATGTTATGTTACTGTACATACTGAGGAATACGGACTGGTTATGCAGTTAACTGTAAAACTGTTGCACTTATCAATGGATGGAGACCAAGACGGTTACACTACATATGAAAAGTAAAAAAGAATCAACGATTAAATTGATTTTAGGTTGTTTTTTTTTTAATAAAAAAACAAAAAAGTAAATAGATCAGTTTGTTTGTGATATTACAAAGACAAAGCAGAGGAAGGAGGCAGGGAAACGAGACTGAGCAGGATATAGAGGTCACAAGAGCAGAAAAAGGGGAAAAAATATGGAAGAAAGTACGAGTGATGAAAGATTAGTCAAGGACAATAGCTGAAACTCAGTAGGAGGTTGTAAGTAAAGTAAGAAGCAACAGTTTAC